>NC_059102.1:257150016-257465886 GCF_020740685.1 Jaculus jaculus | reverse complement strand
GATGTTACTGTCTGAATCAGCATTTTCCTCCAATGAAAGCCAGGTTAAACTCTGGAAATAGCTCCTGTTTCCATAGCAGCTGTTGCCTAGACAACCATGTCCTCCTTAGTTTGAGTCTCCATGAAAACTGAACTTGCTCTTTGTTTTTATCCCTCCACATGATGACTTTACTCGCTCGACTATCCCTTTGTCCCCTTCTGCATCCCCAAGTCACCATTTATTTCTGGGTATCAGAATATGCCTGACTCGCTGGGTTTGCAGACTCCACTGGCCATCCCCATACAGTGAACACATTCAGACGCTTCCTCTGCGCTGGATGGAAGCAGCCCCCAGACCACTTCTGTTGTCTCCACCTGGCCTTGGTTTGGGATGGCCTCCATGTGCATGCTTGCAGCGGCAGTCTGGTCTAGACAAAGGGGTTGCTGTGCAGGAAATGGGGTTGCCTGCTGGCTCCTCCCCCAGCAAGCAGCTCACCAGCAAGAGCAAGGATGCAGGCCTGTGTGTTAGTCCCTTGGTCATGCGCCTCTTCAAGGACATGAGGGAGGCTTCCCGCAAGCCTTGTGCCCATACCCAGATCCTCTGGGAATGCGGGGCTCTGGGTGAAGAGGAAAGAATGAGACTTGTCTCATGGAAGCCCAGGAGGAGAAATAGGGGGGATGGGGGAATGTGCCCAGGAGGCTAAGTCTGGTCAAACGGGACAACTGGAAATCAGAGCAGGCAAGCCAGGGAATTCTCTGTTCTGTGTTCCCAATGCGAGTGGGAGTGTGTGAATGGACAGGCCCTGAAGGAGGGGCCTGGTGAAACCAAATAAATCCCAGTCACTCTTTTAAGAAAAAGAAAAAAAAAATGAGAGAGAGAAGAAAACTGCCTCTGTGGCTTGTTCCCAGGGTGAATAGAAAGGAGCCTTTTTAACATATGTTGCCCTTCACCAAGAAATGGCCTTGAGAATCTAGGTCCCACAGTGCCCTGTCCAGCAGAGTGGGAAGCCCTGGCAATGAAGGAGTGAGGGTCAGAGGTGGGGCAGGGGGGGAAAGCTGTTGGTACTCCAGACAGAGGTTGTCACCAAGAATGGCACACCCCACCGGTGCAGAGCAGGTCACAGGAGCTGGCCATCTTCCCAGAGCCACACCAGCATAGAGTTGTCAGCACAAGCAGGGACCAGCAATGTACTTCTCGACCAAGGAGACAGAATGAGAGCATGGGCGCCCCATTCCTGCCTTGTTCTCTGTTACTCCTGTTGTTTCAGCCCTCAGGCTCCCTCCTGTTACCTCCCTGGCCTACTTCCTCTCTTCCTCTGCTCTTCTTGGCTCCCTGTTCCTCTGTGTGCTCTGTCTGTGTATTGGACCAGCCTGCCACTGCCAGCCTCTTTGACCAGGACAAGAGGCCATGGAGCCTGGGGGGGGGGGGGGGAAGGGGGAGAGCACTTTCCAGAGAACTGGGAGGTAAGCCCCATGCTGGATGGCTCCAGGAGAGAGAAGCAGGTACGTGTGCAGGAGGCAGGCATGTCAGCTTGGATAGGCTGCCTCTTGGCCCTCATCCTTTCCCTTGAAGCCTCCAGCCCCTTGCAGCAGGATGGAGGTGGGGAGAGGAGGCCAGAGCTGGTATGCGCCCCACTGTACCCCTGTTCCTGCAGTTGGCCTCCCTCAGGCCCCGGAGCCCTACTTTAAGTTCTGTAGGGTAGCCCTAGGCATCCATATGATTCAAGTGAGATGGGGAAGAGAGAGAGAGAGAGACCCTGTGGATGGAGAGGTAGCAGACCCCAAAACAGGTGCTGACCTAAGTTGCTCCAAAAAGCAGCAGCATTCTCCCCCTGCTGTCCTCAAATTTAACCCAGGCCATCTGGCTGCAGAGCTAGGCCTTGGGGGTTCCAGGAGATGGGCCAAGGGTAGGTCTGGGGAAGATCTGTATTACTGCACCTCTAACTCTGCCTGCCCCTCCCCCCTGCATCAGTATATGTCTGGGAGAGGTCCCTTCATGCGGGACATGAGGAAGCCTATGTGGCCCTGACTGCATCCTCCTGGGAGACAGGTGCAGCGGCCGCTGATGGAGACTGCCTGGGTTGTCATCATTAGCGAGCTGCAGGGGCTGGAACCATCAAGGAGGCAGTGTTGCCAGGACAGGGGAAGCAGGATGGAGGCAGGGTGAGTGAGAACCTGGCAAGCCAATTGGAGCCAGATTTGTCTCCTGACAGCCAATCTGGAAGCAGGCACTCTGGGTGAGCAAGTGGCTGCTCAGAAACCGTGCAGGGAGGAGGGGCTGGCCTGGGCTGGGCCAGGACCTGCTTATAAATGGTCCTGGGAGCTGCGCCCCATCATAGAACTGAAGCCTCTCACCCAGGCTACACGCTCCCTCCAGACTGAGTGACTCAGGCCTTTGTGTGCCCGTTCTGGTCCTGAGAACTCCCTCCCTCAGCAAGATGCCGGAGTGCTGGGATGGGGTGAGTGAGGGACCTGGTGACCGTGGGTTGGGCAGGGAAGATGGAGCATCCTTGTGACCTGCAGAAGGACAGGGTGTCCTGCCCATGTCTGCTGGCAGCTCCTCCTGGGCTCATGCCTCTCTGGTGACCCTGTTCTGCAGCGATAGTAGAAGGCAGCTGCTGTTCAGGCCCTGGTGGGGGGAGGGCAGGAATGGGAGGGGTGATGACTGGGGGAAATGCGGTGAGTACATGGTGACTTGTCTGCCCCGTGGAGCCCCGCGCCAGTGTGTGGGCACCTGCTGACCTGTGTCCTGTAGCGTGTGCTTGCTGGTATCTTCCTAGGGACTTGGTGGGCTCGGAGGCTGTCCTCTGGGAGCTCCCTGGCATGTTCCCGGCACGTTCTGTGTGTCTGGGGGCTGTGTCTGCGGTTTCTGTCGCCGTGGGGGTGGGGGTTGTCTGGGTGCTGGGTAGAGGCGACTGCACACCCTGGGGTGAAGGAAGGGTCAGCCACTGCCTTCCTGAGGAGTCGCTTGTACGCCCCCAGGGCATTAAGGTGCCAGGCAGAAGGGCAGAAGTCTGGACCTTCAGGCAAATGGAGGGCACAAGGAGGAGGCCTTATTCCTTATTTTGCAAGTTAGGGAAGGCAGCTGTGGAACCAGTGACCTGGAAGGGTGTGGGGCCACAGGGTACCTCCTCTTGCCCTGGGGAGGGCCAGCAGATACCCAAACTCTATAGTGTTTTGTTTTTCTAGGAGGGAGAGGAAAGGGCAGAGCTGCCCTGCCTACATCCTGTGCCCCTTATATCACTTCCATCCCCCCTTCCCTGCCTGGTTCCTGATGTCATCCACCCACCCATGCAGACCCTCAGCCCTGACTCTATACTGCTGAAGAGCTGCACCAAGCCCAGCCCTGAGCCCCTTCCCCCAGCCCTCAAGGTCACTGGCGAGGGGCGATGTGCTGGGAGGGAATATCAGAGCCCCCTCCTTGCTGCCTGCCTGCCGCAGTGCATCCCTCCTGCGCCCACCTGGAGGCGGGACCGGGT
The DNA here is from genome assembly GCF_020740685.1 of Jaculus jaculus. Lineage (NCBI taxonomy): Eukaryota > Metazoa > Chordata > Mammalia > Rodentia > Dipodidae > Jaculus > Jaculus jaculus. The sequence goes on along the minus strand of NC_059102.1, from coordinate 257,462,429 downwards.
GGGGGGAGAGCTCTGACGTCACTGGGAGCCAATGGGAGTGTTTGACCCTGGCAATTGATAGGTTCACAGCCTACTGGGCTGTGGCTCTTGAGGCTTCCTCCCACTTTGAGCAGCACCCCAGCAATGGAGATGCTCAGCTCCCATCAGGCTCAGATTGAGGGGTGGCCTTGAGGGAGGTCGGTGGGACATTCATCCAAGGTCACTAGGCCCCAGGACAGGATCTAGCCAGCACCTCTTCCCTCAGCATGCCCAGAACCGAGCCCTTTTCCCACGGGGAGATGAGCTTTAACAGGGTTGGCACGCATCTGAATGTGGGCAGCCTCACTAGGGCTGGGAAGGGACTGCCAGGGCCTCCTCAGCCACAGAGTAGACACCCCTCATACACACCCGTGGAGGGTGGGGGTCTGGGTTCTGTCATCCTTGCAGAGAAAGGGCTGACCCTGCCTGGAGACCTGTCCCTTTGCTGTCACTGATGCTTTTGCACTGTGCACCCCTCCCCCTACCTCCAGCGCCAACAGGACAGTGAAGTGACCAATGGGATTGTGATAGAGCCCCTGTGGGGATAGATAGCTGTTGGGGGCCGGGTGCCAGCTCAGGAGGTCCTTTGAATGGAATTGTCTCCCCTCGCAGAAAACTGAGTGCTTAAGGCAGAGCCTGGTGCATCTTGCCCTTGGAGCCTGTGTCCTCCTACAAAGGAAGCTGCAGAAGGCATGGGTCCAGGGAGGCTTAAGTGAGGAAATGCTGAGCAGGATGCCTTGGCCTGATGGGTCCTGAGAGGACGGGCCTGTGAGCCCGGGACCACGTGGAGGACAAGAAGCTCCAAGCAGAATATGAATCCCAGGGTGTGGCCTGTGGACCCCTAGCCTTGAACAGTGGTCCCTTGAGACCACACCAAGACAGCCAGGCCTTGAGACACTGGCTCCTGCAGCCCATGTCTCCCCTCTTGGAACCTAGTGTCTCTGTCTACAACATGGAACCTAGGGTTCCTTCTCCCTTGCGTAGCACACAGAAAGCCCTTCTGAGATCCAGTGCTCAGTCACTTGCTGTTTCCCACCAGTGCTTGATCCCAGCCCCACATCCAAGTCTAGGCCACCAGCTTACGGTCCCAGGGCTGCCTATGGTGCAGGGCTGGGTTGTTTCTCCAGCCCCGACAAGCCTCTTGGAGTTTCTTGACTGAGTGTACAGAATGGCCACTTTGCCAAAGGACCAGCCAGCAGGCATCCCTGTCAGAGCAAGGCTTAAGGGTTTCCCAGGCCCAGTAGCCCCCTTTTAGGGTGCTGTCACAAGTGCTAATGCAGTAGCTCTCACAAAGCCCCCATAAGATGGTTCTCAGGGAAGAAGCTGCTCAGTCACACAGTCAGGGGTGGAGCCAGACCCCTGGAGCACTAGGGCCCCGCAGCAGGCACTGCTGCAGCTGGCCTCCGGGGAGGCGTGTATAACCCAGCCCTTTGTGAGGGCAGCGTCAGGATGTCTGGATCTTGGGGAAGGGCAATCAGGGTGGGGAACCGGGGACAGGATTTGGCTGGGATAGGGGTGGCCACTGCAGATTCTAGGAAGGGGTACAGAGGTCATTTCCCAGCAGAAGTGATGAACCTTTGAGGGTTCCAAGCAAGGAAGGGGCTCAGGCCGGAGTGGCAGAGCCCCCCTCAAGCACTGGAGCCCCCTGGGGAAAGGCCCCAGGCAGTGGAGGGAAGGTTTACAGAGGGGACTAGGACCCATATAGTTTAGTTGTTGCCATGTTGAATACCTCTGAGAAGAGGCTCCATTGTCTTGTTTGGGGGGATGCTTGGGGTGACAAGAACAGGATATCCTAGTTGGGGGTCCCACCACGGGCCCCATCACCTCATTGCCCAAATGAACCAGAGGTGGAGACTGCCGAGAAAATCCAACACCCATCTGTCTTCTCCAGGAACATGACATTGAGACGCCTTATGGTCTTCTGCATGTGGTAATCCGGGGTTCCCCCAAAGGGAACCGCCCTGCCATCCTCACCTACCATGACGTAGGCCTCAATCGTAAGTGCAGCCTGACTCTGTGGTGCCCTGCCCAGCCCTGCCTCAAATCTGCAACAGCAGAGAGGCCTCCCCGCCAGCCCCGAGTCCTTGTGTCCGTGTGTCCGGCCAGCTGCTGAGAGGTGTGTTTTTGCAGACAAGCTGTGCTTCAATACCTTCTTCAACTTCGATGACATGCAGGAGATCACCAAGCACTTTGTGGTGTGTCATGTGGATGCCCCTGGGCAGCAAGTGGGGGCGTCACAGTTTCCTCAGGGGTAAGGTACCCCTGTGCCACTTCCCTGTCCCCATCTCTGTACCCCAGCTGCACCTGGGGTCCTGACCTCATGCTCTGCCGGCAGGTACCAGTTCCCCTCCATGGAGCAGCTAGCCGCCATGCTCCCCAGTGTGGTGCAGCACTTTGGGTGAGTCCCAACCCCCGGCTGGGCTGGGGGCTGACAGGTGCCCACACCATGGAACCCCTCATCTCCGGCCGAGAGCTGCAGAGCTGTAGGCTGTGGGCGGGACTGGCTCTGGTGGGGTTTGATTCAGGATGACGCCCTAGCCCTGGAGTAACTAGCTCTTCTGTGTACCAGGTTCAAGTACGTGATTGGCATTGGAGTGGGAGCTGGGGCCTACGTGCTGGCCAAGTTTGCAGTGAGTCCCCCGTCCCTACCTGCAATCTCAACTCAGGCCAGGGGGTGACCTCTGGATCACAAGGGGGAACCCCCTCTTTCTTCCTCCTCTTTCCCCTCCCACTTCCTTCCTTAGAAAATTCTCCCCCCCACCCAAGGAAATTTACTTAAAAGGGGAGGGAATTCTGGGCATATGGCTTAGTGGTAGAATGCTTGCTGAGCATGTGCAAGGACCTAGGACCATCTCTAACACACATGCACAAGAAGAGCAGTTACTTTCCCCATGATTCCTCAAGATGATTGACTATAACCTGTTAACTGTTATGTTTTCCAAAGCCAAGATTTCTGTTAGCAGCATGCATACAACTGATTGCTGTGCTCACTAAATAAGGATCATCCTTCACTGATCAAGGTTCCAGTCTTTTAACCAAAAAAAAAAAAAAATTACATTTATGTTACGGTTGTGAGGTTTTAAAAAGCACATTTGAAAAATATCAGGTCATGGCATGAATTTCATCTCTAAAATCAGAACCTTTAAAAATTCTTTATTTCTTGATTTATTTATGAGAGACACAGAGAGAGAATAGATGCACTGGAGCCTCCAGCCACTGCAAACAAACTCCAGATGCATGTGCAACCTTGTGCATCTGGCTTTATGTGGGTACTGGGGAATTGAACCTGGGTCTTTTGGCTTTGGAAGCAAACACCCTCACTGCTAAACCATCTCTCCAGCCCCAGAACCTTTTTTTTTTTTTCTTTTAAAAGATTCAAAACATTTACTTACTCAGAAAGCTAATGCAGAATTTTCAACTCCAGTTTCAATTCCAGCACTTAACCACGTGTTACCTGTAGCCTACCGCATGGCCCTTAGAAAGACTGGGTGCGGCTGCAGTATTGTGTGTCTGCTGCTTGCTCCCCCTACACAGGGAACAGCGGTTGAACAGAAAATGCAAGTCTCTTTCCCAGTGTCTAGTACAAAACAGGGTTTGTAAAGGTCAGCTCCTTAAATTAAATCACAGGGCTTCATTCACTGTAAAAGCTAATAAACAAGTTTAAGATTTTAAGATGTTTAATACTCAGTTTTGTAATACCTACAAAATAATATTAAAATAGGTTAGGGATATGGCACCAGGTTTGCCTAGCACATGTGAGGCTTGGGTTCTGTTTTCACAACCAGCTATACAAACACATCTATGCATACATGGATTAAAAGGGATGGAAGCTAATTGCTATAATCATAGATTCTAGGTAAATAATTTTTAGCAGTGAAACAGGAAGGGGGACTAGTAGGGCCCCTGGCAGTGGGAGCCTTACATGGATCCAACTACAGCCAGTTGGTCCACCCACCAGTGACATCTTGAAGAATTTGTGTAGTGTTTCCACCTCCTATGACCTTCTCAATTGCCTAAATGAGTCAGAGTGGGAATTTTATATCCCGTTTTCTGGGTGGGAAGAAGGGAACTGGGCACTGTACCCCTTACTTCCCATCCAGCCCCTTTTCACCTTGTCCTGTAGCTCATTTTCCCCGACCTAGTGGAGGGGCTGGTGCTGATGAACATCGACCCCAATGGCAAAGGCTGGATCGACTGGGCTGCCACCAAGGTGAGCCGTGAGCCACGTGGTGGGAGAAAACGTGACGGGAGAACTGGGGTCTCACGCTGGCTTTTCCCTGCTCCTGCAGCTCTCAGGCCTGACCAGCACTTTACCTGACACAGTGCTCTCCCACCTCTTCAGCCAGGTAAGAGGCAAGGGAAGCAGCTTAGATACTAGTCCTGGGCTCTGGAGACAGTGGGCAGCTGCAGCGGGTCGGGCTTAGCTCTCCAACCCTGCCGGAGGGAAGCAGGCAGTGGTTCTCGGCCTCTGACCGTTGTCACTCCATACCTTTTTCATGACGTTGCGTCATCTGAGATGGGTCCTCCCAGACCTTTCAGCAACTGCCCTCCTGGGAGTGTGATCTGGGGGTGACTCACTCGTTGCTGGTCTTCTCTGGGCCTGAGCCTTGTCCGTCTGAGTGTGCCTCCCCTCTGTTCCCTCCCATCCTGTGAGCCCAGGAGGAGCTGGTGAACAACACAGAGCTGGTGCAGAGCTACCGGCAGCAGATCAGCAACGTGGTGAACCAGGCCAACCTGCAGCTCTTCTGGAACATGTACAACAGGTGTGGGGGTCTCCGGGGTGAGGAGGGAACAGGGTACCTGAAACTCTTCCCAGTTTGGAACCTGGGAGAGGGGGGCTTCATGCCCCAGGGTGCAGCCTGACTCTTCTACTTCTCCCATACTGGCTGGGAGGGAGCATTAGAGGATGTTAGTGGCACCCCAACACAACACAACAGAGTGTACCCGCATGCTCAGTTCTGTTAAGTGAGAGGCCGGATGAGTTTGAAGGGCTCCAGCTGTGCTGTTTGGAGCCCTTTGTGTGACTCCTGAGGGCTGTATTGGCAGCCCATACCCTTTACTTTTGCAAGTACATAATAAACACCTATTGGAAAAATCTGTGGTCTTTCAGTTGATCCCGGGTCAGGATAGCAGCAGGAACACCCAGGACAGAAGTGACATGGTGCTTGGAGGGTTAAGGTTAGGGGCCTGGAAAGAAAAGCCAGAGAGGTTGGTGGGGGGGGGGGCGGTCTGGACAGAAGTTATGTGTGAGAAAAGCCCCCAAGTTCTGCCTCTGCAGAACAAGTCCATGGCTCCCTGTTTTGCCAGATGACAGTGTTGGCCTGGGGGGCAGGGCTCATCCAGCCTGGGGATGCCCACTTCTGCCCTTTCCCACCCCATGCAGCCGTAGAGACCTGGACATCAACCGGCCCGGGACTGTGCCCAATGCCAAGACTCTGCGGTGAGTGACCCCTGGCCTTGCAGGCAGCCCTCACCTCACTCCCACACCCAGGCTAGACAGGACTCTTCCTCTGTGTCTGCAGCTGCCCAGTCATGCTGGTGGTCGGAGATAATGCGCCTGCTGAGGACGGGGTGGTGAGTCTGCGACTGTCTTGACTGGGAGTGGGAGACAGGAGTGTGGACCTCCTCACCGCCTCGCGTGCATCAGAGCCTGGCTGCCTTCACCATGAAAGTGAAAAGGCCAGGGCCAGGCTGCCCGGTGTCCCGCTTCTCTCCCCCACCCTGTTGCCCACCGCAGCTTCTGCAGTCTGTAAGCTTAGAACTTAAGGTCTCTCATACTCTTAAAAACAAAAACCAAACAACAACAACAACAAAAACAGCTGGGCGTGGTGGTGCATGCCTTTAATCCCAGCACTTGGGAGGCAGAGGTAGGATTGCCATGAGTTCGAGGCCACCCTGAGTCTACAGAGTGATTTCCAGGTCAGCCTGAGCTAGAGTGAGACCCTACCTCGAAAAAAAAAAAAAAATACTGCCCTCCTATGAAATAAGCAATTCACTTGCACATTGGCACTTCCACTAGACCACACAGGCACCCGTGATGGAGGTGGGGCAAGAGTCACCCCTCCTGTTGGAACTCTGGCAGCCACAGGGTGGTTGTCAGTAGTGATGCCTAAAGGCTGTGGGGCCCAAGGTCACCCAGAAAATACCAGACTTTTCAGTGCTCACAGGGAGGGCTGCAAAAGCAGAGTGGGCTACACTAGCCATCTTGACCCAAGTTGGGCCTCAAAGTCTCCTACTGATCCTCAGCCTCCTCACCCCACTGCCTGGCTCTTCCCGCCCGTCCCTCCAGTGAGCCTGGCCCTCAGTGTCTGGCCCCTTCCCCACCTGCAATTAGTTGTGATTGGCAGGTCTCAGATCCCTCAGGGGACTGACTAACCTCCAGGGGTGTGGAGAGCCCTGACAGGAGAAGGCCCAGAGAGGGCAGCCTTACCCTGCTTTCTGTCTGGACCACGGGGCAAGGAGCAGGAGTGGTGCTGCAGTTGGCTTCTCATCCTCAGGTCGAGTGCAACTCCAAACTGGACCCAACCACCACCACCTTCTTGAAGGTAAGACACCTCTCACTGACCCTACCAATAGGGAGGACAGATGTGGAACAGGATTGTGTGCTGTCTGGTCATCAGAGTCTGTCCAGATGTTGGGAATGGGGACTTCTTAGTTCATCCCTCTCTCTCCCTTGCAGATGGCAGATTCTGGAGGGCTCCCTCAAGTGACACAGGTGAGACTCTTGGCCCTCCTGCCACATTATCACCCAGAGTGATGGTGGGCAGTGGTGGGGGAGGGGGAGAGCCTTCTCTGTCCCCTCCTCCCCACTAATCCTAGGCAGCCAATCAAAGTGCGTGCCTGTCCTGTCCTCTTGCAGCCAGGGAAGCTGACTGAGGCCTTCAAATACTTTCTGCAAGGAATGGGCTACAGTAAGTATACCTCCACCCACCCTGGGCAGGGACTTGGTGGCACAGTGCCCAGGTGATCAGGAACCTGTGAGTGAGTGAGCTCTGGGTCACCTGGGCCCCACATGCTAAGCCATTCTCCCCAGGCTGCATATGCACTGTAAGGTGTGTATCCTAGGTTGGCCCAGCTTCTTGTGCCTGGGAGGAGGCCTTGGGCACTGTTCTGAGTGCAGTGTTGGCTCCTCTTTGGGAACGGACTCTTCACCCAGCCTTTGCAGGTCTAGGACATAAACTAGGTCCTGTCGAGGAAGTCTGAGGTGAGTCCTTTACCCCCCTACTGGGCCTAGGACACCTAAAAAAACTTTTGTCACATATGGAAGGTGGCACCCATTGGCCTCATAGGAGTGGGCTTGGAGTCTGGAGACCCTGAAAGGCAAATGGGACCTTTGGGTATTAGGATACCAAAGGAAACCAAACCTAGGAAGTGATCCCAAGGATACAGGCTGTAGGATATGAACAGCTTCCTGACTCATCCCTCCCAGAACTTCCCTTAGGTAACAGTGACAAGACTCCAGCCTGTGCCCCATGGATGCCCATCACACACAACTCTGGTAGCTCCCACTTGTCTCCAGGACCCTTGATGTCCTCTCTGCCTCCCAACAACTGCCAGCAGGCAAACTTCTCCTGAATTTGCACACATTCCCCGCCCCCCGCTGCCACCACCCCATTTCAGTCTCTGCAGCGTATACCTCCTAGGGAGGGCACATCAGGCAGCCCCAGGAGGCTGAGAGAATTTCCAAGGGAGGTAAAGAGAAGCCAAGGTGGACCGAAAGGCCAATGGTGCTCTGAGCCTGGGTTCCGTGCAATACACAGAGTCCGGTGAACCTTTGTGTGGTGATCAGGGAACCACATTTGAGGGCACTGGAGTGTGTCCTCAGGGGCAAGTACACCAGGCAGCCCAGGAGTTGGGGAGGGACTTTGGACATTGTACAACCTCTGTCTACTTTGCTGGGAGATGAGGGCCTGGCAGAATAGTTGCAGGTGCCAGGACCAGGATGTGGCCACAGAGGCTTTATGGACACACAGGTCACAGCCTAAGCTGGAGAAGGGGGAGAGATGAGAGCCCCTGTCCTGCCGTGACGCTCCTGTGTGCCAGCCTGCAGCCGTTCGTTACTGTGTGTTTCCCTTGAGCGGCTGCTTGGGTGGGCAGCAGGAATGGGCTTGAGGCTCGGCCCAGCCCAGCCCCACCCCAACCTTTTCTGTGTTCATTTGTCTCATCTTGGTCCATCTTGATGCACTTGGCCTGGCCCAATCTTCACCCTGTTCTGTGTCTTCCCCGTCCCCCTCTGGCTGTGTCTTCTCTCTTAGTTGCACACTTGAAGGACCGAAGGCTGAGTGGAGGAGCAGGTAGCCCCGTGGCCCTTCTCCTGATGCATGGACACCCTCCTAGCCCCTACCCCGCTCCTTTCTCTGTGCGATACTGCAGGCAGCTGCATCTTGCTGTGGTTTGGAACATTCTTGTGTCCTGCTCAGCTTTAGTGCACAGGATCCTGTCTCCTGCATTCCCTGGTCTGCCAATGGCTCTGACCCATGTGGGGACTTGACACTGGCTGGTCTTAGAACGGCAGTCTAATTTCTAGGTTGCTACAGGCTGTGTGGCTTCCAGAGCTCTGAGAGTTACAACAGGACCTTCTGGCACGTAGCACCAGACTGGTCTTACGGGCACTGTGCCTGGTTGTGGTCCAGCCCGGCAGGCAGGCAGGTTGGTCGTGCAGGGAGGTAGCGCACCTCCTACAGGTCTACTCTGCAAAACTGAGTAAGGCCGAAGCGAGACTCAGGACAGCTTGTGGCCACAACCCTGTCCTTACATAAGCAAATCCTGTCTCCCACTCTGTTATCCCCTTGATGAAGGTCTAGTTAACCATATAGTACATTCCCAACAGCTGGGATGCGTGCTTAGCATCTGCCCTGTCCCCGCCCTATCTCTGGCCAGCTTGTGGGGTCCAGGGCCCTGCTGACTGCAGCCCCTTGGCCCACTCACATTGCTGGCCTTGCATGCCTTGGGCTTGATGGAGCTACTGCTGGTGCCCTGGCTTGGGATGGGCCTCTGTTGTGGAAAGACTAGATCTTGCTGGCTGCTTTGCTTGCATTGTCCTTTTCCCACCTGCTGGTGCCCAGCCCACCCTGCCTGTCCTCAGGCCTGTTCTTTTTCTATCCACAGTGCCCTCGGCCAGCATGACCCGCCTCGCGCGATCTCGCACCGCATCCCTCACCAGCGCCGGCTCGGTGGATGGCAGCCGCCCGCAGGCCTGCACCCTCTCGGAGAGCAGTGAGGGGCTGGGCCAGGTCAACCATACCATGGAGGTGTCCTGCTGAAGCCCTTAGTCCTGCCCAAAATGCCCATCCACCTGCCCTAAGGTTCCACTACCATCTCTGCACCGGCTCATCTTTCCTTTAGTTTATTTCTGTGAGGGTGAAGGGAAGGAAATGGGTTAGTTCTCTTTTGCTCAAAAATGAGGGGATCCACCCTAGAGGCTTCAGCAGAGCAGTCTTAGGTAGTGTGAGGGACTTGCCCTATACACCCTCACCAGCGTGTTCACTGGCTGACATGGCCCCTTTTATACCACCCCACACACACATGGCTCTGGCACAGTTGGGGTGGGGATTGGCTGAGGAAAGAGTTGGAGTCCTCCTCAGGTTAGGATCCCAAATCAGTCTTTCGTTCAAGAAAAAGCATGGGTCCACCCTTCGGGCAGACGGGTTTGAAGACGACGTGGGGTTTTGAGATGGTGGATGCTGAGCTCAGACCTTAATGTGGGTGGGTTGCCCTGGGCCTCAGAAGGCCTCTTCCCTCAGCCCTCCACCAAGCACATCTGTTGTGTTCAGGTAATAGTCATCTGGACGGTAGCCACAGGGTGGCCAGCTGACCAGACAACCATTTTCCTGGTGCTCTCTGAGCAGGGGTTGTGCAGTAGGGCAGGCAAGCAGAGGCTGCAGAAAGAATGTGGAGAACCCTGAGGGCAGGAACCCCAAAAATCCCTTATAAGCCACACCTCTTGGCCTTCCCTGAGGCAGAAGTCACCTGGTCCCCTCTGATGGCAGAAGGAACCAACTGGGATTGCTGATACGCTGTGTGTAGTCCCTGAGAACTTAGTGATGGGTCCTTTGGGAGCCAGCAGGTAGCTGAGGGATCTGCAGTCCCTTCTGCTGCCTCCGGTTCCCCCATGGGTGCTTTTGGACAGAACCCTATTTGAGCTGTGCCATTGGATCCCACAAGTACCACTGGGGAAGCAAGTTTGTTGGCGAGAACTGGCCAAGGGAGGGAGATGTCACCACCTCTACTTGCTGTAGGGTACTGAGGTTTGCTGCATCCCAGGGTGGGAGGTGAACAAAGAGTGGCTTCCCCCACACTCCAGCCCCTTCTGCTGCCTCCTGTCGCCCGGGACTGTGCCATCCACTTCCCACCCACCCACCTTACCAGATCTGTCTCCCAGCCCAGAAACCAGAGCTGTTGTCTCAGATTAAATCCACTGTCACCTCCAAACAGGTTGGGGAGAGCACACTGCAAACATGAAGGGCTGAGGAAGGGGAGGGTGGTGGGAGGGTGTTCTGAGCTAAGAGGACACCTATATCCATGTTCCCTTGGCACATGCTGCCCCCTTCTATAAACCGTAAGCCATTTCTAGACTGCTCTAGCACTCGGTGAAGTGTAACCTGTCCCCAGTTCTGCTCACTCACGTGCTTCCTTTGAATATTGAATGTGACTGTTTAAAGCTGATAGAATTAATCCCTTACTGTAGACAGCACTGCGCGTATTGGATTCTTTCTTGTGTTCTTCAGATATCTATAAAATCTATACATGAGATATATATATGTGTGTGTGTATATTGGGTCCTCCTATGTGTGGTTTTCCATTGGAGGTTGTCTCTGGTCAAGGTGAACTTTTAATGGAGTTTATTACTTTCCTCTGTACAAAGTGAAGAGTTTAATTTTATGTATTCTGATGGCTGATGTCAATTTTTGAGATGACAAAATGTAAAACCCTTGTCGATGTAGAGAGTTAACTGTACTGAAAAACTAATAAAGAAACTAAGAAGAGTGTGGTGGTGCCTGTCACATGGAATGTTCTGAGACAGCATTTAGACCTGAGCTCAGGTGGGGACAGGTGCCAGGTGAGAACAGGGACTGTTTCCATCCATCTCTGTACTTTCAGTGCTTGTCACATTTGTGTTTTTTGACACAGCATTTCAGTCTGTAGTCCAGGCTGTCCTTTAACTCTTGACAGTCCTCCTACTTTGGCTTCCCACTTGTCAGAATTATAGGTGTGAGCTGCCATGGCCAGTTTTGTTTATTTGTCTCCCGGGTTTGTGGTAGAGATTCATGCAGAGTCTTCTTACAAGTTGTGCAAGCTACTGGACTACATCTTTAGCTGGATACCCCTTGTCACTGTTGTGTTTTCTTAAAATTAACAGCAGACTGCTTCTCCGTGTTTGCTTCTAAGGGAGGGTCTCTATACCTGAGGGCCTTGAACTCTCAGTAGTCTGCCTCAGCCTCCCAAGTAATTGGGTTACAGCATGAGCCACCACTCCCAGCTTCTTCATATTTAACCATTCTTTCATTTATTTACATAATAAAAGTTGAGTCCTAAAAATAATTGAGTCCTTAACTATGTGTCAGCTAAAAAGAAGCAAGTAAAATGTAAGACCTTGCCATGTGCTATGCATAAGATGAAATGTGGGGAGAGAAGGGTCTATTTTTTTTGTTGTTGTTGTTTGTTTGTTTTGTTTTTCAAGGTAGGGTCTTGCTCTAGGCCAGGCTGACATGGAATTCACTATGTAGGCTGGCCTCGAACTCACTGCGATCTTCCTACCTCTGCCTCCCAAGTGCTGGTATTAAAGGCGTGTGCCACTATGCCCAGTGAGAAGGATCTATTCTTAAAACTTTAAAAAAAAAAATTATGGGCTGGAGAAATGGCTAAGTGGTTAAGGCACTTGCCTACAAAGCTAAAGGACCCAGGTTCAATTCCCCAGGACATAAGTCAGATACACAAGGGGGCACATGCATCTGGAGTTGAGTTTGTTTGCAGTGGCTGGAACCCTGGTGTGCCCATTCTTTCTCTCTCCCCTGCCTATTTCTCTCGCAAATAAAGAAAAATTAAAAAATTATTTGATAGAGTGAGAGAAAGAGGCAGATAAAGAGAGAGAGGGAATGGCTGCACCAGGGCCTCTAACCACTGCAAATGAACTCCGGACGCATATGCCACCTTGTGCATCTGGCATTACATGGGGTCTGGGGAATCGAACCTGGGCCCTTAGGCTTTGCAAGGTAGCTCATCTGCTAAGCCATCTCTTCAGCTTTTTAAACGTGGGTACTAAGGATCAGCCTCCGGTTCTAATGTTTGAGCAGCAAGCACTGTTACCTGCTGAGCCATTCTCCCCCCCCCCCCCCCCCGCCCCTCAGTCCAAGTGGTCTACTTTAGATCTGGAAGCCCTTTAGGCCACGCCCCTCTCAAGACACACTGTTCTAATCCAACTAATGACCCTAAACCAACTGGATGGCTCTGGGGTAATACCATGGTTGCGGGGATGGGAAGACCAGCTGGCCGCCCGGATGGGCGTCTTCATTGCACAGCAAACCCTCAGGAAGAGATCAGATTTTGTTCTCGCACCCAGGCGTCTACCCACGATCCCCTTCCCTGGTTTCAGCTCTTGGGGATAGAGAAAAGGAGGGCGTAGTGGTCCCAGGCTCGAAGCAGCACACAGCACATGCCTCTCTGCACTCGGAATGCGCGTTTTCTAAACACAGTCGGCAAGAGTTAGGGCAACTAGGACCCGGAGGAGGAACGATAGCACCGGCCGCGACCCGCACCCGCCAGGCTCGAAGGGGCGGAGCCGTCCCGGAGGTTCCCGCGCACCGCCCGCTGGCGCCCCGCGCGGGGCGGGAGAGGGCGGGGCGAGGAGGCGGCGCATGCGCGGGCTCCCGGAACTGCGGCACGCGCGCTCGGACCATGGCGAGCCCCGCCAAGCGCCCGCGGGTGAGTGGCGGACGACGGTGCCATCCGGTCCCCAGTGTCTTCCTACCCTGCGCGCTGTGTGTGGCGCGGCCGTGTCACCCGCTTTGCTTATCCCAGGTGGCGGGGCCGGCGGGCGGCGGCGAGCCCGACTCCGAGCCGGTGGCCGGCTTCCTGCGCTGGTGCGGGCGAGTGGGGCTGGAGCTGAGTCCCAAGGTGAGCGGGAGGACGGCCGGGTGGAGGAGCGCGGCCGGCCCGGCGTGGACCGCGCTCACTGGCTGCCGCTCCCCCGGCCCAGGTGGCGGTGAGCCGGCACGGCACGGTGGCCGGCTACGGCATGGTGGCCCTGGACAGCGTGCAGTCCGGGGAGCTGCTGTTCGCGGTACCGCGGGCCGCGCTCCTGTCGCCGCACACCTGCTCCATCCGAGGCCTCCTGGAGCGAGGTAGGTACGGACGGGCGGGGGAGACCCGTCGGGTGTTGCGGCCTGCACTCGGACCCCCCCTTGCTGGCGTCTTCCTCAGAGCGAGATGCGCTGCAGAGCCAGTCGGGCTGGGTGCCGCTGCTGCTGGCGCTGCTCCATGAGCTGCAGGCTCCAGCATCGCCCTGGAGCCCATACTTCGCGCTCTGGCCGGACTTGGGCCGTTTGGAGCATCCTATGTTCTGGTGAGAGCCTAGCGAGGTTGGGGGAGCCCCGGCGTCAGCCTGCTCTGGGCACTGGGCCTCCAGCAACACGAGCTATAGGGGTGTGTCTTCGAAGGGAGCTGGGTGGGCTATCCCTGCAGGCCAGAGGAGGAGCGGCGGCGCTTGCTGCAGGGCACCGGCGTCCCAGAGGCCGTGGAGAAGGATTTGGCAAACATCCGCAGCGAGTACCACTCCGTCGTCCTGCCCTTCATGGAAGCCCACCCTGATCTCTTCAGCCCCAGTGTTCGTTCTCTGGAACTCTATCAACAGCTTGTGGCCCTCGTGATGGCCTATAGGTCAGTGTATAGAGCCGTGGAGGGTCAGAGCTCCACTTTAAAACGTTATGGACAACTAAGACCACCCCAAATCCTTAGCCAAGTTCTCTCTGGTAGCTTTCAAGAACCACTAGAGGAAGAGGAGGATGAGAAGGAGCCAAATTCTCCTTTGATGGTGCCTGCTGCAGACATACTTAACCACGTAGCCAATCACAATGCCCATCTAGAATATTCTACAGTGAGTAGACCCCTAGTTCTTGATAACGTCCATTGATGATTCATTCAAACCAATGTTGATCCTGTATGTACTTTTTTTTGGTTCATTTTTATTTATCTGAGTGACAAAGAGAGAGAGAGAATGGGCACGCCACGGGCCTCCAGCCACTGCAAACTCCAGATGCGTGCGCCCCCTTGTGCATCTGGCTAACGTGGGTCCTTGGGGAATCCAGCCTCAATCCGGGGCTCTTAGGCTTCACAGACAAGTGCTTAACCACTAAGCCATCTATCTCTTCAGCCCCTGTATGTACTTTAGGCATGTTCAAAAAGAATGGTGGTCTCAAGAACTACAACCCATAATTTGTGTGACTGGTGTTAAATGGTGTGCCTGACCACCTGGCAGCTGCTATGCCATGCTGGTGAGCTCTGGTCATTTTGGCCCTCTGAACGGCAGCCTGAAACAGCTACTGTTCCAGAGGAGAGGTCAAATATTCGCAGGCCACAGGTTTAGTGTAACCCCATTTTAGAATGGTGTGCATCAATTTTGCATGGAAAATTGAGAAGACACAAGTTTATGTGGTTAAAGTTAAAAACAAAAAACAGGCGGCTCACACTTGAAATCCTGCACTTGAGAGGTGAAGCCAGAAGACTGAAGATTCAAGGCCAGGATGAACTACAGTGAGACGGTCTCCAAAAAAGCCCAGACATGGTGATGCATGTCTATAGGGAGGCCAGGGCAGGAGGGCAGGAGGCTTGCAAATTCCTAGCCAATGTGGTAAAACCTCTCCAAAAAAAAAAAAAAACAAGCCAGGCATGGTGGCACACGCCTTTAATCCCAGCACTCAGGAGGCAGAAGTAGTAGTAGTTTGAGGCCGCCCTGAGATTACATAGTGAATTCCAGGTCAGCCTAAGCTAGACCAAACCCTTGAAAAACAAAAGGTTAGTGTTTATAACTTCAACTAACCTTTGCCTTTTATTATGATCAGGGTTTGTTCATTTTTAATTTGCCCATAGGCTTTGGGAGAAATGGGGGTGGGGGTAGAGAATACCAAGGTCTCTTGGCCCTACACATGAATGCCAGATATATAAGCCCCTTTTTTGCATCCTACTTGCTTCATGTAGGTGCTGAAAAATTGAACCCTGGGCTGGCAGGCTTTGCAAGCAAGCGCCTTTAAGGAGAATCATCTTCCCAGACCCATCTTTTTTTCTTGAGGCAAGGTTTCACTCTTGAATCCAAACTTTACCTCAGCCTCCCTGTTGCTATTACAGGTGTGAGCCACCAGACCCAGCTGAGACTGAGCATGTTGGTCTACAGTGCTGGGGCTGATGGGAGATGCAGCCACAGCCCCATGCTCTTCCCAAGAGGGACACAATCTTGTGAGGTTGGCTTGGGAAGGGTGCAGCCCCCGCTCCTCCCTTTTATCCCAGGATTACCTGCGGATGGTGGCCACTCAGCCCATTCCTAAAGGCCATGAGATTTTCAACACTTACGGGCAAATGGCTAATTGGCAACTGATTCATATGTACGGTTTTGTTGAGCCATATCCTGACAACACAGATGACACAGCTGACATTCAGATGGTGACAGTCCGTGATGCTGCATTGCAGGGTGCGTCTCATTAGTTGGTGATACTGATGTGTCTGTGTCTGCCCACCCCAGGCTTCCCTTTGCTAATAACAGTTAACTTGCTGGAAATGGTATTAACTATAATTTTTACAGGGGCAAAAGATGAAGCTGAAAGGCTCCTCCTGTGTGAGCGCTGGGATTTCTTGTGCAAGCTAGAGATGGTAGGGGAAGAGGGAGCATTTGTGATTGGTCGTGAGGAGGTGCTGACCCATGAGGAGCTGACTGCCACACTGAAGGTAAAAGGGCTGATAGTAAGTCATGTGGTGTTGATAAGCAACTTAGGTGTTTAGAACAAAATAAAACTAAAGATATGTATGGAGAGGACATTTCATAAATGATCCTACGGTGTATTGGGTCTCGTCTAAGTTTGGGAAGATACTGGTCACTTATCCTAATTAATTATGACTAAACCGTTGCTTCTAGGTACTGTGTATGCCTGCTGAGGAGTTCAGAGAGTATAAAGACCGAGATGAATGGGGAAAGGATGAAACAGAAGAGGACAACCTGACTGTCTCAAGTATCCCCAGCCTCAAAGCATCATGGAGACAGCTTCTTCGAGACAGCGTTCTGTTGACCCTACAAATGTATGCCACAGACTTAAAAACTGAGCAAGATTTACTTAATAAGGAAGTCTATGTCAAACTCAGCTGGAGGGAACAGGCAGCCTTACAGGTTCGCTATGGTCAGAAGATGATCTTACATCAGTTGTTGCAACTCACAAGTTAGTAGGCTCCCTGTTGACTGAATACCAGAAGTAAGAACTTTTTGTGTAAGCTGATGTTACTTGATTGAAAAGGAAGGAAATTTGGATCTTTTGTTTTTCTTACCAGTAATGACAAAAGTTGTGCTAGAATTAACTTTGGAGGTCAGAATGGCATGTTTAAGGGTTGAAACTGGCAGACTGCCAATTGTTACTGTTACTTAGGGACAAGATATTACATAGATATTTTGTAGCAATTTTTTTAAAATAAGCATTTAATAACATGGACACAGGAGACAGGTAATTTACCTGCACCTTCAGTCTAACTGCTTGTCTGAAGTGTGCTCTAATAACTCTTTGAAGAAACCAATTCAAAGATACCAAAGACCTGTTGACCTCACTGGTTTTAAGATTCCAGCTGTTTACTATACTCTTAGCCATAAATTATAAATGGATTTACTTTCAAACACTACCTATTCATACAAAAATAACTATTTTTTTTTAAATACAACAGTTTTCTCATTACAGAAATATACACAAAAATAATTTACTTGGTGGCACACACCAGCTCTGGAGGCAAGGAAGGAGACTGAGTTTGGTAGGCATTATCTTCAAAAAGTCTTGCTTATTAAAACATGATGGCTAAGTAGGAGGAAATAAACCACTTTTGCTGAATGATAAGAATTTATTTCCCAGTAGTTCTGCCAAGTTATAGGCTTTCCACCTTTTCTCCTCACTAGCACTGGCTGCTAAGAAAGGACACCGTGGACTCAAGTGACATAACTGTAAGGTTTACCTATAGCCTGCACAAAGGATATTATGAAACGATGACTAAGGAACTAAAAAGGCTACAAAATACAAGGGCCAATCTGTATGCAAACACCTAAAATCCTTACAGAAGGTGCTATTGGTCCTTCAGACTTACTCCCCTAGGCCTAAGTAGGGTCATGGGGAAATGATAATACGTAAAATTTGGTCCCATTTTCTGAGTGTCAGGAAGAGTGTTGGTTTCAAGGTGTATTCTTCCATAAGGCCAGAAAGCTGATTAAACTGCTTTACCCTGCCAGTTTTAAAATGGCTGTGGAAAAGGCAAGCATAGATTTCAACTACTTAATTGACTTTCAGGTCTATTCACATTTTAAAAGTGTTACAGGCCTTTAATCCAAGCAGAGGTAGGAGGATTACTGTGAGTTCGAGGTCAGGCTAGGACCACAATGTGAGTTTCCATGTCAGCCTAGGCTACCTACTTCAAAAATAAATTTGTTAACAAAGCTAACAATTTACTGTTCTTTGGGACACTTGGAATTTCTGTCAGAAGACATGATGCTATGTCATAGCTGCCTCTTACAAGGTACCAGTTTATATACTTGCCTTGGACACATTTGCACAGACCAAAGAAGTTCCAGACAAAAGTTTTCTCTTTCATGTATTTACACAAGTTCAAAATGATATTCACAGCATTTTCTAAATTTTGGCCAAGAGTCAAAAAAATGCATTTAAACTTTGGAAGGCGCCCACATAGACGGGGGCTAACCCCAGCAGTTGATGGGGCAAACACCCGAGAACCAAAGGGCTGGGAAAATCAGGAGCTGAAAGGATTCTTCAGTTTATGAACTTGGTGCACTGGGACTGAGGCTGATTCACAACGGATATGTAGTTCATCTAACTGGCACCTGTCCCTTCCATTACTTGCTGAGCCTGCTTCTGTCCCATGCAGCACTGTGCAACAGATTGGAATAACCTGAAGGAAGGAGAAAATCACAATTTACTTGTGAGCAAAGTTTATCATCATACTTACACAGGTCCAAACTAGAGAGCTACTGACACTCTTCTGTCTCACTGCTAGGTAATGAAATTACTTTTAACTCACTTTTCAATTTCTGGGGCACAGTGTACAAACTCATGGTTCCAGAACTTAAACGCTGGATTTTTAATCAGCTCAATGAAGGTAATAAGAAGACCCCAAGGATGTGGCCTATTTACAATCAACCGTTCCAAGAGAACCCTAGAGAGGGGGGAGAAAGGGTTGGTTAACACATAAAGAAATACAAATTCATTACCATGCATCTATTCCCTCTTCTAGTAATTCTCCCTAGTTATCTACTTAATAAAGCTTTACCTTTACAAAAGAAAGATGAATTAGTCTATGTAACATGGTAAATGCAGATAAGAATAAGATGGAGGGCTGGGGAGATGGCTTAGTGGTTAAGGCGTTTGCCTGCAAAGCAAAGGACCTTAGTTCAATTCCCCAGAACCCACGTAAGCCAGATGCACAAGGGGGCATATGCGTCTGGAGTTCATTTACAGTAGCTGGAGGCCCTGGCGCACCCATTCTCTCTCCCTCTCAAATAAACAAACAAAAATAAAGTTAAAAAAAAAATAAGATGGAGAAAGAGTTCTAACAGTATTAGTGCATGTGTAACCCAGAGTTACATAAGCACATTATATCCAACACTATGGATTAAAATGCTGTCATTACCACTAAGAAAATTAAAAAAAAAAAAAAAACAACTTTTGCTGTAACCTAGTCCCCAGCATTGCAAAACAAGCAATTCTTCTGCACCAATTCTGTTTTTAAGTTCTGTACTTGTGCCTTAATTTCCAACAGCTAGATATGAGGAGCAGGCACAATCTCCATTTTGTCCGCCCTATCACATT
Organism: Jaculus jaculus; assembly: GCF_020740685.1. Lineage (NCBI taxonomy): Eukaryota > Metazoa > Chordata > Mammalia > Rodentia > Dipodidae > Jaculus > Jaculus jaculus. The sequence goes on along the minus strand of NC_059102.1, from coordinate 257,443,356 downwards.
ATAATATTTTTAGACATGTGAAAGGTACCCAAAACCCAGAATACACAGAATTTAATTCAAAATACTTTCAGATACCTCCAAATAGGCTCTTTCTCCCTAGCAGACTCACCTTGTGATCTGTTCTTGAATAGCTTCAGCATTGGCCTCAGCAAACAGGTACAGCATGGTACAGCTGAAGTAGTGAGTGTGGCTGTTTGGGTACCGCAGCTGGTTTGCAATTGCATTTAAGAAAAGATACCGGCCTAGGAATCAAGGGAACTTGATTTAGGATCTGTGTCTCCTCTTTGGGTCTCTGATACCAGTAGTTTCCTGAACCCCAACATTTTCATTTCTGTGACCTTTGTTTGCAATTGTTTTGAAATATTTTATTAGAGAGGAAAGAGAGAATGGGCTCACCAGGGCCTCTAGCCACTGCAAACACATGTATGTGCCTCCTTATACATCTGGCTTTACGTGGGTATTGGAAAATTGAGCCTGGGTGTTTTGGCTTTGCTAGCAAGTGCCTTAACCAGTAAGCCACCTCTTCTACCCCATTTGCAATTTTTAAAAATTTTGTGTGCGCGGTGGGGGTGTGGGGAGGTGGGCCAGGGTCTCCTGTCAAGCATTACTTTGGACCTGGCTTTACATGGGTGTTAGGGACTGCAAACAAATGCCATTAACAGCTGAGCCCTCTGTCCAGTTGTTTTTTTTCATGTTACATATTTTTTAAAAACTATGTTTGGGGTCAGGAAGAGGTCTCAGTGGGTAAAGGTGTTTCACTGCAAAGCCTGCCAGTCTGAATTTGATTTCCAATGTGTCCATGTAAGCCACATACAGAAAATGGTGACAAGCAGCTGGTGTGTGTTTGAAGCACAAGAGGCCTGACATGTACATGCACCCCCCCAAAAAAACCCTACATCCAAATATAAGTACATGTTAAAAGTATCTTACCAAAATATTTAATGAAGATTTACACTGTTACTGTTACAGCACTTTATTTCATGTAGTCTTTGTATATTTGTGACAGGAGGGCAATAAAAGCAAATGTTCTGCTACTATGAAAAGTCTTAACCTGTAGGCCCTTAAGGGGTGTAGAAATGGATGCCCCTAAAAATTCCCAGACCTTGAGAGAATAATGGTCAGGGGATAAGATACAGCATCTCAAACCCGGACAAACTCTTCCTGCCTCAGCCTCCTAAGTGCTGGGATCAAAGTGTGCATTACCATATCTGGCTTATAATACAGTTGTGTGTATATATCACTCAAGAATCCACAACATAGGCTGGCATGGTGGTGCAATGCACGCTTTTAATCCTAGCACTCGGGAGGCAGAGGTAGGAGATGGCCAAGAATTTGAGGCCACTCTGAGACTACATAGTTAATTCCTGGTCAGTCTGAGCTAGAGTGAGACCCTACATTGAAAAACCAAGGGGGGTGGGGGTGAGGAGGAGATCCACAGCAGGGCTGAAGAGATGGCTAAGTGGTTAAGGAGCTTGCTGGCAAAGCCAAAGGACCGAGGTTGATTCCCCACTACTCACATAAAGCCAGGTGCAAAATGAGACACATGCATCTGGAGTTCATTTATAGTGATTAGGGAGGGGCCTTGGCATGCCCACATTCTTCCTCTCTCTCAAATAAATAATTATTTTAAAAAATTCAAAGACAAATTAAAAATAGTGGTTTGTAAAGTACACAGCAGAAATAAACAAGTGTAGAGCTAGTTCACACATAACAGGGTACTTAAGCACCAAACCAAATGTAACTCAACCAGGAAAGATGCAAAATGCAAGGTGTAGCATGCACTTCCTGAAATAACAGATGAGAGTTCTAGTTATTAAATGTGGGATATGTAAAGATCAATATTTCATTGCCTGGCAAGTAGGACTACCAAAAGGAATGCATATACCTTGACACTAAATATACCAAAATACTAACTGCTAAGACAGGATGTATGGATAATTCTTTCCTTTATGCTTCACTGGGTACTGAGTAGACAATGCCCAACGTAACAAAATAATCAGCCAGAGCCAGGTGTGGTGGCGCATGCCTTTCATCCCAGCAGTTGGGAGAGGTGGAGGTAGAGGTAGGAGGATTGCTGTGAGTTTGAGACTAGTCTGAGACTAACTACACAGCGAGTTCCAGGTCAGCCAGTGAGACCCTACCTTGAAAGACCAAAGAACAGCCAGGTCTATCAAATATAGCACATTCTTTTTGTTTTGATTGTCTAAGGTAGGTTCTCTAGCTCAGGCTGACCTGGAATTCACTATGTAGTCTCATGGTGGCTTTGAACTCTCAGCGATCCTCCAACTTCTGCTGCTGGGATTAAAGGCATATACCACCACGACCAACTTAGCACATTCTTTTTTTATACTTTTATGATTGTCTGAAGTGCACAGAGAACTTGATGTGGACTAGCCAGCTTTACTCACCTTCAGTGTCCAAGTCCACAGCCAGGTTCTGGAAGATGTCCATGTGTGCTGAATGTGTGATGGTGCTCATTGAAGGTGTGCTGCCCTTGTTGTGGATGTGTGCAATGGCCTGAGTCCCTACATAGAGCACCAGTGCATTGATGAGCTGGAGGTTGTAGCGATTGCCAGGCTCATTGGATACCTAAATGGGCAAAATACAAAACTTACTTCCATAGAGCTGACCAGTGTCATTATTCCAAAACTCTCTTTGAAAGTCTCTAGAAAGGCTAAACTGCTCTTGATGTTCTCTGTGATCTGAATATCAGAAGCTTTCTCAATACTGTGAGGTTATTTAACTAATTTACAACTGTTCCCCATCACCATACCCATGGCATAGCTCTAAAAAGTTTATTAGAAGTTGGGGATGGTGGCATACAACTTTAATCCCAGAACTCAGGAGGCAGAGGTTAGGGTAGGAGGTATGAGTTTCAGGCCACCCTGAGTCTACAGAGTGAATTCCTGGTCAGCCTGGGCTAGAGAGAGACCCTACCTTGAAAAACAAAACAAAATAAAAAGTTTATTAGACCTTGGGAGATGGCTTGGTGTTGATAAAATACTTGCCTCACCAAGTGTTTAGATCTGAGATAGAATACCCAGCACCTAAATAATTGTTGGGAGGATTTGACAACCTGCCTGTAATCCCATGGCACAAGAGGTGGTCATGGGAAACCAAGGACTTTGCCCTGATTTACTCATCAACAGCTGATAACATGGTGTCGATAAAATATATACACTCCAGTTAAGTTCATTCAACAGCTATGAAACTATTTTGGTTGTGTGTGTGTTGGGGGAGGGGCAGTGTTTTGCTTTGTGACCCAGGATGACCTTGAACTTATGACCCTTGTATTCAGCTTCCTCAAGCGCTGAAACAACAGATGTATACTGCCACACCTAGCTTCAACAACATGTTTTAAAACCCTTAAATCAGGTTAAACAATATCAATTCCTAAAATGGACCACAGATAACATAGATAGTACACACAAAGTGCTCTCTACAGAAGACATAGCAGAGAACTTAAGCCCAACCAATTAACCTGCAGGTTACTACGCAGATCAGACAGGAAAGTGACTGGCGATCGAGTTTTAAGATAGGAATCCAAATCCTTTTTGAACTGCGGTGGCATCACTCCCGTGAAATTGGTAAGGATCCGGGGTGCAATGTTAATTTCACTCAACATGTCCACCTGCCACAAATGTCAAGAATCATCATCAGAATCATCATAGAAGTTAACAACAAACTACCAGGATTATTTTCCTGAAATTATATGTACTACAAATGTAACAAATGAGTAGATTATAACCTTTTATTAACCTTTATTAGAAGATGCACACACATTAGCATTTTTTTGAGGCAAGCCCAACAGATGCTTTCTTTTTTTTTAATGAGCAAGAGAGAATTGGCGTGCCAGGGCCTCCAGCCACTGCAAACTCCAGATTTGTGCGCCACCTTGTGTGCATGTGCGACTTTGTGCGTGCGTCACCTTGTGTGTCTGGCTTACATGACATCTGGGAATTCAAACAAGGGTCCTTAGGCTTTACAGGCAAGTACCTTAACTGCTAAGCCATCTCTCTCCAGTTCACATTAGCAATTTCTAATTCTGTAAAACAGCTCTTTAGCTGAGTGTGGTGGCTCACACCTTTAATTGCAGTATTCAGGAGGCTGAGGTAGGAGGATCACTATGCATTTAAGACCAGCCTGGACTACAAAATTAGTTTCAGGTCAATGCAGGTTAGAGTGGAACACTGCCTCAAACAAAACAAAACAAAACAAAACAAAAAACCTGAAATTAAAGACACATTTTGTGGAAGTTTAGTTTGCACCATTAACTAATTTCCCCCAAACTTAGCTTTCAGAATCAGTCCAGAAGGAGATTTCTACATTCATCCTCAACAGCACTAGTCCTTTGGAAAAAAGCACCCAAGGAGCAAGAGGAGATTAGTACTACCTTTTAAATGCACGTAAAAAGGCTTAAATAGAATGTTAATAAAAATTTAAAAATTAAAAAAAAAAGGCTTAAAAAGGGAGAGGGAATACATTAAGGGCATAGTATCCATCCTTTTCTCTTTTACACCAACAATTTAAACACATGCATATAAACACCTGTAAAATGCACATGCACAGTGTAAAATGCACTCTGCGTCTTTTAAATAAATTAAATTTTTCGAGGTAGGGTCTCACTCTAGCCCAGGCTGACCTGGAATTCACTATGTAGTGTCAGGGTGGCCTCAAAGTCATTGCGGTCCTCCTACCTCCAGAGGTGTGCACCAACATACCCAGCTTAAATAAAAATATTTTTTAAATAATATAAGATGTATCAAGAAAAGATACAGTGAATATCACACCCCACCAGAACTTAATAATATAATTAATTCATCTAAACTCTTTAATGTGTATGCATGTGCTGGGAAGTAAGTTAATTAATAACCACACTGCTCATCAGAGAAAGGGCTCAAATGTTAGGATGTCACATTTCCTCCAACTGTTCAAACCTTACCTTTAGATTAGGAGTGAATGGGTCTGGGAGCCTCATGTTTCTTGGGAAGGCACTCAGGATCAAATTTCTTAACTGGATACAATTAGGTGGTATAACATCACAGAACCCATAATGGTAATCACAAAGGAACTCGGGGAAATCATGCAAAAGAACTAGCAGCACTCTTAGAGTACCCTGTTTCAGAGAGAAAAAGTTTGTTTCCTATTATGAATTTAACTATGGTGTAAAGGGCCAAAAGTACACTTTAAGTTATCAAAATATTTACATGTAGAAATCATGAAAACCTAGGTATTAGTACTCTTAAGTGAAAATACAAACATACTTTGCAAACTAAAAAAAAGTACAATAATCAGCAGGGAAAAAAAAAACACGAAAGAAAGCAAGAGAAAAGCACTTATTTAAATAAATTATAGGCCAGGTGTGGTGATGCACGCCTGTAATCCCAGCACTTCGGAGGCAGAGATAGGAGGAACACCATGAATTAGAGGCCACCCTGGGGCTACAGAGTGAGTTCCAGGTCATCCTGGAGTAGAATGAGTCCCTACCTCAAAAAAAGAAAAAATGAGGCCAGGCGTGGTGGCACATGCCTTTAATCCCAGCACTCAGGAGGCAGAGGTAGGAGGACTGCCATGAGTTCTAGGCCACCCTGAGGCTCCATAGTGAATTCCGGGTCAGCCTGGGCTAGAGTGAGACTCTACTTGAAAAACCAAAAAAGAAAGAAAAGGAAAAAAAAAAAAAACTGAAAATAGAGGGATGCAAAACTAAAAAAAACCTACCTCTTAAGATACAAATGCTGGGCATAGTATACACAGGTGGCATATAAGCCACATAAAAAAAGCAAATTATAATTTAAAACATTTATTTATCCATTTGAGAGCAAGTGAATAGGGCATGCCAGGGCCTCCAGCAACTACAAACAAACTCCAGACCCGTGCCACCTTGTGCACATGGCTAAGGTAGGTACCAGGGACTCAAACCTGGGTCCTTAGGCTTCACAAACAAGCATCTCAATCATCGCTTTAGCCCATAATTTTTTAAAAACTTTTTATTTCATTTGTTTGAAAGAGAGAAAGGCAGATAGAATGGGTGTGCCAGGGCCTTCAGCTGCTACAAACAAAATTCCAGATGCAGGCGCCATCTTGTGCATCTGGCTTATGTGAGTCCTGGGGAATCGAACCTGGGTTCTCAAGCTTTGCAAGAAGTACCTTAACCACTAAGCTGTCTCCTCAGCTAGCAAATTGTAATTTCAGTAACACTAAAATTTTAAAGTTCCCACAAAAGACACCTTCCTTAAGGGAGTGAAAAGGCCAACTATGAAGCATGGGAAATACTTAAATCTGTAACATTTTTTTATTAAAGAAATAAACAGCAGGGGGCTGGGATAAGCTCAGTGGTACACACTTGCCCAGCATGTTCTAGGCCCTGGTTTCAATCCCTAACACTCCCAAAAAAAAAAAAAAAAAAAAAAAAAAGATTGGAGAGATGGCTTAGCAGTTAAGGCACTTGCTTGTAAAGCCCAAGGACCCATGTTCAACTCCCTTGGACCCATGTAAGCCAGATACACAAGGTAGTGCATGTGTCTGTAATTCACTTGCAGCAGCTGGAGGCCCTTGCATGCCCATTCTCTCTCTCTGCCTCCTTCCTTCCTACTCACCATCTCACATACAGAAATAAAATATTTTAAAAAATTATTCCCATGGGAAGATGAGCAAACTACCAGAAGCATCACACAAGGCAGATCTGTATATGATAATTCATTAAGAAAATAGAAGTGAAATTGTCAATGAGATCACTGTACCAAAACAGACAATATGGAGCTGGAGATGGCTCAGTGGTTAAGGTGCTTACCTGGGACGCCTAAGGACCCATGTTCAATTCCCCAGGACCCGCATAAAGCCAGATATACTCTGTGGCCCATATAGCTGAAGTTCATTTGCAGTGGCGGGAAGCCCTGGCACATACATTCTCTGTCTACATCATCATCATCATCATCATCATCATCTCTCTCTCTCAAGTAAGTAAGTAAATAAGTAAGTAAATAAACATTTATTTATAGAACATCTTTGTCCCAGGGTAAACACATATTCAGCTACACATTAATTACCTTGTAGAGGATTTGCATAGGTTTGGTGAGTTCCACATTTCTAAGGAAAGGTGCTAAATATTTGAATAAATCTATCAAGAGCTGTGCATACATAGGCCATCCCTAAAACAAAGAAATACTATGAGTTATTATTCAGATGTTCAGCAATTAAAAAAAAAAGCCCAAGCAACTACACTGCGAGTTGATTATCTTTTCTATATTAATAGAGAAAATACTGGTGTGGGTACCTCTCCTAGAGAGGTTGTTAGACTAATCAGTCTTGAAGAAGACTGAGTATGGTGCCACACACCTATAAACCGAGCATACAGAAGGCTGAAGCAGGATGTTCAAGGCTAGTCTGGACTACACAGTGAGTTCCCTGTCTCAAAAACAAACAAAAATGGCTAAGCATTAAGGTAGTAGAATATGTTATCTGCAACAAGCAGACTCTATAGATTTCAGGACATAAAATTAAAGAGGAGAGAGGAAACTTTGAGGAAATTTTAGATATAATACTCAGCCAACTGAGAAACTGACAACTGGAGGTCAGTCCCTAATTCCTTCTTTCAATTAAATCCCATGTCTCAAGTATTTCTTATCCTACTCCAAGTAAGAATCTCATCAAGTTTATAGTATCAATTCACTATGTTTACTCAAAACTGGCCTGGCTTATACTTACTAGGTTCCATGTTTGATAATCTTATTCAACACACTGTCCCTCCTTTGGAGAAAGGATTACCTTCTCCAAACACAATCAAGCCCATTCTCATGTTGTTTTACCTCCTTTCTTGTCGAGGTTACTTTAAGCACATAGTAGCCACATCTTCTTATGGTCTCAAGAAACAAGCAAGTACTTTTTGTAGTACTTATTACCTGTCCATTTTAATTGCAAAATGAAAGAACATCTCATATTTAATGTGCTATATTCCCAATTACACTGAAAACTTGGTCACAGAACTTGACCAGAACCCTTTGAATCAAAGTATCTTACAGTAGGGATTGGAAGCCTCAGCAGTAAAATGCTTTCTCAGCGGGTGAGGTGCCTTAATTCTCCCTCAGAAGACCACCACCACAATGCTCCTAAACTCTAAGATGTAATAGCCTTCAGCATTTAGTGTAATGGTCCAGAGCAACATAGATTTATTATGATGTCTAAGGAGGTACCTAAAAGTTTCATTGAAAAAAAAACAAACTTGGGCTGGGCATGGTGGTGCACACTTTTAATCCCAGCACTTGGGAGGCAGAGGTAGGAGGATCCTGTGAGTTCGAGGTCACCCTGAGACTACATAATGAATTCCAGGTCAGCCTAAACTAGAGTGAGACCCTACCCTGGAAAACCAAACAAACAAACAAAAATAAAATTGGATGAAGGTGTGATGACCATGCCTTGAATAGCAGTACTTGGGAGGCAGAGGTAGGAGGATTACTGTGAGTTGGAGGTCACCCTGAGGCTACATAGTGAATTCCAGACCAGCCTGGGCTAGAGCAAGAGCCTACCTTGAAAAAAATCAAAATAAAATAAAATAAACTTGGGCTGGAGAGATGACTTAACAACTAAATCTGCCTGTGAAGCCTAACGACCCAGGTTCTATTCCCCAGTATACACATAAACCCAGATGCACAAGGTGGTGCACGTGTCTGGAGTTCATTTACAGTGACTAGAGGCCCTAATGCGCGTATTATTTTTACTCCTCTTTCTATCCAACTACTTCTCTCCCCAATAAACAAAAGTTAAAATAAATAAACCCACTCTGAAAAGTGTGTAAAATACACATTACTATGTATATAGCAGCAGAGCACAAAGAAAGAACAAAAGCAGAGATGGACACAGTCGGCTCACAAAGCTAGAGAAGCCAACACCCAGTTCCCAAAGAAGAGCTTTCAGGTAGAGGCAGTCAGTACTTATTAATAAGCTTCCTGCCATGATGGGAAGATGCAGCACTGAACACTTGCCATTAGGCATTTAAGGTCCTGTGTTTGATGTTTAGTATCATTAAAAACATAGTAAAACTGAAAAATAAAACAATAAAACTAAAAAACACATCAAGCTTAAAAGAAATACAAATGTTACTACATGGCAATAGGAATCTATAAGCAGTACTAATAAGCCCCCGGTAGTTACAGTCTTCATCTGGAGGAGATAAACTGCAGCCACACCTTCTGCTGTGGCGTATGTGCCAGCATTCTTGCAATAAATATCCGGTGGGAGATCAACTCAAGCCAGGCATATACAAAGCCAGGAGCTTTGGTCGGCCTCAAGATGTGGAATGTATTGCTGAAAGTAGAACAGATTCCAGAAGTACAACTTAAATATAGTAAACAACACGTGAATGTGGACAACATGAAGTTACGTGGCAAATCAAAATAGTATATGCAAAAGTACACAAAAGTTCTATCTGATTTTTACTACAATGAACTAGTGGCCCTTAACAATAAGTCTCACCCAGGTATGGTGACCACTACCTATGATCCCAAGGCTGAAGTAGTTTGATTATTAGTTCCAAACCAGTCTGGCCTACATAGTGAAAATCTGAGTCAAAAACCAATGAACTGGTCATAGCAGTACATGCCTGTAGACCTGACACTTGGGAGGTACAGCCAGGAGGATGAGATAGTCAAGGACAACCTCAGTGATACAGTGATTATGAGGGTAGCCTGAGCTACATGAAATTTTGTCTTTGGAGGAGGAGAAACAAAAGAAAAAGCAATTTCGACTTAATAGTACTCACCAAAAAGCTGTAAGAGTCTGGAAATTAATGGTCTCCAATACATGTTCTGGTGCATTGAGTTCCAAAAGCAGCATGATAAAAATCCGGTGGTAGGGAAGCTGCTGAAATTCACTTTGCCGAACATCATGATCCTGTAGGAGAACTCCCACAACGATACCAAGGACCTAGACAGAACACACAGATCACACAGCTTATAAACCACACAATCTGTGCTGCTTTTTGATAAGTCGTACTTATTTTACATGCAGTCTTAAGAGTGACCTTTGGGCATCCTGCATGCTAGGAAGCATTCTACCACTAAACTTTATCATCAGGCCTGTACTTCACTAATTTGCTAAACTCACTCTATAGGCCAGGGAGGCCTTGATGCACAAGGTGGCACATGTGTCTGGAGTTTGTCTGCAGTGGCTAGAGGCCCTGGTACACCCATTCTTTGCAATTCTTCTGCCTCCGTCTTGCAAGTAGCTGAGACACACAGACCTGCATCACCACACTTGGTTCACCTTGAATTCTTTAAGCCCTACTTTGATCATAAAAATACATGCTGATAGCCACAGGGGGCATATACATTCTGTCTGATTCAGCCTGCAGTGTTGTATGCTTTCTCTAAATTACATTCTAGATCAAACATATATCTTCTCTGCAAATGCAAGTGTCACTCTCCCCCATAAGCACCCCCAGAAATCAGGATGGTCTATCACATTCAAACAACCTAACAATGTAATTTTGCTGTGACTTAACACCAACAAGTGGCAAATGGTTTTCACCTCTCTTGGCATTTCGTAGGTGTAGAAATACCCTGTATTTCATTTAATCTGCTTATAAATCACCAAGGGACATGAAGAACTCATATTTCATTCCCCAAGATCAAAATCTAGTCTGTCTATACATTTTATACCACTAATATTCAGATTTCTAGGAACCCAATGTATAAATAAATGGAATCAAAAACTAAATGTCACTCCTAATATTTGAAATAACAATCTGGAGCTTAGGATGTGGCTCAGCAATAAAAGGTGCTTGCTTGCAAAGCCTGCTGGTTTCCAATTCCTGAAGGATGGGGATTCACTTGCAGCAGCAAGACACCCTGACATGTCCAGACACAAAAACAATATATAAAAAATACATACATGAATACCAATCTGCTAGCCACATATACACAATGACTGAAGAGAAGGTATCTCATTAATTATCTCCTACTGTAACCATTGCAGAAGCATTAACATACTGGAATACATTATGGACACCTCCTTGCCCCTCCCACATAAGCACCATATTTGTTTTCTAAAAAGTTGGTGGATATGGTTGCATATCTCTGAATTTAATTTCAGGTAAGAACAAATATTACAAAATATTTTGGGGAAGGGTTTGGCACAATGGAGTTGAGAAGCTGAGTAACTAAGAATGCATTTCAAACCTTGTTCAGCAGATTAATCTTTGTGACAGTGTTGGTGGCCTCCCCTGAGTGCTTTACTAACAGTGCAATGAGTCGGACAAAGGCATCCAGGTTGTGATAGCACTTGGCTCGGATCATAGTGGGATTAGCAGCAGGATTGTGTTGCTGCTCAGCCTGAGCCCGGTAACTGATTTCAACACACATTTCAGTGCACAGACGAAAAAACCTGGTTATGAGGTCATCAGTCTTCAGTATTCCTTGTTGGTGCATCTACCATGGAAACAACAAAATAGATACAATGAGATAATACTCCAACTTTGTATACCTTAACTTTAAAGCTTAAAAGATAAACTCTCATTTGTTCAGATTTATAACATTTCTAATTCTTTCTTTGTAAGATGATATTGCTGGGAGAATGACTTTTCTATTAAGGAATCATGGCACAATTCCTCCCCACTTTTTGTTTTACAAAGAACAGAAATGATTGAAATTTCCAAAGAGATAATATGATAATTTTGAACAGGGTATCTCCAAATAATTTGGAAATTGATGCAAATAAAATCCACTTTCAGAAACTCTTAAGGCTGTTAATACACTCTGGATTTGCCCCTTTCTCCCAAGGAGGCTAAACTATACATACTTTTGATTCTCATAAATAATTTACTTCTCACAAAGTTAGGAGCTTTACCTACTCCCACCTTCTCATGGGAGGAGGCCTTCATAATTTTTACTCTTCCCTTACTCTAATATAGTCTTCCTAAACTTAATAAAAAGAACTACAGATATTTTCTTATGATTTAACTACTGGTGAACTATTAATTTGTGTAAATACATTGCCCACAGACTACTGTATCTATTTTAAATGCAATAAACCATTACAATAAAGTTGAGAAAGCAAGTTTACTTTTAAAAAAGGAAATACAAATGACATTTGATCAAGAGGTAAGAAAGAAGTTAAGTGGTTAGTACCTAATTTAAAAACAAAAGACAAGCTGGAGAGATGGCTTAGCAGTTAAGGGGCTTGGCCTGTGAAGCCTAAGAACCCAGGTTTAATTCCTTAATACCCACATGAGGCAGATGCACAAGGTGGTACATGTGTCTGGAGTGTTTGCAGTGGCTAGATGCCCTGGCACACCCATTCTCTGTACCTATCTGCCTCTCTCTCATAAATGAATAAATGAATGAAAGAAACACTATTCCACTTGGGAGCAGAGGTTGGATGATCGCAGTGAGATCAAAGCCACCCTGAGACTACTTAGTGAATTCTAGGTCAGCCTGGGCTAGAGTAAAACCCTACCTCGAAAAATAAACCACAACACTGCTTATAGGGAACCATCTCTATAATCTTAGCACAATGGCAGCTGAGACAGCTGGACTGCCATTTGGGGCTGCATTGCAATGCTGTGACCAAAAACAGAAACCAAAGACATGAACCCCTCTGCCACCACACACAAACATGGAAGTGTACATTCAAGCAGTAGGGGAATGGATTAGTGCTAACTAAATAACATAATCCAGCCCCAAGGGGGGCGGGGGGAATTTAAAACAATATAATTATATTTTCATACAGCTAGATTGGTAGGGCTATGAAAATACTGTTCCCCAGCCAAGACAGAAGACCAACAAGTGGATCATTGTCTACACTGAAATTTGAAAAATTGGGAGTGAAAGACTAATCTGCATGACAAAGCAGCAGCAGAAAGAGTAAAAAAATGGAATTCTCAAGGGATCAGAACACATTTTTTTTCAAGAGAAACATAAGAACAAGCAAGCCATCAGGAAGAACTGAGACAGGTGCCACATCCATACCCATGAAATAGCAATCAATGATCACAAAACTCAACTGATTTAATTTTTTTCTATTCAATAAGAGAGCAAACCATAAACATGGTTGTGACAGTTTCAACAGGGTTACGTCTTATGATTTCCTTAGAGAAATTTGCATAGTATATTACTAGATATCATTGAAAAGTAAATCCAATTTATAACAACTTTCAGAATTTAAACCAGTTCTATGTTCAAATGTCATGTATTTTAGACCTAATTAGTAATCTTTCTCTGGCAACATTGCCAAGTGTTGGTTTCAATTTGAAGAAGTCAAATGGTCAATCTGCATAAATCAGTAGATTTCTTACCCTGAACTAATATTACAACAGTTCCACTAAAGAAATTCTAAGGCCAGTTCAGGAAAAGCACCATCCTTCACAAGTTATAGTTAGGACAAAATGACACTTGCTCTTAATTCCCTCATCAAAGCAGCCAGTGATGATCATGAACAGAACTAAATGGGACTGGAGCTCTTTTCCTGTTTGTTTTTCCTGCTCATCCTGTCTGGAATTGTTTGTGCTCATTAAGCCAGAGTTTTAGCTCGGAGGCATGGTTACCAACACTGACTCAACCTCTAAACTGCATCAAAATCCATGAACAAAAATACTGTGCTAACAAAGTGTGCTGCTAAATTTAGGTAGAAAAGATATTTAAAGTATAACAGTGAAAATACTCTTACCATTTAAAATTTGTTGTTATAGTATTTTATGTTTTACACGAGCTATTACAAAAATTTTATTTATAATCGTCCACTACTGATAAGTAAGCTTCTAGAATTCTATTTTGTAGCTTCTTTATCATCTGACCCATTGTACACTGCAGCTATCACAACTTGAATGGAATAATCGGAACCAACTGTGACCAAGCCTGAGCAAACATATAGGCCCTATCAATTTAATTGAACATGATGCTGACATTTTGGTTTGCATGAGTATGGAAGTAACTCTCTGACCACAGGTATTTAATACTGAATTTTAATATTGGAGTTATCACACCCTACTTATGTTGAATAAAAAGCACCTTTCTTTCCAAAAGCTCTACCTGTCCAACAAACGCAGAGAAAGCTTTGGTACTGTCACGGCCAGCTGCTGCTGAATGGTATAGATTCACCCATTCCCTCAGAAGATACTCGGCTTTCTCCCTCAGGCCAGGAGGGTCATCATACTCTGAGGCTTGAGAGATCCCACTATGCATCATGAAGTTAGGACCTCCATGAGCACGATCAATCATTGCTTCATAGTTGGATCGTACTACTTCCATCAGCTGGGGCAATCTAGTATGATAAATCCAGAGTGAAAAATCAGACATAGAGTTGGAAAGTTTGATTTAACAGAACCACGGTGATTGTCACTTTACTTTAGTACTTCTACATTTAAACAAACTGTCCTTAGTGTCTTTGCATCTGCTTACTTATGAGGTCATAATATACAAATGACTGACTTGAATTAAACTACTACTTCACACTAAAAATGTGCACACTGCAAGGGAGATGATGTTGAGAATCAAGTAATTCATCCCTGCTTGCCTAATACATGCCATGCTTTATACTATTTCTCATTTAATGTTATTAATTGTTTGAGAAATTAGTTCCATTTTACTTAAGAAAAAGACCTAAGAAAGTAAGTTCACTTGCCTAAAATCAGAGCATTTTTAGCAGCATCACCAGTGCTTCAACCACAGACTTCTGATGCCAATGCAGCAGTCACTGTATGCATAGCTCTACACCAAGAAGACCTGGCAGTTAGATTAAGTTTTCATACTTCCAGGAACAATGTCAGGACTAACTAAGGTTATGCTTTACGTAAAGCAGTTATAAAAATCATGCTAGTGCGGCTGGAGAGATGGCTTAGTGGTTAAGCGCTTGCCTGTGAAGCCTAAGGACCCTGATTCAAGGCTTGATACCCCAGGACCCACGTGAACCTGATGCACAAGGGGGCGTATGCATCTGGAGTTCATCTGCAGTGGCTGGAGGCCCTGGTGCGCCCATTCTCTCTTTCTATCTGCCTCTTTCTCTCTGTCTGTTGTCCTCAAATAAATAAAAAATTAAAAAAAAAATTTTAATCATGCTAGTGGAGTACGTATACTAATTTCTAAAGCTCCTACAGACTGATGAATAGACAGGGAAAGCAAAGTACTTTATTCATACCCTTCTGGAGCGTTGCCTCGGGAATGAGCATTAATCCTCATGAGGGTCTCGATGGTATGGAACAGATCTGCCTCAGTGACATGGGCCACACTCCTTTCATCAACCAAAAGAATTTTTACCAATTGCATAGCAAATGCCACAGCCATATAGTTTAAACCATTCTCCATTGACTGGCGAACAAAATATAAGAAAGGACAATTAATAAACAAATACTCCAATCATTCAGTCCTTAACTCCATAAGTAATTTTCTTCCATACCTGAGCTAGGTGAAGATCATACTGCTGCATGTTGACCAAATGATTGCGAATTAACAACTCTACCGCTTCCACATTATATTTATACTCATCTCGACACTCAATTAGGCACCTGGAAAAAGATAGAATGTTATTCATACAGGCTCAACCATGCTATATTGTTGAACAAAAAGATCATTCAGTAGAAATCTATTCCTATTAAGGATGCCTTAAACAACTGCAAAAACCAGTACACAAGCTTTGAAATGGCCAACAGGGTAGGGATACATACAAATAACTGTATGCTCAGAATGTATGAAGCCCTGGGTTCATCTCATCACTTAAACAACAAAAATTTACAACCCAAACCCCCAGGTAGTAATGAAATAAAACTGCCTGATATTTTCTAAGATGAGCCCATGTTTTAACAGCCCAGGTTTGGTGTTCATAGCCTAGGAAATGAAAGGAATTCCACTGAAGACAATATTCCTATAGACACTGCTGTGAAATCACTGAAAACACACAAAACGACCTACAATTTATATTCCCAAACCACGAACCATTCAACAATTCTAACTTCTTCTTAGAATTAGGAGATTCAAATATTCCATTTACCTTCTAGGTAAAAGGGAAACTTCCAGACAGCAATATACCAAAAACCAGTCCAATAATTACTAGTCTTTTAAGATGGCTACGTACCTTGTGATCTGTTTGTTGCACCATGGAGATCCATATGCCCTGCCATCCTGCAGAGCTTTCAGTACCAAAAGGTGGCACTCCCTGTAGCGCAGCAGGAGGTCAGCATCAGCACCACTTGTGGCATCTAACAACCCTTCTACAGCCTATGTGAGAAGTAAGTGTTCAGAACCATGGAGAATACAGTGCTCAGCCCTAATGTCACAGCTAGAAAGCAAACCCCAATGCAATTTCCTGAAGTCTGAGAACTTCAACCTAGTTGAAGCTCGCTCTGTGTTTTGTCGTAAGTCCTTACATAGCCAAAATGCTATCATATCTTTACTACTATTTCTCAAATACTGGGCCACAAATAATCTCTCCATCAAAATCTAGAGAGAGATGTTTTCACAGTCTTTCCCCCCCAATAATTGTATTTCTAAGAAATCATTTCCTTAGAGGGAAAAATAAGATTTCCTACCTTCATAACTGCCATGACTACATTCTACTGAAGAAACAAACCACCTCCTTATACAACAGAACGTGCTTTGAGTTCATTTACCTCAAATATATGTGAATGATGGCATAAGGTACTGAAGTCTACAAATCTAGTTCCTCCTTCTATAATTCACAGCTTAAGAACTAACCTTCTGAAGTAATCCAAGAGCAGCTATGGCATCCCGTGAGTTCCGAGATAACACAACAACCTCCAAAAGACTTCGAAGAGCCTGAGCTTGAGGGTTCATGGCCAAAGTTGGTGGGATGGCATGTAGGTGCTGCTCCAGTTCTGTAATGCACTTATCATAAATCTGAGCTACATCATCTGTTGCCCAAGCTTGCTATTTTAGGGAAAGAAATAACCAAAGAGATTAGCAAATCTTTTTATTTTTACTGGAACATGCACCAGTAAAATAACAGAAATCTATTATAACCATGTTTATTCACTAAATTTTATTTACTTATTTGAAGGGGGAGCAGAAAGACAGAGAAAGGGGGAGAGAGAATAGGGGTGTCAGGACCTCCAGATGCATGCACCACATTATGCATCTGGCTTATTTGGGTCCTAGGGAATTGAACCTGGGTCCTTTGACTTTGAAGGCAAGTGCCTTAACCACTAAGCCATCTCTCCAGCCCCAATTTCTTAATTCATACTCAGGGGGCCCCTTTCATGTCCCTTTTCCTGAACTATTGAATCTTAAGTGGAGTGGGACAAGGAAGGATCAGAGGCAGAGATTAGTGAGAGTGGGAAGCCTGGCCAGCACCAACACAATCAACTGATCAGAGAGCTCATAATAATGAGAAAGATTTAAGGTAGCACCACTTGTGGCACCCTCTGCAAATGAAGATAGCAAGAGTTCCAGATCATGAAAAATAAAGGCCCTTTGAGTACTCACCACTCGAGTGGCCTGTTAACCACTATGACAGTATATTCAAACCATCACTTTCATTTTACTCTTAGAAGTTTTCTGCTTCTTTTATTTTTTTAATTTTTATTTATTTAATTATTTGCAAGAGGGAGACAGACAGGGGGAGGGGGCCACGCCAGGGCCTCCAGACACTGAAAATTAACTCCAGATG
Source organism: Jaculus jaculus (assembly GCF_020740685.1). NCBI lineage: Eukaryota > Metazoa > Chordata > Mammalia > Rodentia > Dipodidae > Jaculus > Jaculus jaculus. The sequence goes on along the minus strand of NC_059102.1, from coordinate 257,425,749 downwards.
TATGCGCCACCTTGTATATCTGGCTTACATGGGTCCTGGGGAATTGAACCTGGGTCCTTTGGCTTTGTAGGCAAGTGCCTTAACTACTAAGCCATCTTTCCAGCCCGTTTTTTGCTTCTTTTAAAAAGACAGAAATGGGATGGAGAAATGGGTTAGCAGTTACGGCTTGCCTGCAAGTCCCAAGGATCTAAGTTCAATTCCCAAAAAAAGGGAGGAAGATGAATGGATTCAGGGGATTTGCTACTTAACTCTCAAATTGTTCACAAGAAATTATTCTCTATTTTCAACTTTCTGAGTAACTTGAAAAATTTCAGAACTCTCCCTACAATAACACTAAATAACCCCAAGGTTCTGTTGTTCCTCAATAAATCTCCTCTAAACAGTACAGTTAAGCTAATCTCCTAACTATATGCCATGCTGACCTCAACGATATAAACATTCCCTAATAACTTTAACAATGGCTATTGCTTTTCCGTGTAACTTAGAGCCAGGAAGAAAGTGACATATTATCTGAGGTAAAACATGCAAATTACACTTTATAAAACACTTAATTTAAGTTTTGTTTTTTTTTTCTTAGTTTTTTTTTTAGTTTTTCGAGGTAGGGTCTTTACTCTAGCCCAGGCTGACCTGGAATTCACTATGGAGTCTCAGGGTGGCCTCGAATTCATGGCGATCCTCCTACCTCTGCCTCCCGAGTGCTGGGATTAAAGGCATGCAGTTTTTCAAGTGAGATATTTACCTTCATGGGCTGAGCTAAAAATCCTGTGGGCTGACTTAAGTCATTTGTAGGCAAGAAGCCAGGCACATTTCTTGCAAATTCTTCATAAACAGCCAGCTGCTTTGGGTCTACACCACCAACCTTAAAAGAAGAAAATCTGTTTTGTCAAGATCCACTTAACAATTGAGGAAAATTTATTTGGAAGTAGGAAGTCTGTAACAAGGCTAAGGACATGAGTTCTGATCAAGGAAGTATTTATCATATGCCATCAGCATGATTGATCATGCACACACCCCCACACAAGAGTAAAAAAACAGGGCTTGACTTCTCAATTTACGGTTAAAAGCCACCATCACTTTTTTTTGTTTGTTTTGGTTTTCTAAGGCAGGGTCTCACTCTGGCCCAGGCTGACCTGGAATTAACTATGTACTCTCAGGGTGGCCTTGGACTCAGTGATCCACCTACCTCTGCCCCCAAGTGCTGGGACTAAAGGTGTGCACCATCATGCACCACTTCTAGAACTTTTCTTCATGGGCACGGTGGCACATATCTTTAATTTCAACACTTACAAGGCAGAGGTAAAAGGATCAGCCATGAATTTGAGGCCAGCCTGGGACTATAGAATGAGTTCCCGGTCAGCCTGAACTAGACTGAAATCCTGCCTCAAAACAACCAGAAAGAAACAAGAATGCTGAGCATGGTGGCGCACGCCTTTAAACCCAGCACTGGAGAGGCAGAGATAGGATGATCACTGTGAGTTCGGGCTACCCTGAGACTACACAGTAAAGTCCAGGTCAGCCTGGGTTAGAGTGAAACCCTACCTCGATTTAAAAAAAAAAATAGGAGGAACAAAAATAAAAAGTTTTTTTCTTCACTGGAGCCTTATCTGATGGCATACCTATAATCCCAGCACCTGGAGGATGGGAGGCAGGATGACATCAAGTCTGAGGTCAGCCTGGAAAGCATATGAAGATCCTTACCTTTTTATTTATTTGCTTACTTACTTATTTATTGGTATCTGTTGATAGTCTTTAGAAAAATTATTGGGCTAGAGAGATGGCTTAGCGAACAGGCGCTTGCCTATGAAGCTTAAGGATCCCGGTTAGAGGCTCAATTCCCCAGGACGCACGTAAGCCAGGTGGCACAAGGTGGCACGTGCAATCTGGTGTTCATTTGCAGTGGCTAGAGGCCCTGTGGAGGCCCTGGCATGCCCATTCTCTATCCATCTGCCTCTTTCTATGTCTGTCACTCACAAATACATAAATAAAAAAATATTTACTTATGAGAAGCAGGGATGGGAGGGGGGAAATGGGCAAGCCAGGGCTTCCTATCACTACACACAAACTCGAGATGTGTACGCCCATTCACCCATCTGGTTTTATGTGGGTACTTGAGAATTGAACCTGGGCCATCAGGCATTGCAACCAAGTGCCTTTAACTGCTGAGCCATCTCTCCAGCCCCATATAAACTCTTTATACCAATATCTATCTATATCTATCTATCTATCTATCTATCTATCTATCTATCTATCTATCTATGTTTTCTGAGGTAGGGTCTCACTATATACCAATACTTTTAACAACATGGGGAAGTCACAGAATCTATAGTTATACCTGCTTCCTCACTAGGATGCTTTTTTCAAAGGCAACACTTAGGCTCACTATCCTAGTCCAAGAAACAACATAAAAAATGGTGAGGCAGGGGAAGAGCTCTAATTCTTACTTTCAGCCTGATTTGTTCTGGCATCCTCTCAGCTTGATAGGTTAGGACAACGGGATCACAATATCTGCGGCCTTCTTGCCTAGCATGTTTTCTCAGCTCAAATTCCTGCAAATAAAAAAAGTCACTGAGGTTCTTGTTATGAGGCACTTCCCCAAATTAAAAGAAGCTACAACTTAAAAAATAAATGTTAAACACTTACAGTTGCTAATCTCTTGTCCATCTCTGGGCCTGCTTTTTCTACAGCAGTTTTCTGAATAAAACAGCAAGCCAGTTCACAATTATCCTGAGCTAATTGGGCAGCTGCCTGATCCATCATTTCCCTTTGCTGTGGGGATGCAGTCTGTTAGGAACATAAAAAGACAAGACTATGACCTTGAAATATTCCTAATACTCGTATTTTCTCATCTCATCAGTCCACTGTGAACATGATGAACAATATGAAAACATAGTAAGAATTCTCAACCTTGAATCTGAGACTTTAAAATAATTAACTTGTAGAGAGAATGTGTTATAACTACACAAAACCCACTTTAAGTCATTTTGTAGTGTCTTTCTCCAACTGCTTTAGTATTAATTTAGTGCAATTTTCAATATCCTTCCCTTCTCTATACCAATATATATCTGGGAACTTGGTATCTGCTGAACACTATTGATACAAACAGTGAACAAAATTTCTAAATGTCTTATAGAAATTATAATTTAAGAAGATTTCAGAAGCTGGGGTCTACAACTCAATGGAAGAGCTCACTCAACAGGTAGAAAAAGACGTCAAAGAAACATGGTGATTCTAAGATTAAGTAGTAATGCCCAGTATCAGAAGTAAAGAAAAAATCTGGTAGACAAGCAGTAATAGGATTGTAGTACAATATATATAAATAACCAACTTACCCGAAGGGCTGAGGCAAAACTGTTTTTTAGGTTGGTTGATATGCTCATGAGTAAAGGTTCCCTGCAAGTAATCATAGCCATTCCAGCTGTCAAGTTCCGCATCATGTGATGAGCTGCTATTCGCATCCTAGACTCCTCAGAATCTAGGGCAAAATCTTTTCTAACTATTTGTTCACAAGTAGTCATAGCTATTTTAATTGACCGATCCACTACAGGATGGACCAGCTCCTGGACAGCCCGTTCAATTGCTTGGCGCACACACTGTTTCAACTGTGGATGAGCCTGAAACAAAGGAATCTAAGGAGACAGACACAAATTAAGTCAAAAGTTTAATTTCAACAAAGCAATTTCCATTAGCAACTTTGGAATTGGAGAAATTAACATACTTCTACTTAAAATTAACGGCAACTACAAGCTGGGTACACAAAGAAAAAGCACTCAGGATACCTTGTGATTCATTATATAGTAAGTCATCCCTCTCAATTCAACTTTAATGCGTAAGCTGGTCATTAAAGATTCATTATTTAGGCTGGGGAGATGGCTTAGCACTTAAGGTACTTGAGAGCAAAGCCAGTCAGAAGACCCAGGTTCAATTCGCCAGTAAATAAAGCCAGATAACCAAGGTGGCTCATGTGTCTGGAGCTCATTTGCAGTGGCTGAAGGCCCTAGCAGGCATATTCTCTATCATTCATACATGGATGGATGGATGAACAAATAGAGGTTATTGACTGGGTGTGGTAGGGCACATCTTTAATCCCAGTACTTGGGAAGAAGGGACAGGAGGATCTCTGTGAGTTTGAGGCCACCCTTGAGACTACATAGTGAATTCCAAGTCCCCCATAAACTTGGGTGTTCTGAATGCTAGGTTCCCAGCTGATGGAGAGCTGGGAATTAACGCCTGCTGGAGGCTGGCTTATGTGTGTTATAGCCAGTTTCCCCATGGCAGTGTTTGGCATACTCTTCTGTTTCTGTCCTTATGAGGGCCCAGGGGTGATATCCACCCTCTGCTCTTGCCATCATTTTCCCCTCCAGCATGGAATTTCCCCTCCAGCGTGTAAGCCAAAATAAACCTCTTTTTCCCCACAAGCTACTCTTGGTTGGGTGATTTCTACCAGCAATGTGAACCTGATTGCAACATACATACATACATACGTACACACACACACACACACACACACACACACACACACACACACACACTTCATTGCTTGCTCATGGACACATACTTGCCAAGTTAAAATGATAACTAAGGTACTTTTTGTTTGCTTTGTTTTGTTTATCGAGGTAGGGTCTCACTCTCAAACGACATACTGCTTAAAAAGGCAATTTCTCTATATACTTGAAAAAATTAAGTCTAAAGTGAAAGGACACCCTATAAAACTATTACTGCCACTAGGAGTTCGTAAAATGTGTCCATGAAGGTCTCTTGCTTCACAGGAGGATTTTTTTTTTTTAAATCTCTGGCCTGAACTATGAACTAATACTAATACTCATTTGAGAGCCTTTAATGTACTGAATTTATACAGAATTAAAAAAAAAAAAAAAACTCAGCCAGGCATGGTGGCACATGCCTTTAATCCTAGCACTCAAGAGGCAGAGATAGGAGGATCACACCGTGAGTTCAAGGCCACCCTGAGACTACATAGTGAATTCCAGCTCAGCCTGGTCTAGAGTGAGACCCTACCACAAAAAAACAAAACAAACAAAACAAGAAGAAAACTCATAATAAATACAACAGTGTTCAAATTACTGGGCATATCCCAAAGAGTAATCACAAATTTTAAATCTAGGTTCCCCACTCCAACCCCTCACATCTGTAAGTGAGGAAAGGAAGAAATTAATATGATAAGATATCTTGATTCATTTCATATTTTACTAGGTGGACCTGGAATTCACTATGTACTGTCAGGGTGACCTTGAACTCTCGGTGATCGTCCTACCTCTGCCTTCCAAGTGCTGGGATTAAAGGCATACGCCACAACACCCAGCCATATTTTAATTTTTTGAGGTAGGGTCTCACTCTAGACCAGGCTCACCTGGAATTCACTATGTAGTCTCAGGCTGACTTTGAACTCAGTAATCCTACCTCAGCTTCCCAAGTGCTGGGATTAAAGGCTTGTGCAACCACATCCAGGTAGTATGATAGATAATCTTAAAATTCCTTTTACTACAGAAGCTCACTGCATTAACATGCTTCTGTATCTGTGAACACTGTTGTTCACCAGTATTATTAACAGTATTTTTTTTTTTTAAAGGTAAGGTTTCACTAGCCAAGGATGGCCTCAAGTTCACAGAGATCTTCCTAGCAGCCTCCAGAGTGATGGGTTAAAGGCATGTGACACCAGTCTCAACTTCTGTGGGCATTTTGAATTTTCTTTTTTTCCTTTTTAAAATTATTTGTTTTATTTATTTGAGGAAGACAGAAATAGAGAGTTTGGGCATGCCAGGGCCTCCTGCCATTGCAAATGAATTCCAGATGCATGTACCACTTTGTGCATCTAACTAACATGGATACTGGGGAATTGATGCAGACTGTCAGGCTTTGCCAGCAAGTGCCTTTTTAATAGTTAAGCCATCTCTCTAGCCCCATTTTGAATTTCTGAAAAGCCAAAGACAATAAAAACTCAAAGCATTGATTCTGAGCTAAGCAAACATTAGGGAGGGAATGGTAGCACAGGCTGACATGCAATCCCAAAACTCTGGAAGCTGAGGTAGGAGGATAGAAAGTTCAAAGATACAAAGACTCAGCTTCAAAAAAAAAAAAAAAAAAAAAAAAAAAAAACCTAAACAAAATAACAAAAAGCCTTAAGCACAAGAATAATAAGAGTAATAGACTGGGACTGGAGAGATGGCTTAGGGGTTAAGGCATTTGGCTTAATTTCCCAGTACCCATGTCAAGCTAGATGCACAAGGTGGCACAGAGCATGTGTCTGGAGTTTGTTTATAGTGATTAGAGGCCCTGGTGAAGCCCTAGAGTACTCACTGGACCAGCTGGTCCACATGCTACTACAGAATCTTCAAGAAGCACACACCTTCAGCCTGGCTGGCCTGTTGCCCATGGGACCCCATCACCTCCTACAGTCCACAAGGGGCCTAGAGACCCCTGATGCACTCTGGGGTTTTGGCCTCATTATCTCGCCTGTACAGGCTGTCCTGACATCTATGGCGGGGGGGGGGGGGGGATATATCAAAGCAGCTCTTGGTATTCTGGGCAGCCTTGCTGTTTCCAGTAGACCCTGAGGCTCAGATTGAACACCCAGGAGAAATGGTATCCACCTTGTACCCTTTCAATCCCAGCCACTGCCTGGTCCATGAGGCAGGGTGCCACAGTGCTCTACTTCCAACAATAAACCTGCTGTTATTTAATTTTTTTTTTAAATTTATTTGAGAGCGACAGAGACAGACAGACAGAGGGAGTGAGAGAGAATGGGCGCGCCAGGGCTTCTAGCCTCTGCAAAGGAACTCCAGACGCATGCGCCCCCTTGTGCATCTGGCTAACGTGGGACCTGGGGAACCGAACCTCGAACCGGGGTCCTTAGGCTTCACAGGCAAGCGCTTAACCGCTAAGCCATCTCTCCAGCCCCCCTGCTGTTATTTAAAACTTAAATAAAATAGATAACAGACTGAAGATAGTAAATAATAAATTACCACTCTGGATATACAGAGTAAATAAGCATAGAAAAGTGTATCTTAAATGACTAATTAGACTACATCCTGGAATTAAGCCAAAACAACATATTTTGAAAGTAGTAACACCACCGTGAGGATGTTGGCCCAGAAATTTTTATAAGCAAAGACTGGCTAACCGTTTTGGCTTTTTGCCAAAAGAAATGGTTTGATCCCAAAGTGACATATAATGTGAGCAAAAGAAAGCGCTATGGTACATATGAGAGTCTTTGAGCTTTAGAATTATCCAAGACTATGACTGCATCTCTGGCGTAATTTCAGTATCATGGATGGGAATAAGAGGAAATATTAGGAACACTAATCTTTTTCTTTTTATGTTATTAAAGAGATAAAAAGAATCGCATCTATACCACATGCACTTACAGATGAAAGGGGTAAGAGAAAAGGTGACAAACAGTTCACTCTACCAAACAACAGGACTGACAGAAAAGAGCAATGTTTACTTACTGTAGGGTTTAGAGTAATGTGCGGTGCCAGGCCTGCAAGGGAGTAGACGTTGATGTCGTGGTAGCTGTACTGCGGCTGTGGTGGGACTGTAGCTGTACAGGTAGTGCTGGTAGCTGGTGTAGTAGAAGTCGCTAAATGTCAAGTGAGAGACAAAAAGCACAACTGTAGACTTTACAATCAAATTCATTGGATGGGGGGTCCTTATCTAATAAACATATTTCAGGGATGGAGAAATGGCTTAGTGGTTAAGGCACTTGCCTGGCAAGCCTAAGGACCCAGGTTTGATTCCCCAGTTCCCACATAAGATAGATGGACAAGGTGGTACATGTGTCAAGTTCATTTGCAGTGGCTGGATGCCCTGGTGAATCCATTTTATCTCCCTTCCTCTTTCTCTCTCTGCCTCTTTCTAATATATATATAAAAAGTGGTCCTTACCTAATTAAACTAACTAAACTCTTAAAATTAAGGGACATCTTTGGTCACATTTTTCCCATTCTAAAAAGGAAATTCTGTCATTATAAACCTTGGTCAGTGGTAGTGTCCCTTAGCACAGAAAAAGACTCAAGGTGTCTGGGGAAATGCTTCAGAGGTTAAGGCACTTGCTTGCAAAACCAGGTTCAATTCCCCAGTACCCACATAGCCAGATACTCAAAGTGCTGTGTGCATCTGTAGTTGGTGTGCAGCAAAAGGTGTGCCCATTCCCATCTATCTGCTAGCAATAACTAAAAAAATATTAAGAAGAAACACCCTCAAAAACCAAAGTACACAAAATTCTACATGATGTAGTATAGTTTATATATAAGGATGTAGCACTTGAGAACATTTAAGTTAAAGAAAAATACACCAAGCTGGTTGTGGTGGCACACGCCTTTAATCCCAGCACTAGGGAGGCAGAGGTAGGAAGATCGCTGTGAGTTCGAGGCCACCTTGAGACTACAGAGTGGTCAGCTAGAGCTAGAGTAAGACCCTAACTAGGGGAAAAAAAACAAAAACAGAAGAAGAAGGCTACACCAATTGTCACACATACTTGTGGTTGTGATGGGCGGGAGTTCTTCTGGCTGCTTGACATCTTTCTTTGGAGCAGAGAGCTGTTCGTCTAAGTTCTTTAGGCGATCTTTATCCTTCAGCAGGTTTCCAGGTTTCAGCTCATTGATGTCTAACGCAAGGTTCTTACAGAGCACCTCAATCTCAAACTTCAAGTTTAACTACATAATTCCAATATTTGATTAGAATTTTGAAGAGAAAAATGGACATCCATAATATACTCTACCCTCAATCTAATGGGTATATTGCACCTGCCCAAGCTGATTTTACAGTAAAGCTTAATAATATGAAGGAAGAAACTCTTCCAAAGGATAAAGATGCAACAAACTTACCTTTAAGTCATGTTCCTGGTGTAGCTCAGCTAATACATTCATTATTGCCATTGTCCAGGGGTTTGGTGGCCTGAAAACCTAAAGCAAAGCTACAACATTAAGCTAGCTCCAAATTCAACTTTTAATTTGTGTTATATACAACCTATGTGACCATAACAAAACCCTTTAGCATTCCCACCTAAGCCACATTTCAGAAATACCAAAGTTCAGACATTTATTCTTAGAATTTACTTAGCTTTACAAAAGGGAAATCTAAGCTCTACTAAGGAAAACTAACTGAACTAGCTTTATGCTGATAAGATCAAAAGGTATACTGTTTTGGACCTTTGTGCTAGAACCACCCCAACTCTTAGTATGGTCATTAATAAAATCTACTCACCACACTACGAATGCTGGACTCTAAGACTTTGGCAACAAAGGGCACTACATAGAGCAACTCCTGTTGTCCTTTAACGTAAGCTTCTAGCAGCAAAGATTTCACATCCAAGTCCTAGGATGAAGAACTTCAAAAACTGAGAATAAACCCCAAAAGACTTCAAACATATACAAAGATATTACACTAAGTTCATACCCAAAAGAGAAATCGATACATTATGTGGCCTTTGTCTTACATTGCCTCTGGATGTAGGCGCAGAGAGAGCACACATCTGCACACATACCAAAAATGAAGTTTTTTTCTTTTTCTTTTTTTAAGAAAAACAATCATTAAAACGCCACCCCCATGACTTTTAGACATGAATTGCTTAAACTCACAGTGTGTAAGATGGGTTTGTTTTTAGCTAATGTGATCATTCCTAGCCAATGTCCCAAGTTCTTTAGCAAAGAACGGTCTGAAAAATTAGCAGCAGCTTTATCAGAGGTCAGGAGCACCTGCAATAGTGTAGAATTAAACAACAATGAGCTTATAAAAGAAAATTCTCAAATTAATTTTTAAACATTCCATTATTCTATCCTAAAATAACAAGCCACTAATTCTGAGAACATTCCCCAAACAGACATTTTCAATGCATTACACTGATTTTTTTTTTTCCTGTTAATGAGCAAGCAGTGACATTTTTAAACTTTGAAAAGTCTTTAAAGGGTTCAGAAATGTAGCTCAATAGGCAGAGCACTTGTGTGGCCTTGCAAGGATCCTGGGTTTGATCCCCAGCATGGCAAAATAAAGGACAGGAGACTAAATTTGGCTCAGGGTATGTATGTGGAAACTTTTAAGAATGACAGTAACCCTCACTACTGGATGTAAAAGCCAAAGATATAGTCATGTTCCTTAACTCCATAAAGCAACAGCAAAATGGCACAGGTTAGCTGAGCAACATAAAGGAGCCAGGAATTCTTTTGCACTACAGCGTAACCCAGGATGGGGAAAATTCCCATCCTAGGTTTAAATATAGTGCTTGTTCATTCCTAAGCCACTCAGTTATTCAGCAAGGAATGAGAACAATTTTATCATGGTTTATATGGACTTCTAGCCCTTGACTAAGGAAGAAAGTAATAAAAACATTAATATTTGCTCATAATAGTAAAAGTGACCAACAATCTCAAAACTCAAAAGCAATGTGCATTGATACAATGGTTTGGTAGGACTGAAAGAAAACAAGGTACAAAACTAAAAGCATACTGTAAATAAAGTAATCAAGTCCAGGGCAGGAGGGGGCGGCAAAATCAACTTTTAAAAGTAGCACAGAAAATACGTGATTCAAAAGCCAGGCATGGTGGTGCACGCCTTTAATCCCAGCACTTTGGAGGCAGAGGTAGGAGGATAGCTGTGAGTTCGAGGCCACCCTGAGAATACATAGCAAATTCCAAGTCAGCCTGGGTTAGAGTGAGACCCTACCTTGAAAAACCAAAAATAAATAAATAAATTTTAAAAAGGAAGATCCATCCTGAGGACTGAGATCTTTAAAAAAAAAAAAAAAAGGAAAGAAAATTTAAAATCATATGTAGAAAGATGAAAATAAGTTGAAATAGAAGTGACATCATTGTAAACAATACACAGGGTAATACTTCAAGGATTAAATTCTTCATGAAATATTTCCATATATACCTAATATGGATAATATATAAAGAGAATTAACAAGCCATCTCAAATTCTACCTGGTATAATTTAAAACTTTCCAATCTAAAGCAATAATTAGAAGAGATGTAATAATCAACTCTTACTTTAATATTTCTGTAGGTTTCATTAAGAACCATCTTGTTAAACTCAGGATTCTTCAGTGTGTCAAGGAAGTTTGAATACAGGCTGTGAAAGTTTGGCTCAATACTGACTCTCTTCATAACTAGATATTGTGAAACCCAAGGCATAAATTCTTCTTTCACGGTCTCTTTTAGCTCTTCAACCTAACCAATATGACAAAGGCAGTTCAAAATTACATGTACAACAAGCTCTGGTTTGTTAGCCACACCACACAGCATGGGGCTTCTTGCAAGCTTCACCTTTCCCTATGACAGACTTTGTGTCAAAGTATCCTATCCTTAGATTTTTAAAAATATCTTAATGTTTTTTGAAGACAGGGTCTCCACATATAACCCAAGCTAGTCTCAAACAACTGATTCTCCTGCCTCAGCATTCCAAATGCATGAACCACCATGTCTGGTTGGTAGTGGCATCCTAACTCTACTTCAGTTATTAGGAACCTAATAAATGCTCTTGATAGTTCCTGGGAGGAACCAAATAAAAACTTCCATCACCTTGAGAACAGCATGCTTATTTCAAAAAGGCTCTCACCCATTGCAAAACAAAACATCTGAAACTGGTATTTGTAAGATACCTAGAAAAGCTATTCTTGTTGAAATGAATTTTTTTGCTTCTGTTTTGAGGAAGGGACCTTATTTATCACTATGTTACTCAGGCTTATCTCAAACTCCTGTGCTCAATGAGATAATCCTACCCTGGCTTCCTGTGTAGCTGGAATTGAGATTCATACCATGCTGCCTGGCTTATTGTATAAAAAAGGGTAAAAAATAAACCCCTCCACCCCTCATGGAAAAGAGTGTAATGATTAATTATGGTCATGCTCACCTTCTGTGTCATATTTGACTGTGAGAGATTGTTAAAAATAAAGGCAATTTTCTCTTGGATATTTTCAGGAGGTTCCACAATTCTCTCAGTTTGATCTGTGGCTACAAGCAATGTATCAATATTTGTAGTATTTATAGAAGGCTAAGAGAGAAAAGTATATTCGGTATATAAGTTAAGATCCTCTTTGGAAATTTCCCAAAAGTCTACAGAGAAATTCCATTAGTATGAGAAACACATATGGTATACTGTACATTAATAATATAGGCAAGCATATTTCTGAACTATTAAGCAATGGCTGCTTCTAATAAATACAGAAAATGTACAAAGGGAGAAATGCTTATCTTTATGCTTACAATAAAATTAAAATACAAGGTCACTACTAGATATAGTACATCATTAACAAATCCTGGAAAAGAAAAAAGACCTACTTACTGGCACATCTTTCTTAAAGCTGACTCCTGTCGGCCTGGTGACTGTAACTGTTTTAGCAACAGTGGTGGTTGTTGAGGTGGTAACCATAGTATTAACCTGACCAGCAAGAGGAGCTTTTGCTGGAACCTGGGCCTGGGCCTGGGCCTGGGCCAGAGCAATACTTCCAGGGGTTGTGATAGAGCCTTGCATTTTCACAGGAGGATCTCTAGACTGTTGTCCATACTCGATATACTACGTGGATAGGGAGAGAGAAACACATACCAGTTCATAATAGAAATCTTTGATTTATATGTCCCTCATTTTTTAAGAGAGTAAAAAATAATTTCCTTGTATTTTATTGGTCCATCATTCTCTATTAATCTTTGCCCCATCCTGGCACTCATACTGTATAAACCATGGTCTCATGTGAAGATAAAATACCAGCATGTTAAAGTGTTTTAGAGATCTAGCCTAGCAAACGATTTTAAAACGCAGTCCCAAATACCTGCAAATAAAATTCCTTAGCCCTTAATAAACTCAAGTCTTCAAGATTTATTCATCATATTAATCTCCAAAAACCATTTTATAGTGTGAGTATAATCTTATCCAGTAAAGCTCATACTATAACGCAGAAAAATACTGCATATTGCAAAGTCAACTTAAGGGTAACTAACATCATAATAAACATTATAGGGGTATTTTTATTTTATTTTAACATTGCACAACTCAATAATGCTCTCTCCCTCAACACAAATTGGAGAGCTGACATGGAGTTCTTGATGTTACTTCATCTATGTATGTGTTTGTATGTAGCATAATGCTACGAGTATTTGCCTAGCATGTGAGATGCCTTGGGTTTCATTCCTAGTACAATGATGGCAGCAAGGAGGGGGAGGAGAGAATCTACCATATGTAAAATTTAAAAACTGAAAGTATAATAAAGATCATAAAGGGAAGAGAAAGGAAGGGAGGAGGGTACTTAATAGGTTGATATTGTATATATGTAAGTACAATGATTGTGATGGGGAGGTAATATAATGGAGAATGGAATTTCAAAGGGGAAAGTGTGGGGGGGAGGGAATTAACATGGGATTTTTTTTATAATAATGGAAAATGCTAAAATTTAAAAAAATAAAATGAAAGGCCACATGGCAGGTAAGCAAAAATAAAAAAAAAATCAATCAACTTTAATTTCAAGCTGACTAACCAAAAGCATGACAAGTATATCAAATTTTACCAAACCCAAATCAGTTACTGAAATAATGGTTCTCAAATTTCAAGATCACAAAAGATGAATTTAACATGTATTATTCCGTAGGTCCATTTCTCCAGGAACTGACTCCTATGTAACATGTTCTCCCACAGAATCTAAGCATTTAGTTAGAAAAGATGTATTTTAACCAGGCATGGTGTTGCACACCTTTAATCTCAGCACTTGGGAGGCAGAGGTAGGAGTTTTGCTATGAGTTCAAGGCCACACTGAGATTACATAGTGAATTCCAAGTTAGCCTGGGTCAAAATGAAAGGAGCTGTATTTATTTGAGGTGGGGGCAGAAAAGACAGATTGGGTGTGCCAGGGCCTCTAGCCACTGCAAACAACTAGAAGACACATGTGCCATCTCGTGCATCTGGCTTTACATGGGTACTGGAGAATTGGACCTTGGTCCTTTGGCTTTGCCAGCAAATACCTTAACCACTAAGCCATCTCTCTAGCCCATATGATGTATTTATTAAAGAGCACTGTTTTACATTTAAAAGCAACTTTGAATGATACTACATTAAGGGAGAGGAAATTTTTACTGATACCCATGAACTCCACACTAGTTTTTTTAATAATATTTTATCATAAATTTAATTATTTAAGAGACAGGCTGGGAGAATGGGTACAACAGGGCCTCTAGAAGTTGCAAATAACCTTCACATACAGGTACCACCTTGTGCAACTTGCTTTACATGGGTACTGGGGAATCAAACCTGGGTCCTTGGGCTTTGCAGGAAAGTGCCTTAATCACTAAGCCATCTCTTCAGCCCCTAGCTTCTTTTTAAATCAATTTTTCTTTTTCTTTCTCAATTTTTATTAACATTTTCCATGATTATAAAAAAATACCCCATGGTAATACCTTCCCTCCCCCTAAATCAAATTTTCTATGCATACTACCAACTAAGATTCACTGAGTAAAATAAAATATACTCTGCAAAAGCACCATGAAAAACTAGTAAAAAAAAAACCCTTTCATTAAACCTGGAAATCACTTAGAACAGTTAGTTAAACCAAGAATAACTTTTTTCATGTTCTACTAACAAACTGAAAATACAACAAGCAAACAGATCCTGAGATCATGATAATCATTAAATCATCTCAATATCACTCGTCATATATCTCAAACCAAAAACATTAAGCCCTTTTACCACTAATCAGGCATAGGGACTGAGGGAACTTACCTCCTGTAAATGATGTGGAAACTGCATAAAGTGACTGATGGAAGCCAAGTGCTGACAATACTGGGGATAGTCCTTCAATCTGCCAATTTAAACAAGAACTAATTCGTTTATTCATTTGGTCAAAACTATTTTGCCCATTCCATTTTTTTCTTTGAGAAAGAGAAAGAAAGGCATGCAAGGGCCTCAGCCACTGAAACAGAACTCCAGCCCTTGTGTCACCTAGTGGCATATGCGACCTTGTGCTTGCCTCACCTTTGTGTATCTTGCTTACATGCAATCTGGAGAGAGATCAAACATTAGGCTTTGCAGGCAACCTTAACTGCTAAGCCATCTCTCTAGCCCTATTCTACCTATTTTGAAGAGATGTCAAAGAGAAGTATACTAGTTTGGCATAGTGGTTCAGGCCTATAACCTTAACAACTCAGAGATGGAAACAAGAAGCTCAAGAGTTTAACATCAGTCTTGGCTAGATAGTGAGCTCAACATCCTGAGCTACATGAGGTCTTGTCTCAAAATGCCAAAAATAGGGCTGGAGAGATGGCTTAGCAGTTAAGGCCCTTGCCTGTGAAGCCAGGACCCATGTAAGCCAGATGCACAGGGGCACATGTGTCTGGAGTTTGTTTGCAGTGGCTACAGCCTGGCATGCCCATTCTCTCCCTGTCTCTCTTCTATCTCTCTCGCACTCTGCTTACAAATAAATAAAAATAAAAAATTATTTTTAAAAAAAGCCCAAACAAGCAAAAACAAAAAAACAAAAGAGGGGAATATTGTTGCAAAATGAGGAGGATCTTGAGTTTCAGGCTAGCCTGGGACATTTAGGACAGATATCATTTAGAAAAAATTACCTTTATTTTTAAAGGTCCCACTTTAATATTTTACTTAACCAAATACAAGGGACTAGAGTTCATTGTATACTGAATATGTAAGGCTAGGGTGAGTATGTGAAATGACAGTTGTTGCTTCTGGGGGACTAGGGAGATGGTTCAGTTAGGTAAGGAACTTGCAGCCCAAGTAAGAAAATCTGAATTCAGATCCCTAGAATCCATGTACATGTCACAAGTGGTTGTGTGTACCTGTAACCTAAACACATAAATCAGAAATAAAGGAGATTCTCAGGACAAGCTGATGAGCTAGCCTAAACAAATCGGTGAGTTCTGGGTTCAGTCTCAATTAACATGGAGAAAAGCAATGGAGTGAGACCCTTGATCTTGACCCCTAGCCTCTACTCACTCACCCATACACCCAAACATACCTACCAACAGGTACACATGCAAGCACACACACAAGTCATTTCTCAGAACCTGGGAGGCTGTGGTAGGTTCAGCAATAGAAGGAAGGAAGAACAGAGGTATATCATAGGAAATCTATCTCCTCACCTATTTTTAAATCTATCTAATGCAGCAATCCCAAAATAATACATTTTGGATCCAAAAGGCTTGCGTAAGGCTTCGAGAACATATCGTAGGGCCAGACCCAATGCCATGTAAGTGACCAGTCCTTTTTCAATTATACCACCAAATAGGCAAGCTGTTATATGTAATTCCTTATCAGGGTACTGGGGGAAAAACCGATATTCTTCAAACAAGTTCCTTAGCATACAGTTAAATACTTCTCGTTCCCGTTTAATAGTAGAATCTTTGAATCTCTGTAGCATTTCTAATACCTAGAAAGACAAACAATATATACATACAAGAAACTTTACAAGCTGACTTGCAAAGAAACATATACCAATAAACACAGCTTTAGAGAAATTTTTATAAGATATATAAGCATACCAAAACACTTTGAGAATTTTTTAAAACTTTGAAAGGGGCACTTATTCAGGATTTAAATAAAAAGCTGAGTATCTTTGACACTTACCTCATCAACAGACATAGTTGGGTGTGGTGGGTGATTATAGATTCTCTGGAAATAGCTGTTTGCTTCATCATCTATCTCTTTACTAAAGTGCTGATTTGCCTCTGGCCACACCTGAGACAAGTCCGCTGTTGGACACAAAGAAAGCAATCAGTATGTGTACTTAAATCCTTCTTTAAATCATCACAGAGCCAAAGATGCTAATATGGGCCTAACTTTATGGGGAAAAAGAAACTAAAAAAGAAAGTATTAAATAGTTGAGTCTCAATATTTAAGTTTTCAAGAAGACAGAAAAAAAATATAAATGTCTATTATTATACTGTAATATGTCACATATTATGATGCTGTAGAATTTCCTTCTTCAGAACTTACTGCAACATAAACTTTACTAGGTTCAAATTCCTAACATTAACCCTTAATACCAAATATAAGCTTTTACCACTTTACTACAGAACTCTATTTAACATGTAGGAATAGTCAATGCATGTGCACAAACAGATATAAACAAAAAGCATGCTACAAAACAAAACGTTCAGACAAGCCTTTCACACTAGTGTTTTCAAGTCGCTTGGTATACTTCCAATTCCTTTTTTGTTTGTGAGAAAGGATCTTATGTAGCTCAGACTAGTGGGAACTTGTAATACTCCTGCTTTTGTGGCCCAGTGCTAAATTTACAGATATACACCAACACACCTAGCTCTTGCTTTGAATCCTTGTATCATTACTGTAAGACATACAAAGGCTGGGCATAGTGGTGCATGACTTTAATCCAAACACTGGGGAGGTAGAAGGAGGAGGACTGCTATGAGTTCAAGGCCAGTCTGGGATACTCAATGAATTCCAGGTCAGCCTGATTTAGAGTGATATCCTACCTAAAAACAAAACAACAAAAACTTGGTCTTAAATGATACCACACATACTATATGGCAACAATTATGAACTATATCCTAAGAAGGTATAACCATCAAATAACATAATGTTTCATTTACCTCCCAAGCTGTAACAGAAAGCTACAATTCTCCTGGCTGCACCTGACTTCTTGTATGTCAATTGTAAACCTTACATGACTACATGAAGAACAATTCTTTTCCCTTTCCCACGTGTACCTATTACTTTCAGAGGATGTTTCTTTTTATTAGCCATGACTATTTTTCTGGCAATCCACAGCAAATGTGGAATGATTACCTCTAGTTTTGTTATTGTTGTTTATTTGCAAGCAAAGGGAGTATTTATTTATTTATTTGCAAGCAAAGAGAATTAATGGGTGGCATACCAAGACCATCAGATGCATGCAGCACATTGTGCATCTGGCTTTATGGGGGTACTGGGAAATTGAATCCAGACCATCAGGCTTTGCAAGAAAGCATCTTTAAACACGGAGCCATCTCTTCAGCCCCTACCTCTAATTTGCTTTTTTTTTGGGGGGGGGGGTTCGAGGTAGGGTCTCACTCTAGCCCAGGCTGACCTGGAATTCAATATGGAGTCTCAGGGTAGCCTCAAACTCATGGCAATCCTCCTACCTCTGTCTCCCGAGTGCTGGGATTAAAGGCATGCACCACCACGCCCGGCTTAATTTTGCTTTTAATAAATCAAATTTGTGAATTTATTCCAGTGGTCTAGGACATACATCAACATACAGCTCTATTAACAATACATGAAGAGGGCTGGAGAGAAAGATTAGTGGTTAAGACACTTGCCTGCTAGGCTAAGGTCCCAGGTTCGATTCCCTAGTACTCACATAAGCCAGCTAATACAAGGTGGTTCATGTGTCTGGAGTTTGTAGTAGCTAGTGGCCATGGCACATCCATTCTTTCTATATATCTCTGCCTCCCACAAATAAATAAATAAAATGTTAAAAAAATACATGAAGAGGTCACTGTTTTTGTCCACTAATTGTAAGGACAGAAGACATACAATAAAAACTTTTTCATGCATCAGTCACACTCACAATCACAGACAACACTACCACTTACAAGGTTTCATCTTACTCTGCTGGAATGTAGGCTGGTTGAGTCCAGAGGTACCCAGCTTCCTCTGTACAAAAGGGTCGTTATTCACTGCAGGAAGTCCAAGGGCCCCAGTTCCTATACCAGTCAGGCTGCCTGTGCCAAGACCACCTACTAGAAAGAATGAAGGCAGCCAGAGGTTCCATCATTACTTACATACTTTATTTAAAAGTCAGATTCCTTACTAATTCCTTATGGCTGTGTATTTAATTTTTAAAGAGATAAAAGTGGGTAACTCAAAAACTTCAGCATTTAGGTTTATTCATTTATAAATATTCTTGAATAAGCAATTTTCTAAAAATATACATTCTCAAAGCAAATGCCAGCAAGGTAGTCACAATCAGAGTAACTGGTTTGCACATCACCATGATCAAAATTAAGACAGTTATGGTAGCATCTCATTCTTTATTATTCTTCTCATTGCCCCCCCAAAGAAAGAATCTTGTAGTAGATTAGATCTTTGTTAGGAAAGATAATAAGCACACTAACTTTAATGAGTGAATCATTGGGTCTATAATCACATAATAATAGCAGTATCAGTAATTAGGGTATTCCTCAACACTTCAGTACTTAAGAGTTTAGTGCCCTTACAGTCTACAACAAAGGATCAGAATAAGTGAGTATGAGTAAGCAAGTAAATGAATGGATGTTGATATACAGACAGACAGATAGATACACTATCTTTAAAATAGATGCAGTTCAAACCAGCACCACATAAGCCTGAATGTGGCACATACAGTATTTTCTACCTAGTGTGGAGCCTTTCATAAAACTGAACTCTAGATCTAAGCCAGCAAAAATATGATATCACCACTTCTCAGCCTCTTGGCTAAAATCAAATGTAAAACACGTGATCACAGTTGCGGTTATAGATTAGTGGTTAGAATTCAGTTAGCAAGAGGCTCAATGTTAAATACCCAGCACCAAAAAAAAAAAAAAAAAAAAAAAAAATTAAAGCCGGACATGGTGGCGCATGTCTTTAATCCCAGCACTCAGGAGGTAGAGGTAGGAGGATCACCGTGAGTTCGAGGCCACTGTAGTGAATTCCAGGCCAGCCTGGACTAAAGTGAAACCCTACCTTGAAAAACCCCAAAATAAATAAATTAATTAAAATAAAATTAGGCCACGTGTGGTAGCACACACCTTTAATCCCAGCACTCGGGAGGCAGAGGTAGGATTGCTGTGAGTTTGAGGCCACCCTGAGACTCCATAGTGAATTCCAAGTCAGCTGAGCTAGAATGAGACCCTACCTCGAAAAATCAAAAAAGTAAATAAAAAAAATTAAATTGCGGGCTGGAGAGATGGCTTAGCGGTTAAGCGCTTGCCTGTGAAGCCTAAGGACCCCGGTTCGAGGCTCGGTTCCCCAGGTCCCACATTAGCCAGATGCACAAGGGGGCGCACGCGTCTGGAGTTCGTTTGCAGAGGCTGGAGGCCCTAGCGCGCCCATTCTCTCTCTCTCCTTCTATCGGTCTTTCTCTCTGTGTCTGTCGCTCTCAAATAAATAAAAATTTTAAAAAAAATTAAATTGAATTAAAATTAAATCAAAGGGCTGGAAAGATGGCTTAGCAGTTAAGGTGCTTGCCTGCAAAGACTAAGGACTTACGTTTGACTCTCTAGGTCCCACATAAACCAGATGCACAGTGACACAAGTGTGCAATATCAAATATGCACACAAGGATCACGTGTCTGGAGTTCAACTGCACTGAAGGCCCTGGCACACAAATTCTCTCATTAAAAAAAAAAATAAAAGGCCAGTCTGTTGGGCTTGCCTCAAACAATAAAATAAAGGATAGAATAGGATAAGATAGAATATAGGGGAGAAAGGATAGCTGGGTACGGTGATACATGCCTTTAACCCCAGCACCTGGGAGGAAAGGATAGAAGGAGACAGACGTAGAAGGATTGAGGAGTTTGAGGCCAGCCTCAGACTACATAGTGAATTCCAGGCCAACCTGGGCTAGACTGAGACCCCACCTAAGGGGGGAGGGGATTATAATAAATAAACCTAAAATGTAAAGACACCTATAGCCAGCAAACATGTTACACATTTGGTAACACAGAACCTTCACTAACTCACTCAAGTAACTTTGAAACTATAAAAATCCAAATTCTATTTCCTGTAGACTAAATAAAATGTAACAAATTTTCTTTTCCCACTTTGGGATGCTGCTACACATGGTTTTCACAATTTTGCTGAAGTAGCCTGCCTTTTATCAGTCACTCCAAACCCTTTACACCACACACTAAGAGTGAAATTTATAAATAACCCATGCTGCTACCAGACTTGCCCCTTACCTGGAAGCTGTGATGAAAGCCCTCCAATGCCACTGAATGCAGTTGTTTGATTTGGGGTTGAAAGAGGTGGAAATGCTTTTGCTGGTGACTGAGGGGTGCTGAATGCAGAACCCAAATTTGGAGGAAAACCCTGCATACTCTGAGTGTGAGGGGCAGCTGAACCACCTATACTAAGAGATGCCATTCCAGCAAGAGGATCAATCTAAAGAAAAACATTATTAAAAATGTATTAAACACACCTCAAGGAAAGGTAGACATGACACAAGTAAAGTCATCTTTAGAAATAACTTTCATACTCTTACACAACTTCAATACCCACACAATTTACACTACTTATTTCCTACTATGAAGTCTGCTAGTCCAAGAGGTAGGCCTTGTCAAAAGTACCAGAGCTATTGGAAAAGGCTACAAAATTTCAAGATAAAACAAAAGATAAACTGTCCAACATTTAGTAATGAGATGGGCAACATTATACTATCAAAACAAAAATAATCTCAACCTAAGTTATTTTACTTCCAACACAGTAAATATACTGGAAATTAGAAATAAATCTTCCCATCAAAACAAAAAAAGTATTCTTGCCGGGCGTGGTGGCCCATGCCTTTAATCACAGCATTTGGGAGGCAGAGACAGGAGGATCACTGTGAGTTTGAGGCCACCCTGAGACTACACAGTGAATTCCAGGTCAGCCTGAGCTGGACAGAGACACTACCTCGAAAAAAAGGGGAAGGGGCATACATATTCTCAAATTTTAGAATTTCCAGATTGCTAATGATTTCTGAAAGATACTCAACAAAAAAGTGCTATTTTCACATTAAAAAAAATCTAAGAATTATTCTACAAACATCTTATAGTTTGTGGTGCTACTTCATACCTTTTGAGTATAGGAAATAACGAACAAATGTCTTTTATCAAAGAACCACTAAGTGCCTTTTCTTTCCTTAAACCCAATTTGCCATTCAATACATCTGAAAACAAAAGTGTAATATATGTTGCTCCCAAAGAAAATGGGGTGGTTAATGTCAGGGAGTGACTTCAATGTACCTTGTTTTTAAAAGAGCAGTTCAGTTGAGAGCTGAAGAGCCCAGTTATTACAAGTCGTTATGCTCTAGTACTGATGCTTGGTCCGAGGCTACAAACAAGACACATCAGATTCAAAGGCAGTGCTTATTTCTCCAGAGTGTAACTCTCATTTCCCAAAGAAACCTTTGTTTACTTAATAAGTATATTTCCTCAGAGTCATGTTCTAGTTATGACTAAAATGTATTGTCAATAATACCTGATGGATCACCTTTAAAATAGAAGTGGTGCCGGGCGTGGTGGCGCACACCTTTAATCCCAGCACTCGGGAGGCAGAGGTAGGAGGATTGCCATGAGTTCAAGGCCACCCTGAGATGACAGAGTTAATTCCAGGTCAGCCTGGACCAGAGTGAGACACTACCTCGAAAAACCAAAAATAAATAAATAAATAAATAAATAAATAAGTGTGTGTGTGTGTGTGTGTGTGTGTGTGTGTGTGTGTGTGCATGTGGATGTTGAACATGCAGATATCTCAAATATATAAGCTCTATTTGTGATGATGTACAAGCTGGGTCTATTCTGATTTCATGAACAAATGAAGACCTAACAATTATAGCATTCATTTACCTGAACAGGAGAGATGGCATCTAAGCTGCTAGCACTAGGAGGGCGACCTTTGGGCATAACTCCAGGCGGTGGCTGTCTGGCCTTATTCATGACATTGCTACAGTTGGCTACCATGGTAAGGATCGTCTCTGATAACTCCTGAGAAACACTCCTAAAAACAAAAGTAAAACACATGCTTGCCATTTCCCAGAATATTTAAAGAAACAAATCTGATTTTTCTTCCACTCCCCACCTGAAGCGGGGTCTCAGGCTGGCCTTAAACTCACAGCAATCCTCCTACCTTAGCCTTCTGATGAGTGCTGGGATTAAAGATGGATGCAACTACTCCTGGCTGGATTTCTGTTTTTAATATTTTTACTTATTGACAAACAGAGAAAGGTAACAAGAGAGACAGACAGAATGGGCATACCAGGGCCTCCAGCCGCTGCAAAAGAACTCCAGATCCATGAGGTACTTTGTGTATCTGGCTTTACTAGCTTTTACTAGTGACATTAAATGCAAGAAGGGCAACAAAGTGTAACAGACCTACAATCTCAGCCAGTCAAGAAGCTTAGAATACTTATACTGCTTAAGCCCATGCACGGGAAAGCCTGGCCAACACAAAAAGATCTTATGTATTTGAAATAATAACCACCAATTCTTCTCACAGAACTTAGAAAAACAGTTATCAATTGATGCTGTGATGTCAACAGTACCTTAAAATCACTAGACAGCTAACTATATCAAAAACTACTCAACAGGGGCTGGAGAGAGAGCTCAGTTGTTGAGGCGCTTACCTGCAAACACTAATGATCTAAGTTCAATTCCCCAGTATGCACATAAAGTCAGACACACAAAGTGGCACATGCACCTGGAGTTCATTTGCAGTGGCTAGCGTTCCTGGTGTGCTCCTATTATTTTCTCACTCTGCTTGCAAATAAAGTCAAATGAAGGGAAGAAATTATTTTTAAAAACTAAAGAAAAATGTTTCTTAGTAACATAAAGCCCAAAACCCTCAATGAAATACTACTAAATTGAATTTAGTAGCATAATGGAAAATATCTATACAGAATGACAAAAAAGATTTAGTAAAAGATGGAAGGTTCAATATTCAAAAATCTATTAACATACCACATATCAAGAGAAAAAACAAAACCCATGCATATGTGATAAACTTTTTTAAAAATATTTTTATTGCTGGGCATGGTGGCACACACCTTTAATCCCAGCACCCGGGAGGCAGAGGTAGGAGGATCGCCATGGGTTCAAGGCTACCCTGAGACTTCATAGTGAATTCCAGGTCAACCTGAGCTAGAGTGAGACCCTACCTCGAAAAAAACAAAACGAAACAAAACAAAAGACCAAAAAATATTTTTATTTATGAGAGTGGGGGTGGAGGGAGGGAGAGAGGGAGAGAAGCAGAGACAAAGAAAAAGAATGGGCATGCCAGGGCCTCCAGCCACTGCAAACAAACACCAGACGCATGTGTCTCCTTGTGCATCTGGCTTATGTGGGTCCTGGAAAATCAACCTAGGTCCTTTGGCTTTGCAGGTGAGTCCCTTAACTGCTAAGCCATTTTCCAACCCTGTATGTGATAATCTTACTAAATGGTGAAAAGGTTTGAGTTATAAAACCCTTTCATGTTAATCACTCACTTAAACTCAAACTACAGCTGGGCATGGTGCGTCATGCCTGTAACCCCAGGATTCAGGAAGCTGAAGGAAAACTGAGTGTGCCAAGAGTTTTGAGGCAAGCAGACTACAAAATGTGTGACCCTCTCAAAAGTCAACCAAAGGTGTATGGTGGTGCATGCTTTACATACCAGTAATCAGGAAGCGGACATAGGAGGATCACTGTTAGTCTGAGGCCAGCCTAAGACTACAGAGTGAGTGCCAGATCAACACCGCGCTAGAGTGAAACCCTACCTGGGGGAGGGGGAAAAAAGCCTGGATGGCATAGAAACATTTTCATCCTGAAGAAAGGCATCAGTGAAAAACCCACAGGTTGCCAGCACCATGGTAACACACTGCATAATTTACCCCACAAATAGGAAATAAAATGCATCCAGGTGAACTTAGAAACTCATCTGGGTTGGCAATTAGCTGGGCATGGTGATGCACGCCTTTAATACCAGCACTCGGGAGGCAGAGGTAAGAGGATCACCTTGAATTCCAGGCCACCCTGAGACTACATAATGAATTCCAAGACAGCCTGAGCTAGAGTGAAAACCAACTTTGAAAATCCCCCCCCCAAAAGACAAACAAACAATTAACAGAACCAGAGATGTACCAGTCTTATATGCTGAAAATACCAAAGAACAAGATTAAAGGCCCAGCCATCAGGGAAGTGCAAATTAAAACTATC
Source organism: Jaculus jaculus (assembly GCF_020740685.1). Taxonomy (NCBI): domain Eukaryota; kingdom Metazoa; phylum Chordata; class Mammalia; order Rodentia; family Dipodidae; genus Jaculus; species Jaculus jaculus. The sequence continues at coordinate 257,400,887 of NC_059102.1, read as the reverse complement.
TTGAGATTTCAATTCACTCCTGTCAGAGTGGCTACCATCAAGAAAACAAATGACAATAAATGCTGGCAAGGAAGCAAAAAATAAATAAATAAATAAAGAGGGCCTGGCTTGGTGGCACACACCTTTAATTCCAGCACTTGGGAGGCAGAGGTAGGAGGATCACGGTGAGTTTGAAGCCACCCTGAGACTACATAGTGAATTCCAGGTCATCCTGAGCTACAGTGAGACCCTACCTCAAAAAACCAAAAATAAATAAATAAATAAATAAATAAATAGGAACACTTGTACACTGTTGGCGGGAATGCAATCTGGTTCAGCCATTGTGGAAATCAGTGTGGTGGTTCCTAAGACAGCTAAAAAAAGATTTGCCATATGACCCAGCTAGACCACTCCTAGGCATATATCCTAAGGACTTGCACTACCTGTAGAGATACTTGCTCAACCATGTTTATTACTACTCTATTCACAATAGCTAGGAAACGGAACCTAGATGTCCCTCAACTGATGAGTATATAATGAAGATGTGACACATTTACACAATGGAATTCTACTCAGCAATAAATAAAAATGAAATTATGAAATTTGGAGGAAAATGGATGGATTGGAAAGGATTATACTTAGTGAGGTAACCCAGACTCAGAAAGCCAACCATAGCATGCTCTCTTTCATATGTGGATCCTAGCTACAAATGTTTGGACTTGTATGTGAATTGGAATAAAACTCAGTAGCAGAGGCTAGTAAGCTAGAAAGGGAATAGAGAGGAATAGAAGGGAAGAAGGGAAGACTTAAGAGGATGGTACTATATGTATGTAAGTAGAACAACACATTATTGGGTGTGGAAAAGCCTAAGTGAGGTCAGGAAAAGACATTGAGTAAAAGAAAGGTGGGGAGAGGGCTAATCAAAACCTAAGAGGGTATGAATAAGTCATATGGAAGTCTATGTTTTTGTACAATGACACATTCAGAAGCCATAGACTCTATTGCTGAAGACTCTACATGCTTAGGCTGCAAGGTCACTGAGAAATCTTCCTGGAGCTGAGCTGAAAAGCTCTTCTGCACAAACCAACTGACAGAAAGCTGGAAAAAGCTAGGCTGCATGCAGTTCCATGGGAGAGACAGAAATCACCAGTGGAGATAAACAACATTGAACATTGCAAGCCTTAAATTTGGCCAGCCAGGCTAAATGAGCCAATAGGTACAATATTGGCGTGTCTGTTATGGGGAAAACCAACCACTCTCTAATTAGACTGCAGGCCTGCTCCATGGGAGGGAATACATGCCTGATACTGAAAACCTGTGATGGGGGAAGTCATGAGCCCTAGGGGTGTAATGCCGTCTGCTGTTATCTGGCTAAATGTATATACACTTCTCTTAATGTTCATACACATACATTAAGGTACTCTCACTTTTAGTTAGAGAAGCTTCTCTTTTCAGATGGCAGTGATCTTGGGATGACTCAGAAAGTACCATAGTGCTGAAAAGAAGTGACAGAGGAGTGCTCAGCACTAAAACATCTCTATCATACCTTCAAAGGTGCAGGGTCCATTGTGGAAGAAGCGGCAGAAAGAATCTAAGAGCTAGGGGCTGGAGAGATGGCTTAGCAGTTAAGGTGCTTGCCTGCAAACCCAAAGGACCAAGGTTTGATTCCCCAGGACCCACATAAGCAAGATGCATAAGGTGGCACATGCATCTGGAGTTTGTATGCAGTGGCTAGATGCCCTGGCTCTCTCAAATAAATGAATAAACAATAAATAAGTATATACATAAATAAGAATGTAAGAGCCAAAGGAAGGGTAGGACACCTTACAGTGCACTCTTCCAGACACAAAATGGTCTGAATATCCATGACCTCACAGTGATTGATACCACCTACCCAACACCATCATAATAGGAGGAAAAGAACTTGAACATGAAGAAAGACTGATTGTGAGAGGAGGGAGGGGTATGATGAAGAATGGAGTTGCAAAGGGGAAAATGTTGGGGATGGTGGGAGAGTACCATGGTTTATTGTATATAATTGTGGAATTTGTCAATAAATAAATAAGAAAGATTAAAGACCCCAAAAACATAGTGATATCACAGATTCATTGATTATAAGACTTAATTTTATTAGGCTAGCAATATTTCTTAAAACGATATAGATTCAGCACACTCCTTTAACAATCTCAGAAATAATGTACAAATGCACAAAATAATAAGTGCTATGAAAATTGTGATCCTGAAAAAATACTTAAGTTGTAAGACTTGAATTCTCCCCCCAATTTCAACACTTACTAAAAAGATGATGTAAGTAAGTGTGGTAGTGGAATAACAGAACATATAGAAATATTAAGAATCCATAAATACACCAATACATCAAGGGCAATGGCTTATCTATACCACATACAATAAATTACCACAAACAGATCTAACATATAGTATAGTTATTTGGACTTAAAAACCAATAAATTTTCTTAAGCTGCTATTTTTAATTCAGCTTCACAGTCCTCAAATTATCAATATAATCCAATTCCAGATCAAAATATAACCCTCTACCTCCTCCCACCATACACACTTTCTTCTTTCTCTCTCCCTCCCTCCTCCTCTCTTAGACAGGCTCATTTTCTAACATGTTTTTCTTACCCTGCACAAGCCTGTAGACAGGCCAACATTGTCGCCAGAGTTTCGGTAGGAAGCTGAGCACTTTTGGGCTGATCTTTCTCTGGGGCAAGTCCACCCAAAATAGAAGGGCACCTTCTCTTTAAAAATGTCATGCATGCCTGGATAAAAGGCTCCTAGAAAAAGAGAAGTGTTTTGCAAATGTATTTGAAATTCATATTAATTGCTTTCAGACTAAAGATAGGAACTAAGCAATATGACTAAAATCTACAATAAATGTCATTTTAGATATGATCCCTTTGGAGGTATTTTTGTTTTTATTTTTAAAAAGATTTTATTTATTTATTTACTTATTTATTTGAGACAAAGTGAGTGAATGAGAATGGGCACACCAGGGCCTCTAGCCACTGCAAACAAACTCCAGATGCATGTGCCATCATGTGCATCTGGCTTACGTGGAACGTAGAGAATAACTTGTGTCCTTAGGCTTCACAGGCATACCATCTCTCCAGCCCTTGTTTTTGTTTTATTATTGTTATTATTTATTTACTTTTTGTTCTTTCAGATTGGGTCTCGCTCTAGCCCAGCCTGACCTGGAATTCACAATGGAGTCTCAAGGCTGGCCTCAAACTCACAACTATCCTCCTACCTCTGCCACCTGAGTATTGGGATTAAAGATATGTGCACATTGGCCCAGCCTTTTCTTTTTGTTGTCTGCAATGAGGAAGGATAAAAGAGCAGGAAGGGTGAGAATGGGCTCACCCAGACTTCTTGCCACTGCAAACAAATTCCGGATGCATGCACCATTTTGTGCATCTGGCTTTACATGGGTACTGGGGAAATGAACCCCAGCCGTCAGGCTTGGCAAGCAAACACCTTTAACCACTAAGCATCACTTTGGCACTACAGGCCATCTTTGAAAGTTGTTTCTTGGGTTGGAGAGATGGCTTAACGGTTAAGGCATTTGCCTGTGAAGCCAAAGGATTCCAGTTCAATTCTCCAAGACCCATGTAAGCCAGATGCACAAGGGAGCACTGCATCTAGAGTTTGTTTTCAGTGGCTGGAGGACCTGGTGCACCCATTCTCTCCTCCCCCCTCAAATAAAATATAATTATGAGTTGTTTCATGCTGGGTGTGGTGGTGCACACCTTTCTTCCAAGCCCTTGGGAGGCAGAGGAAGAAGGATCATTGTACATTCAAAACCAGCCTGGGACTACAGAGTGAGTTCCAGAACAGTCTGGGATAGTGAAACACAAACTCAATCCCCACCCCCCCCAAAAAAGTTTCTTGGGGTGAAAATATGGCACAGTGTTACAGCAATGGCCTACAATACATACAATCCTGGGTTCAATTCCCAGCAACATCTTGAATAAAATGTAACTGTTTCTTCGGACAGTTTCAACGCACAAATTCTGCTTACCCCGTGCTCTCTTATTTTGTCTGTCAGCCACTTGTCAAGTTTGAGGTATTCACGACGCGAAGCCAGTGCAGCAAGGTCAATGACAAAAGCAAATGGAGTGCCATTTAGGAGCATTGACAAGGCCTAAAGAGAAAAGATAGAAATATCAAGTCAAACAGTAACTATATCGTTGAACTACTTCCAATTTCCTGCTTTCCACGAAAACTATTAGATAAAACATACTACTGCTGTTTCATTGGTCACAATTTTTTTTGAAGCAATTCACACATTGGTAATTTTATAACTCATGAGACCATCTTCAAAATGAATTTTACCCGGTGCTTTATAGAATGACTCAACTTTAGAGCAAAGCAAGACTCAAAAAGCAGGAATACTTACCTTTGCCCATTTTTCAGTGTTTAAATGCAGGCTTAGTATAATGTAAGCAAAACTACATTACATTATTATATGCCTAGTGATAAATGACAATTAAAAGATTCAACTTGTTAAGAGTATAAATTACAGGATTTATTCATGACAAAAATCTCATTATCACTTGCTTTAAAATGGCACTGTACAAACTGGCCAAGTGCTGTCCTAGTCTGTGCAAGTTCCCAGGGTTCAATCTGCACCATGCCAAAAGCCAACATGTAAGGAGCTGGGCGTGGTGGCACATGCCTTTGATCTCAACACTTGGGAGGCAGAAGCAGGAGAATCGCTGAGAGTTCGAGGCCACCCTGAGACTCTGTAGTGAATTCCAGGTCAGCATGGGCTAGTGCGAGTGCCCTCCTTGAAGACAAACAAACAAAGCCAACCATATAAACAGCAGAAAGCCAGGCCTTGGATAGCAGAGATGGCTGAGCAGTTAAGGCACTTGCTTGCAAAGCCTACTGGCTTGAGCTTGATAACACAGTACCCACATAAAGCCAGATGCACAAAGAGGCACATGCATAGAGTTCACTTGTAGTAGGAAGAGGTTCTGGCATGCCCCTTCTCTCTCCCTTGCAAGTAAATGAAAAATGAAGTTATGAAATTTGCAGGAAAACCCTGTAGAGGGTAATACTAAGGTAACCCAGGCCCAGAAAGCCAAGCACCGCATGTTCTCCCTCATATGTGGATCCTAGCTACAGATGGTTGGGCTTCTATGTGAGATAGAAAAAACACAGTAGCAGAAGCCAGTTAAGTTAAAAAGGAGATATAAAGGGAAGAGAAAATAAGTGAGGAGGGTACTTAATAGGTTGGTATTATATATATGTAAGAAGAAGAATAGATTAATGGGGGTAAAAAGGCCTAAAGTGAGGTCAGGGGAAGAGATTGAGTAAAGGAAAGGTGGAGGGAAGGCTAATCAAAGTCTAAGAGGATGCAAATAAATCATTTGGAATCCTCTGGTTTCGGATAATGGAACACTCAGGAGCCACAGATTGTTGTTAGAAAATTTTCAGTGCCAGGGATGGGATACCTCCAGTGAGTTGTTGGCCAGGGAGGTCCCTGATGCCCCCAAAACATTATAGGCCGTTGCCAAGGCCCTTGGTTTCCCACCAGGAATAGATGGCAAGATACTACTGATGAAGACTCCATATACTTGGGCTGCCAGGCCACTGAGAAATCCTGCTGGAACTGAGCTGATAACCTCCTCCATGTAGACCAGCTGACAGAAAGCTAGAAGAAGCCATTCTACATGTAGTTCAATGGGAGAAAGAGATACCACCAGTGAATATACTCAGCATTGGACACTACAAGCCTTATAATTGGCCAGCCAGGCCAAATGAGCCAATGGGTGCAGTAGTGGCACGTTTGTCATGGTGGAAACCAACTGCCCTCCATTTGGATTGGAGGCCTGCTCCATGGGAAGGAATACATCCCTGATACTGAAAACTTAAAACAAGGGTAGTCAGGAGCTTTGGCAGTGTAAAATCGGCTGATGTCTGGAAAAATGTATATAACTATGCTTATCAAACTGCCCAGTAAGCACTTCTCTTAATATTCACGCCCTTATATTAACACTACTCTCACTTTGGGTAGAGAATCTTCTCTTTTCAGATGGCAGTGACCTTGGGATGACTCAGAAGGTATCATGGTGCTGGAAAGAAGTGACTGGAATACTGAGTAACATCTCGATCACACCTTCCAAGGCTCAGGGTCCAATGCAGAAGAGGTGGCGGAAAGAATGTACTTACAACATGCTCTTCCAGACACAAAATGGCCTGGATATCCATGACATCACAGTGCCTGACCTTACCTACACAAGATCATCATAAGAGGAGGAAAAGGTCATGACATCAAAATAAAAGAGGGACTGACTGAGATGGGGAGGGAATATGATGGAGAATGGAATTTCAAAGGGGAAAGTGTGGGGGGGTTACCATGGGATATTTTTTATAATCATGGAAAATGTTAATAAAAATTGAGAAAAAAAATCTTACTTATTTTTGAGAGAGAAAAAAGAGAGAGAGAAAGAAAGAGAGAATGAGTGCATCTGGGCCTCCAGCCACTGCAAACGAACTCCAGGTACATATGCCACCTTATGCATATGGATTACGTGAGTACTGGGGAATCAAGCCTTGAACTGGGGTCCTTAGACTTCACAGGCAAGCGCTTAACCACTAAGCTCTCTCTCCAGCCCACAATTTTTTTTTAACAACAACAAAATCAAGCCTTCCAATACAGAAGATTATTTCAAAGCTTGTCTTTGTGACACAAGGACTGACCTACAGTACTGACCGTGCTAGACCACTACTCTGTCACTGAGCTGTCTATATCAGTAGGCTATGCAAGACCATTTTATAGCAAGTAATGATTTTTCTCACAAGTATTATCTGAGCTATAATTTATACCCTGTGTAGTGGTTTGATTCAGGAGTCCCTCATAAACTTAGGTATTCTGAATGCTAGGTTACCAGCTGATGGAGATTTAGGAATTAATATCTTCTGGAGGCAGTGTATTATTGGCAGTGGGCTTTATGGGTATTATACCCAGTGTCCCCTTGCCAGTGTTTGACATACTCTCCTGTCACTGTTGGCCAGGAGGTGATGTCCACCCTCTGCTCATGCCATCGTTTCCCCCTGCCATCACAGAGCTTCCCCTGAAGCCTGTAAGCCAAAATAAACCTCTTTTCCCATAAGCTGCTCTTGGTCAAGTGGTTTCTGCCAGCAATACAAACCTGACTGCAAATTTATGAACAAATTTAATAGAAGCTGTTAATTGTCTGACTATCATTTAATTTCTGCATTAATTTTTGAGGTAGAGTCTCACTCTAGCTCAAGTTGACCTGGAATTCACTGTCTCAGGCTGGTCCTGAACTTACTGGCCCGCTAACTCCATTCAAGATATAGATCAGTTGGGCAGGGCACATGTCTTTAATCCCAGCAGGAGGCCAACGTAGGAGGATCACCATGAATTCAAGGCCACCCTGAGACTACCAAGCGAATTCCAGGTTAGCCTGGAGACCCTACCTTGAGGGGGAGCCATAGATCAACCAAAAGTAATTATTTTTTAATATCTAAAACCAACTTTCTTCCCATCCTTTTCAAGGTGCAAGGCAAATTCCTAAATCTGACCTCATTTATCTAAAAGCTAATTACACACAAACCATTCCTAATACATGTGTTACATAAACTTAATAAACCAGGTAAATATGACCCTCAGAAGTCACCTTTAAGTCTTGGGCCACATCAAGTATTCGAGACAACTTGGCCTGGTCATACTGCTCCCCTCTCATGTACCATTCTGCCATTGCATGCATGATAAGTTGGCGAATTGATGGAGACTGTCCCTAAGAAAAGAGGAGGGAAGATTAAATGGCAACACAGCATCTAACAAATAGTATTACAACTGCTTGGCTAACTTTCCTTGTTATACTTATGAAAAAATTCTGTGCAACTATAGTGACATTCTTTACTTTTCCAAAAGGCTCCCAAACCAAGCTAGAGTTTGCCATTCAATAACAAAATTATGTTTCTTTCAGCATGTGACTACTTATCTACTTTCAGTAACAAAATTAGGCTGGAATAACAAGTTAGGTATGATAATGAACGTCTTAACCTCAGCATTCTAGAGGCCAACTCATGGCTATTCTGAGCTACATAGCAAGAGACCTTGTCTCCAAAAACATAAAAGGTAGTCTTGCCTAGCATGGTGGCACACTCCTATAATCCCAGCATCCAAGAGGCTGAGGTAAAGGGATCCTAAGAATGCCAGGCAGGAATGGGCCATATAGGGAATAGATAAAAGAGAGTAGAAAGCACGTTTGTTAAATACATTCTATAAATTAGGAGTGAAATATACAAGACCTTGAAAGGAATTTCATTATAAATTAAAAACAAAAATTAAATGTTGGATTTTGAAAAAAAATTTTAAGTGCCAATCAAAATAGACCCAAGGGCTGGGGAAATAGCTTAGATAGTAGAGTGCTTACCTAGCATGTGTTAAGCATTGGGTTCCACCCCACTGCTGCATAAAAAGGGTGTGGGGACACACACCTGTAATCCCAGCATGTCAAAGGTGAAAGCAGGAGGAATAGAAGTTCATGTTCCAGGCCAGCCTGGGCTATGAGGATACAGAAGATCCTGTCTCAAAAAAAATTTGATTTAGGACCTTTTCCCATTTACTATTATTAAAAGTAACAACAGGCCCTTTTGCTTGCATAATAACAAGTTAAGCTTCTAAGTTCTACCAAAAGGATTTAAGTACCTTAGCAATATTTCTCATAATGCTAATATTTCAAGTAAGCTTAATTCATTGCTCTGAGATTTTTTTTTTTTTTTTTTTTGGTTTTATGAGGCAGGGTCTCACTCTGGCTCAGGCTGACCTGGAATTCGCTATGTAGTCTCAGGGTGGCCTCGAACTCACGGCGATCCTCCTACCTCTGCCTCCTGAGTGCTGGGATTAAAGGCATGCACCACCACGCCCGGCTTGAGATTTTTTTTTTTAATAGATGATTTATACTTTTTGAGAGACATGGAGGGACAGTAGCCTTTAGCCACTGCTTATGTGGGGAACAGAGCCTGGATCCTTTGGCTTTGCAGGTAAGCACCTTAACCATTAAGCTACCTCTTCAGGCCCAAGATTTTTTTTTTTTAATGAGTGACAACAGAATTATAAAACATAAAACTACTCTGAAGTCTACTGAAACATCAAGATTCCAGAAGATGTCAGTTGTTTAGATGAAGAACTGATAAACAAATGGCCGTGACTTTCTTACCTGCCCATGCCATGCATAGTGCAAAATAATGGCAGAGTTAGGATGATTTCCAAGGAAAATTGGCATCAAAGTAGAGATGAGTTCATGGCGTAAGGTGTGCCAGGAGGTGTTGATTTGTAATAAGGCCAATACCAACATGTCTGGACAGTGTTTGATAGGGAAGTTGAAGAGCTGCTTAACTTGCTCATATTGCCCAACTTCTGCAAGCCTCAGCAGAGACTCAATCAAATCCAAGCTCTTCCTAAGAATGAAAGAAAATTACCCTATTATTGAAAATGTAAGCATACCCTTTTTTTGTGCTGTGTGCTGAACTCACAGATTCATAAATGCTTTACCAAGAAGCTACACTGCTAACCCCCAAATTCACTTTCAAAATAGACACTTTAGCTAACAGAACCAAGTCACATTGTTTGCATGGGGTTTTTTGGTTTATTTTTTATTTATTTATTTGAGAGTGACAGACAGAGAAAAAGGCAGAGAGAGAGAGAATGGGCGCACCAGGGCTTCCAGCCACTGCAGGCGAATTCCAGATGCGTGCGCCCCCTTGTGCATCTGGCAAACGTGGGTCCTGGAGAATCGAGCCTCGAACCGGGGTCCTTAGGCTTCATAGGCAAGCGCTTAACCGATAAACAATCTCTCCAGCCCTGTTTGCATGTTTTGATGATTGAGAAATATGTAAATGGCTGTTATCTGTCTTAAGAACTATGCTGCCGAGGCTATAGCTTGGCAGAAACTTTTGCCTAGCATGTTTGAGAACCTCAGTTTCATCACCACACTGAGTGGAGGGATGGGGAGATGTTGCTATGCTGGCACCCCAATTTAAAAGACAATCCGGACTAAGGAACAATACCTGATGAAGATGAAACCACCCAATATTTGTGTAATCATGTATTTCATTACTAGTGAGTAACTTTTATGATTGGTATGAAAATAAAACTTTTTTTTTTTAAAAAAACCACGAGAGATCCAGACTGATCCCCTCATGTCTTTTTTTTTTTTTTTAATTTTTATTTATTTATTTGAGAGTGACAGACACAGAGAAAAGGACAGATAGAGGGAGAGAGAGAGAATGGGCGCGCCAGAGCTTCCAGCCTCTGCAAATGAACTCCAGACCCGTGCGCCCCCTTGTGCATCTGGCTAATGTGGGACCTGGGGAACCGAGCCTCGAACCGGGGTCCTTAGACTTCACAGGCAAGCGTTTAACCGCTAAGCCATCTCTCCAGCCCTAAAACATTTTTTAAAGTTGAAAAAGCATTTTAAAAAGTTGGGTGTGGTGGCACACCCCTTTAATCCCAGCACTTGGGAAGACGGGGAAGGATCACTGAGTTCAAGGCCACCCTGAGACTACACAGTGAATTCTAGGTCAGCCAGCCTGGGCAAGAGGGAGATCTTTACCTCAAAAAAAACAAACAAAAAATTCAGTTTGGAACAATCAAAAATACAAAATACCCAGATTGGTAGACATAATTTATATACAAGAAATTTCCTACTAGAAATGCATCCTGAATATTTACTTATGGTGGGCACAAATTTGAGGTCTACAAGACTCCTTATGAAGTATTCTCAACCTAAGAAATTGAATCAGTTGCCATGAATCAACCTCAAGATTTAACTCTACTTTTGGTCTGGAATGGATATAAAGACACAGAGGGCAAGCTAAACACCACCAAGGAAATGAATGAGCCATTAACAGAATAACTTAGAGGACAAATGATGCATCAACAACAAAAAGGAAAGCTGAGAGAAAACTTTCAGAATTTAAACAATTGTATAGTCCTGGTCTGGATTCTCAGTCCAAGAATGAGAAAACAAAATTTCTTTGCTGTTTTTCTTTTGGGAGAATAGGGAGATGGCTCAGTGGTTAAAGGGACCTGCTTGTTTGTGGTATGCATATACAATGTTGTGTATATGGAGGTGTGAACCTGAAGCTGTCTACTACAGGGGGCATACATACTTACACAGGTCAATACCTATGTGTGTCTGAAGGCCAGAGCCAGAGGTCAATGTCAGGTGCCTTCCTCAGTTGCTCTCTATCTTATCTATGAGATAGGGTCTCTAGTAAACCTGCAATTCACTAATTTGGCAAGACTCACTAGCCAGTGAAACTTGGGAATCTTCCTATCCCACCTCACCAGTGCTGGATTAAAAGCATTAGTCACTACACTTGGCTTTTACATGAGTTTTAGGGATTTGAACACAGGTCCTAATGCATGTGCATAAGCACTTTAACCAGCGAATCATTTCCACAGTTCTGCTTTAAAAAAATAAAACCTCAATGATTGTGATGGGGAGGTACTAAGATGGAGAATGGAATTTCAAAGGAAAAAGTGTGGGGGCAGGGAGGGAATTAACATGGGATTTTTTTATATAATCATGGAAAATGTTAATAAAAAAATTAAAAAAATAAAACCTTTTGGAGTCAGTTAAGAGAGTTAAATCTATATCAGCTAGTTCCATTAACAAACCGTTACTTGTTAAAACGTGACATGTCTAAGTGTTATAAAATAGGAAGAGGCCTTCATCTGTTAAAATAAAACAAACACTAATACACACAATATATTTAATGTGGAGGAGGTAGGGAGGAAATCAACAGCTTGCCAATCTAATGCTACCAGGCCCCACTTAAGGAAAGAGCAATATCTGAACAAATACTGTTTTGGCCAATCTTTGGAAACAGATACTAGCAAACAATACCTAAAAGTCACAAATCCTACCCACCAGTGATTTCTGTTAATGAATCTGTTGTTGACACCCATACTGGTCTTTATACTTCTATCAGATTAACAAAGCCTAGAATGTTAACTAACCCTAAATTTACCATCTTTTATTATAGGAAAAAAAAAATCAAGAAATACTCAAAAAGGCATTAAACTGCTCTAAAAACTGTTGGATGATGGAAAGTCTCCTGGGAACATCACCCCTTCTCAATCCTCCAATAATAGTATCAAAAGATGTCAAGTTATTTATTTAAAACAATGTTGCAAAACCTACCTAGAACATCCTCAAAACTGACTTAAATCATCCCCAGTTTACTACCTACTATATATAGTGAAAATGCATGTACATCAATGCTTAAGGAATAACAAGAAATTGACTTGCAGTTCTATTTATACACACACACACAATTTTTGTTTCTAGGTATTTCTGACATGGAGTTAGTTCAACAGGAAAAGATCTGAGTTACAAAAACCTGTACACTATTAAGCAAATGCCACCATGAATAACACATCTACACCTCTCTTAGAATTATCATTTCAGTAATGAAAATGCTTTCACTATCCTTACCTCATAGTCCTACAGGAATGATTGGACAAATTATTCCAGAAAAAAACTAATTTACTACATACTGGCCAGTGTCATATTCTCTCACACATTTGGAAATGGAATTCAGAAAAATTAGGTAATTTAGCTGAAAGCAGATTTCATGAGCTAATCATCTGGAATAACTTACAAAAGCAAGTCTATAGAGTTTCAAGAAGGGTGCTAATAACAAGGAAAGTGCAAGCCTCTTATAAATACCTAAACAGCAGATCTTATAGACAGAAATGTAACTTTAAGAACTCCTTCATCAACATCCTCTAAAACAAAACAAAAAACTTAAGGTCACTAAAGTACTATTTCTTCTAACTATCTTAACTATGTGCATGCATGGTCTCTGTAAATTTTATCTTTCAAAAGAGAAATAACCCCTTTAAAGATAGTGTTTACCATGTGGCAATTTCTCGATTGTCATCCTCTGGTGGTGCTTTCAGAATATCAGTGGCAACAGTATGACAGGGATAGTCAGCAAAACAGAAGATCTCGGGATTTATAAGGGAATGCTGAATGAAGGAGAGCTGGAACCAAAAACAAAAATTCCTTACTGTCACAAATGACTGTGAATGCTATAAAAATCTGAAACATTTTCAGTCGAAGGATTATAACTTCCCTTTAAAAGATTAGTGGCACACATCTTTAATCCCAGCACTTAGGAAGCTAAGGTAGTAGAATTATCATGAATTCTGGAGCTACAGAATGAGTTCCAGGTTAGCCTTGGTTAGACTGAGACCCTACCTGGAAAAAAAACAACCAAAATCCCAGAACTACTTGCCCCATTGTTTTTATGAGGCAGGTTCTCACTACAGCCCAGGCTGACCTGGAACTCAACACTATGGTCCAGACTAGCCTTAAACTCATGAAAATCCTCTTACATTAGCCTCCCAAGTACTGGGACTAAAGGTGTGCACCACCACACTCAGCCATATTTGCCCTTTGAAAATTGGACAATGCAGAAAATACTTGAAGTAATAATAAGACCAGAATTAAAATTCTGAAAATATATACATCAAAAATTGATAAGCCTTTCTTTCCTAGGCTATACAAAATTCACTTTTATAATCTTTACATCAATGGCAATGGCCCTATATAAGGAGTAATCCTTTACTTTTCTCCTTCTATAGTTCAGTATTATTCACTTACCTGGCCTTCTGCATGTTTCCAAGGTCTGTATATAAAGTCCACTGGGAATACTTCCATACCCAAACCTCTCTGAATGCCATATACTACATTATGAAGTCCTTTACTATCACGAATTTGAAATCCAGGATGGTCCAGTTCATAAGTTACTTCCTTGAAATTCAAACTTGGGTTCTGATTAAGACAGAAGCATTTCAAAACTAAATTGAGTAAATGTGTTGATACTTTATCAAAAGGAACAATCTAAATTCAAAAATCAATTACGATGTTCTACTAAACTATCTTGTCACTCAACTATATAGTACATACTAAGCAAGCACAATGCCCGGATTTAATTCCCAGCACCACTCACATACAAATTAAGAGTTTAGAAGATTTTAATAGATTTCAACTTCTTATGAAGTCTGAAAACATGAATGGCAACACACAAAAGTTTTCATTGGGCTGGAGGGAAGGCTTAGTAGTTAAGGCCTGCAAAGCCAAAGATCCCAGGTTCAAATCCCAACACCCACATAAGCCAGATTAACAAGGGGGTGCACACGTCTGGAATTTATTTGCAGTGGCTGGAGGCCCTGGCACACCTGTTCTCCCTCTCTATCTGCCTCTTTCTCTGTCTGTCACTCTGATATAAATAAAATAAACAAAAAAATTAAAAAATAAAAATAAAATGAAATTAGAAGCAAGCCACCATTAACATACTTCTACTAAGACTGTCACTGTCTCAACAAGAACCTTCTTACGGAAACTTGTGCCTTGTGCCACTAAGCAACATGTTTATGTTTAAACTCACTTCTTTTTATATTTATTTATTTTTGTTCATTTTTACTTATTTATTGGGGGGGAGAGGAAGATAGAGAGAATGGACAAGCCAGGCCTCCAGCCACTGCAAATGAACTCCAGATGTGTGAGCCCCCTTGTGCATCTGGCTAACGTGGTCCCTGGGAAATCAAACCTTGAACAGGGGTCCTTAGGCTTCACAGGCAAGCGCTTAACCGCTAAGCCATCTCTCCAGCCCTAAACTCACTTCTTTTAAGAGGCAAAAAGAGGAAAAGGAAAAAAAAAAAAAGAGGCAAAAAGAGCAAAATCAATGAAGTATTAAAAAATTAGAGAGGTGTGGTGGAACATATCTACAATGCCAATACTCAAGAGGCAGATATGGACAATCTTGAGTTTCTAGCCAGCCTATACAGTGAGACAGTATCTCAAAACAATCAGGCAAAAAAAAAAAAAAACAAAGTTATAAACTAAGATTATTTTGTTGAAGTTTTGTTTGCTTTTGTTTTTGTCTTTGTTTTGTTTTTGTTTTCCAGGTAGAGTCTCACTCTAGCCCAGGCTGACCTGGAATTAGTATCAAACTGGCCTTGAACTCATAGTGATCCTCCAACCTCTGCCTCCTGAGTGTTGGGATTAAAAACATGTGCCACCATACCTGACTAAAGTGTTTTAAAAATAAGCACAGGCTGGGCGCACACCTTTAATCCCAGCACTCGGGAGGCAGAAGGAGGAGAATTTCCTTGAGTTCAAGGCCACCCTGTGACTACATACATACTAAGTTCCAGGTCAGCCTGAGCTATAATGAAACCCCTACCTCGAAAAAACAAAAATAATAATAAGCATAGTATGAGTCGGGCATGGTGACACACACCTTTAATCCCAGAATTTGGGAGGCAGAGGTAGGAGGATCACCATGAGTTCTAGGCTACCCTGAGACTACACAGTGAATTCTAGGTCATAGTGGGCTAGAATGAAATCCTACCTCAAAAAAGGATGGAAGGAAGAAAGGAAGGAGGGAGGGAGGGGCGGGGGAAGGGGAAGGGAAGGGAAGGGAGG
The DNA here is from genome assembly GCF_020740685.1 of Jaculus jaculus. Lineage (NCBI taxonomy): Eukaryota > Metazoa > Chordata > Mammalia > Rodentia > Dipodidae > Jaculus > Jaculus jaculus. The sequence continues at coordinate 257,385,405 of NC_059102.1, read as the reverse complement.
GGATAAGGGAGGAAAGGGAGGGAGAGAGGAAAGGGAGGAAGGGAAGAAGCAAGCAAACTTATTTATGAGACAGAAACAATGGGCACACCAATCCAAATTAAAAAAAATTTTTTAAAAAGAAACAAAAAAACAATGGGCACACCAGGGCCTCCTTCTGCTGCAAACTCCAAACACATGCACTACTTTTTGACTTTATCTGTGTACTGGGAATCAAACCCAGATCATCAGGCTTTGCAGCAAGTGCCTTTGACCACTGATCCATTTCTCTAGCTTAGTTCAGGATGTTTTAAAAGTCTATGGTAGCATAGACAGTAATCACCAAACTTCTAGTCTCACAAGCTGTTACATGTCTCGTTCTTTTCTAACCTTCCTTTTGCAGCACTGAATATCAACCAAGGCGCTAGCTTCAGTTCCACCAGACAAGTGCTCGAACACTGACCTAGACATCTGGGTAGTATTTCTGTAAACCTTTTACACTGTAATTTTCTTGTATTATTTTTGTTTTAATGTGTGGTATAGCATGTTGGAGTGTGCATGTGTATGTGTTGCTGTGGCACTCCTAGAAGGAGAACACCAGGTGTCCCCCTTCTCTACTAACCAGCTTGTTTTTCCCTGGGACAGATTATCTTGCTGATTCTACAAGCTCCAATGATTCTCCAGTCTCTGCTCTCCACAGTACTGGAGTTACAGATGTGTGGACATACCCAGCTATTTATATAAGTTATGGTGATTCAAACTCTGGGAAGTCTCAGGCTATATTGGGACCTCATGCTTATGCAAGAAGTACACTGAACAGCTGAGACATCTCTCTAGCCCTATTGTACCTTTCCTATGTTTAGATAAACAAATATATACAACTGTGTTAACCCTGTCAACAGTATTCAGTATCACAGCATACTGCACATTTTGGTGGGCTAAGAGCACAGGGAGTATAGTAGAATGCAGGAGCAGTATAAAGTAGAAAAATAGTAGTACGGTAGGAACAAATTCTCCTACATTTGCATAAGTATTCACAAAATTGCCCAGTAACTGTTCTCATAGTATAGTGTGAAGCAACTATGAAAAATAATAAAGCTGGGCGTGGTAGCACTCAAAGGCAGAGATAACAGGATCACTGAGAGTTCAAGGCCAGCCTTAGGACTACCAAGTGAGTTCAAGGTCATCTTGGGCTAGAGTAAGACCCTACCTCAAACAAACAAAAGCAAACAAACAAAACAAAAAGAAAAAGCATATTGGAGAGATGGCTTAGAGGTTAAGGAGTTTGCTGGCAAAGGCCAAGAAGCCATGTTCTACTCCAGATCCCACACTAGCCAGGAGCACAATGGTGAGACAAGCATAAGGTCGTACATGCCCACTAGCTGGCACAAACATCTGGAGTTAAATTGCAATGGCTGAGGCCCTGGCATGACAATCCTCCCTCCCTCTCAAATAAAAATTCTTAAAAGTTAAAAAAAAAAAATAAGTCAGGCGTGGTGGGCATGCCTTTAATCCCAGCACCCAGGAGGCTGAGGTAGGAGGAATGACTAAGTTCGAGGCCAGCCTGAGACTACCTAACTAATTCCAAGTCAGCCTGGACCAGAGTAGTGAGCACCTACCTCAAAGGAAAAAAAAAGACTGAGGCACTGATCTACTAGAAAATAAACAAGAAATCCAATTCTACCATTATTAAAAAGTTATCAGAAAACAGAATAGTCTATGTAACTTTATTTGCCCTGTAGGTTATAAATATGGAAAAGATGTGAAATAGGATAGATATATGACCTACATCCTTTTAAAAAAAATAATTTCTGTTCATTTTTATTTATTTATTTGAGAGTGAAAGAGAAAGAGGGAGAGAAAAAGACAGACAGAGAGAGAATGGGCGCGCCAGGGCTTCCAGGCTCTGTCAACAAATTCCAGATGCGTGCGCCCCCTTGTGCATCTGGCTAACGTAGGTCTTGGGGAATCAAATCTCGAACTGGGGTCCTTAGGCTTCACAGGCAAGTGCTTAACCGCTAAGCCATCTCTCCAGGCCATGACCTATACCCTTGATGAACAAAGTTATAAGCTGAGTATGATATAGCTCAGTGTAGTATACTTGCCTAACACATTTTGAGGCTGTAGATTCAGTATTTAGCAACAACCCCCACCCCACACACATACACACGCCAATTCGGATTTGCCAGGCATGAGAGGTAGAGATAGTTCAAGGTCAACCTGGGCTACAAGGAGAAGGGTTTTCATTTATTTGGGGGGAGGGGATTAATCACACTATGTAACTTGTCTGGACTGGAACTTGCTATGTAGAATAGGCTGGCCTAGATCCTGTCTTATAGGCATGCAAAACCACATCCAGCCCATACATATATTTTATTATATATTTATTTATAGATATTTTATATATATTTTTTAAAGTTATTTATTAGAGAAAAAAACAAGCAAGATAGACACAAGGCACACCAGGGTCTCTAGCCAATGCAAATGAACTCCAGATGCACGCATCAATATGTGCATCTGGCTTATACAGGTTTTGGGGAGTTGAACCTGAGTCCTTAGACTTCATAGGCAAGTGCCTTAACTACTAAGCCATCTTACCAGACCCCATAAATAATTCTTGTTTTTATTCTTTGAATATATTTTATTTTTCTTTATTTGACAGAGGAAGAGAGAGAAATAGGGAGAGAGAATGGGTACGCCACCTTGTGCAACTGGTTTACGTGGGTCCTGGGGAATTAACCTGGGTTCTTTGGCTTTGCAGGCAAGTGCCTTAACCACTAAGCCATTTCTCCAGGCCCATAAGTAATTCTTAATGTAATTATTTGTTGACATCAAGTGAAGATGCTGCATCTGACTCTACTGTTCTACTGAATAAATCTTATTAAGTTTATTTCAGCACTTCAACACTTCAGCCCAGGAACTTTCTTTATTTGGAGGATCAAATACTTAAGTTTGTGAATAATCTGAAAATAGAAGCAATGAGGCAAATTTTATTACTTCTTGCCACCATCAACAAGGTTATGGTTCTTGTTGCACATATCAGGAAACACTCAGGCATCCCATCTCAATAATTCTTCAATCACTACTTTGCAACAAGTTAACTTGCCTCGTCTGCTCCAAAAGGTATCACCCACCAATTCACTAACTTACCTCAGCAATGCTACTGAGAATTATAAATTGGAATTTAATATATTCTGTATAGTTTTGAGTACATAATTATATATGCTGCTTCACTGCTTTAAGAATCAATACTGAGGAATTATAAAAAGTTATTGCTGGTATTCAGCTGGACATATATGTTACTTATAAAAATTTGTAGGAGGGAGGGGTCGAAATTGCCTGGGGGATGAAGAGATGACTTGCAAAGTCTGACAGCCCAGGTTCAATTCTCCAGCACCCATATAAAAAACATGTGCACTAAGTGACACATGCATCTTAAGTTCATTTGTAGTGGCAAGAGGCCCTGCTTGACCATACTCATTATGTCTGCATCTTTATCTCTCAAATAAATTAATTAATAGGGCTGGAGAAATGGCTTAGCGGTGAAGCACTTGCCTGTGTAACCTATGGATCCCGGTTCGAGGTTCGATTTCCCAGGACCCACGTTAGCCAAATGCACAAGGGGGCGCATGTGTCTGGAGTTCGTTTGCAGTGACTGGAGGCCCTGGCACACCCATTCTCTCTCTCTCTCTCTCTGTCTGTCTGTCTGTTGCTCTCAAATAAATAAATAAAAATGAAAAAAAAAATTTAATAAATTAATAAAAAAGTATTTGTGAAGAATTGCTTATGTTACATAATCCCACTACCATCAATCAAAAACCAGGGTTTCAAGGGCTGGAGGGATGGCTTAGTGGCAAAGGCACTTGCCTACAAAGCAAAAGGATCCTGGTTTGATTCTCCAGGACCCACATAAGCCAGATGCACAAGAGGGCGCCATGAGTCTGGAGTTCATTTGCAGTGGATGGGGGCCCTGGCACACCCACTGTCTCCCTCTCTCTCAAATCAATAAAAAAAGTATATTAAGCAAACAAACAAACATGATTTCCTATACCTACCAGTTCTTTAAGAACATCAATCAGGACTTCGACATTCCATGTATGTGCCTGTGTTCCATCACTTTTGTCTTTCCCATCACTCCAGATCCCACTACCAGGAGCAGATATACTCTGTGGAAATAAAACTAAAATTAAGTAAGTTCAACTATACAACATTTCCACTGTGATCACTAGGACAATTAATCACATTATAATTTAATAAAATAAAGTGGATAGAACATTCACTGTCTTGGTATAATAGCTGAATTCAACAAACCTGTAATGGAATACCATCTGTTAATCCTGAATGAGTTCGAGCCATCATTCCCAAAACCCTGGCAACCTGGGCAGCTGTGACCTCCCGAACACCAAACTGCATGATTATATTACGACATTCTTCAATACTGAAATAGAAACACAACTTTAAGAAAAATTGCTACTATTTCAAACACTAATACTATGAGAAGTGCTGTTAATAAACGAACCTTTTGTGAAAGGCAAAGAAATAGACTTATTACTCATATACAATGAGGAACATAAAAAATCACTTTAAAAAAATGACAAAAGGGCTGGAGAAATGGCTTAGCAGTTAAAGCGTTTGCCTGCAAAGCCAAAGGATCCTGGTTCAAGTCTCCAGGAGAAAGGCGTGCATGTAACTGGAGTCTGTTTACAGTGGCTGGAGGCCCAATTCTCTCTGCCTCTTTCAAATAAATAAATAAATAAATAACAAAAGTATAAATGCTGGGCTGGAGGGATAGCTTAGTGGTTAAGGCGTTTGCCTGCAAAGCCAAAGGATGCAGGTTTGATTCCCCAGGATCCAAGTGAGCTAGATGCACAAGGGGGCGCATGCAGCTGGAGTTTGGTTGCAGTGGCTGGAAGCCCAAGCGCTCCTACTCTCTCAAATAAATAAAAAAATAAAAATATCTTTTAAAGTATAAAATGCCAGTTGAAGAAAATGAAACCCAAGTATTGATTTATCTCACAAAGAAAACAGTATATTTGATCTTTAGTATGAACCAATTTAATATACATTAAAAAGGGGAGTTTGAGGCCAGACATGGTGGTCCACGCCTTTAATCCCAGCACTTGGGAGGCAGAGGTAGGATTGCCATGAGTTCAAGGCCACCCTGAGACATAGTGAATTCCAGGTCAGTCTGTGCTAGAGTGAGACCCTACCTCAGAAAACCAAAAGGGGAGGGAGGAGGCTGGAGAGATGGCTTAGCAGGTAAGCGCTTGCCTGTGAAGCCTAAGGACTCTAGTCTGAGGCTTGATTCCCCAGGACCCACGTTAGCCAGATGCACAAGGGGGCACATGTGTCTGGAGTTTGTTTGCAGTGGCTGAAGGCCCTGGTGTGCCCATTCTCTCTCTGCCTCTTTCTAATAAATAAATAAACATAAAACAAAAAAAAAGACCAAGCTCTTAAAAATGTATCCTAACCTTTTCATTTTTACTTCTACAAGTTTAATTAAACAAAATTAAGCTGAGCGCATATATAAGATATAAACCACATACTTTTAAATTAAGTGGGGATGTAGTTTATATGAAGGTTTCTACAACAGGTGACACATGCATTAATCCCAGTACTTGGGAGGTAGATATAAGAAGAATACTCTGTGTTCAAGGCCAGCCTGAAATTACATAGTGAATTCCATATCATCCTGGGTAGCAAGACCCTGGGAAGAAGTGGGAAGCAAAACCAGGTGTGGTGGCTCACACCTTTAATTCCAGCACTCAGGAGGTTGAAGAAGGAGGTTCACTATGAGTTCAAATTGAGCTACAGTGAGAGCCCCTCCCCCCACCTACTCCCTTCTCCTTTAATGTGCTTTACTTTTTTAATCTGGGCTAAAGTAAGGAAACGGTATCAAATGGGAACTTGATAAGTCCCATAATCACTGGCCTAGAGGCCATCCTTCACCAAAAATGAAATAGGCCTATCCTGCTAACTACAGTAAAACTTGATTCCTAAATTTGAAAAACTCAGAGATGAGAATACAGGAATGAACTCCTGCAATGTTTAATGCTACCAACAACACTATTATAGATTAAAATTCAGCAACAAAAATTTTGACAAAAATGATAACTAAGCAAATTTTAGATGCTTGTTTCAAAAAATTACACCATGCTCTACACAAGAATTAAAAGAACTAGGCTTGTAGTGGTGGTGCATATCTTTAATCCCAGCACTCAGGAGGTAGAGGTTGGGAGGATTGCTGAGTTCAAGGCCAGTCTGGGATGACAGAGCACATTCCAGGTTGGCCAGGGTTAGAGTGAGACTCTACTACGAGGGGAAAAAAAATTGAAGAACTTTGGCATGTCTTACTACTAACCTTGAACAAAAGCCATAGCCTACTTCTTGCATGAAATCAGCCAAAGAGCTCTCCATCATGGTTTTAGCTACCCCTCCAGAATCAGGCAAGATCCTGTCCATTAGAATGTCCCGTTTTTCAGGGTATAAAAGTGGTGCAAGCACCACAGGACACCGTTCTTGAGGAAAATCTGAGAAAGGAAAAAGATACAATTGCTATAATGAACAAAAAGCAACAATCTGGAGTTGAGCACAATACTCAAAAGTACTCAAAGTTTGCTCTGGATTTGATACCCAGCACTGCCCTCCAACACAAACTTTCTAATGCATTTTCTTAAAAAGGCACCCTAATCCAAGATTATATTTAAAGCAAAGTGGCTAAATGAATTTTCTCAGCTAGTCTGTTATGACTATATGTGAATACTAGATTTTGAATCACTTGGTATCACTAAATAGCTCATGTATGGATTCTAGTACTTATTATCAATTTACATCCTAAAGTTGCCATAGCACAATGATTCAAATATGCCAATAAAAGGCAGAGATAGAAACAAACATTATGAAGTATGTCTTAATCTGTATATTTCACCACTGGAAACACTATGAAGAAAATAAGCAAGTAGTTTCTTCTCCCAAAGTGAAGAGGATTTATCTTGGTGGTATACACATAATAGTCATGAAGCAATACGAGTGTTATCAAAATGAGCAATTTCTTGAAGATAGCCTATCACTACAATATAGTTTCCTTGAGTGGGAGAAAAAGACAGCAGAGAAATATGCCAAGACCCATCAGTGACAGTATTTACACAAAAATCACTTGGGAGAGCTGGAGAGAAGGCTCAACAGTTAAAGGCTTTAAAGTTTGACAGCCCAGGTTCAATCCCCCAGTACCCACGTAAAGCCAGATATACAAAGTGGCGCATGAATATGGAATTCATTTACAGTAGTAGGAAGCCCTGGTGCACCCCTCTCCCACCAACACACACACACACTCTCTTTCTCTCTCTCACTCTCACTCACTCTCATATGAATTTTCAAAAACACAAAACTGGGCTGGAGAAAAAGCATAGCAGATAAGGCACTTGCCTGCAATACCTACGGGGCATGGTTTGATTCACCAGGACCCTAAGTCAGATGCACAAGGTGGCACATACTTCTGGAGTTTGTTTGCAGTGGCTGGAGACTCTGATGCAACCTCCCCCTCCCCACACCTCTTTCTCAAATTAAAAGAAAAAAAGAAGAAAGAAAGAAAGAAAGAAAGAAAGAGAGAGAGAGAGAGAGAGAGAGAGAGAGAAAGAAAGAAACAAAGAAAGAAAGAAAGAAAGAAAGAAACAAACAAACAAACAAAGAAAGAAACAAACAAACAAAGAAAGAAACAAAGAAAGAAAGAAATCACTCACTCACTCACTCACTCACTCACTGGCCAGGCATGGTAGCTCACACCTTTAATCCCAGCACTTGTGAGGCCAAGATAGGAGGATTGCCATGAGTTCAAATCCACCCTGAGACTACAGAGTGAATTTCAACAGGTCCCAGGTCGGCCTGGGCTGCAGCAACACCCTACGTTGAAAAACCAAATGAAGAACAAAAACAAAACAAAACCAAAAATCACTGGGGAATGTTCAATACTTGTTCTTTAAAATGCTCTGTCAGCACTGGCATATTTATATTATTAAAAGTCTTTTCCTTGTAAGATAACCTAATAAGAGACAATAAATATTGTCTTCACCTTGATCCTAACATGCTTTTGTCATGTGTTGGTGATCACTGTTGCAGACTACAAAGTATTCCTTACCTCTGCGCAGCGTCTTAAGAAAAGCGTCTATCTGTTCCTGTCCAACTCCAAAGGCCCCCTTCTGCCCAAAGAGGAGATGGGAGAGGAGGAGGTGTAGAACCTCTATTGCTATATCTTGGAAGCCACCTTCTTGATTTCCACCGACGTCTGCGTCAATATAAGAACGCAGAAGATCCGGAAGTTTCTGTTTGATAAACTGGGCAGCTAGAAACCAAGTAACCAGTTATTTTTGTACAATAATGGATAAAAAGTCACAATACCATCCAAAATGTAGATGACCACACTTGTATTTACCAACTCACACTTTACCTTCCATTGCTTTCTATCAGAGGCATAGTGACTGACTAATTTAAGGAAAAGGAGTCTTACAGGATTAAAAGGTTCCTGAGTCAGTTACATAACAAACAACACAGGTGACACTAGCTGGGCCTAGTGGCACATGCCTTTAACCTCAGTACTCAAAAAGGTGAGCTATAAGGACAAGTTCCAAATCAGCCTGGGCTAGGGTCAGATCCTGCCTCAGATAAGACATATATAGACAGACAGATAGACAAAACTAACACACAAGAACTGTATGTTGAAAAACAGGGCTGGGCCATGCATTGTAGCATGTAATCTCAGCATTGTGGTAGCTGATGCAGATTGAGGCCACCCTGGGCTGGTGAGACTCTTGAATGAAATATAAACACAAGCAAAAAACAAAATGGGGAGGAAAAGGGGCGAGTATGAATAGAGATGACTCTGGTTAGAAGCTTGCTTACAAAGTCTGATAGCCTGGTGGTCTGTGAATCCCTAATACCCATGTAAAGCCAGATGTACAAAACAGCATGTGTCTGAAGTTTGAGAGGATCAAGCTTGCCCATTTATTCTCTCAAATAAATTCATTAATTAAAAATAAAGCCTGCGGATAGAAAGATGGCTTAGCAGTTAAGGCGCTTGCCTGCAAAGCCAAGGACACAGGTTCGATTCTCCAGGATCCAAGTATGCCAGGTGTACAAAGTGGTGCATGTGTCTGGAGTCTGTTTGCTGTGGCATGAGGTTCTGGCAAGTCCATTCTCTTTATCCCTCCCTCTCTCTCTCAAATAAATAAAATAAAAACTAAAAAACAACTTTTTTAAAGTTCCTTAAAAATAAGGCCAGGATCAAGTTGGGTGTGGTGGCACATGCCTTTAATCCCAGCACTCAGGAGGCAGAGGCAGGAGGATCACCCTGAGTTCAAGGCCACCCTGACACAACATAGTGAATTCCAGGTCAACCTGGGCTAGCACAAAACCCTACCTCAAAAAAAAACAAGTAATAATAATTTTTTAAAAACCATTTTTAAAGGCCAGGGGCTGAAGAGATGGTTTAATTGTTAGAGGACCCAGGTCCAATTCCCCAAGACCCACGTAAGCCAGATGCACAAACTGGTACATCTGGAAGCCCTGGAGTGCCCATTCTCTCTAATAAGTAAATTCTTTAAAATTTAATAAAAATAAATATAAAACCACATTAAGGCCAGGCATGGTGGTGCACGCCTTTAATCCCAGCACTCGGGAGGCAGAGGTAGGAGGATCACCTTGAGTTCAAGGCCACCCTGAGACTCCATAGTGAATTCCAGGTCAGCCCTCAGGTGAAACCCTATGGGGGGGGGGGGGGGTGGTGAACGACATTAAGGCCTAGTGGGTATAATTCAGAGGAAAACAATCTTGTCTACTATGCCAAAGGCCCTGGGTTTGATCTCTAACCCTTAAAATGTATATATATATATATATATGTATGTATTTATTTTAAGGACACCAAGAGGGGTGAAATCTTATGAGTACTTTACACTTGGGAACAAAAAAAGGAAACTTACCAAAACCTCTGAGATCTGAGCTAGAAGAATTCAAGAGGGCAAGACCAAAAATTACCTGAAACAAGAAGTAGTTATCAACAGAAAGTCAATGGCTGTTTTAACTTTATTTTTTTCCTGCATCTTTTTACTTTAGTCACTTACCTCTTGTACTTTGCTTAACTTGAGAACTTTACTCAGCTGGGCAAATAAGTGGGGTGCAGGCTTTAAACTCTGAAACACACCAAAATTTTAAAATAAGAACTCAAGTTTTAAAAGGTTTTTTAAAAGATCTGTTCTGGGCTGGAAAGATGGCTTAGCAGTTACTGTGTTTGTCTGCAAAGCCAAATGATCCTGGTTCAACTCTTCCAGACCAACATTAGCCAGATACACAAGGGAGCACATGCATCTGGAGTTCATTTGCAGTGGCTGGAGGCACTGGAGCGTCCATTTTCTCCCTCCCTCTCTCTTTCTCTCAAATAAATAAAGTTTATTTTTTCTGGTTCCCCCCATGAAAGCTCTACATAGAAGTGCTATGATTCTGCCCCACAAGAATACACCACATCCTAGTACTATGGACTTGATTACATTTGCTTGGTGTGACTTGGTTTTAAGAGAGAGTACTAGTGTGCCTTGATTTTAAGATACCTGCAAAAGGAAGTAACTACATAAAATTTTAAATTTGAGACATGACAATTAAAAATAAAACATTTCACGCCTTTAATCCCAGCACTCGGGAGGCAGAGGTAGGAGGATCGCCATGAGTTCAAGGCCACCCTGAGATGACATAGTTAATTCCAGGTCAGCCTGGACCAGAGTGAGACCCTACCTCGAAAAACCAAAAATAAATAAATAAATAAATAAAAATAAAAAATAAAACATTTCAAAGGGGAAAGTGGGGGGGGGGATTGCCATGGGATTTTTTTTATAATCATGGAAAATGCTAATTAAAAAAATAAAAATAAAAAATCAAAGACTTTGCCAGGTGTGGTGGCAAACAACTTTAATCCCAGCACTTGGGAGGACCAAATCACTGGGAGTTCAAGGCCAAACTGGAACTACAGAGTTCCAGATCAGCCTGAGACTACCTCAATAAGACCAAATCCCAGAACTTAAAATGTTGTTAGAAAACCTATGCATATGCAGGTTGGGTGTGGTGTTTCTTGTTTGTATCCCAGTACTTGGGGAGAATGAAGCAGAAAGATAGTGTGAGCTACATAGGAAGAGCTTCTTTCTAATTAAGAACATAACAATGGGCGTGGCAGCACATGTCTTTAACCCCAGCACTGGGGGAAAGGGACCTTTAATACCAGCACTTGAGAGGCAAGGGTAGGAGGCTCGCCATGAGGCCACCCTTGGACTTCATAGTGAATTCCAGGTCAGCCTGGGATAGACTGAGAGCCTACCTCAAAAAACTAAAAACAAAACAAAACATAATAGCAACAACCAAAATGACAGAGAATCACACACTCTTAGGACTACTAATGATAAAAATAATACCAACCTTCTGGTAGTGCAATGGATTATCAATGGCATATGACAATGTCGAGATAAAATTTGGCTTTGTAATCAGCGAGGCACACTCCTGAATCAGAAACTGAGTCTTTAAAATAAAACATGAATTTCCATTAGTGCTAACTTTATCTCACAAAAGCAGAGGATCTCAAGACAATGAAGTACAATTTGATGCTACATACTATTCATTATCAAAATCAGCTCTTTTAAAGTTTCAGTAAACTAATTCAAGTTTTCCAGCAACACATATTAAACTAAAGTTTCCATCAGAGTCCACTAATAAGATACAACTGTTAGAAAATTGAAAATCAAGCAACAGATATAAAATTTGGAACACAAAATTTCTCTCTGCCTTCACAAGCAGGACATTCCTCCATTTCTGCTTCCTTCACAACTAGGTAGAAAGAGTTAAGTACAGAAAGGGGGAAAGCCCAACACTTTTTACCCTAATAAGATTTCCTGGATATTACTTTCACATGTTGTTACATACATTACACTCAAAAATACAATTACTAATGCACTCTATATGCCCCAAATACCTGATGGAAATCTTTGCCACTGCTTTTACCATCGCCACTGAAATCCACATGTGAAAATAGGCAGCGTAATAAATGCCTGTCTGCCTCAGGACCGTGCCGATTCACAATCTGAAAAGATCAAAAAGATTAAGTTGAAAGGAAGCAAACAATATGCAAGAAAAGGGAAGTGAAGATGACTTAGCGGTTAAAGCACTTGCCTGTAAAGTAAAAGGACCCAGTTCAATTCCCCAGTACCCACATAAGCCAGATGCACAAAGTAGCGCATGCTTCTGAAGTTCATTTGCAGCAGTTGGGAGGCCCTGACGTGCCTATTCCCTCTTTCTTCCTGCCTCTTTTTCTCTCACTCAAATAAATAAAACATTAAAAAGAAAAGAAAAAAGGATTAGGCTAGATATAACTCGATGGTAGGAGGGCCCTTTGTCTAGCAGACATGACATCATGGGTAAGAAATATCAACCTCTAAGATAAAGCTTAATAGTTCTAAGAATACTGCCTAACAGAGGGAACAGGGCTGGAATCCCAGCACTTTGGGAAGAGGACTCAAGCTGGCCTCCAGACATAGCCAGTTCTAGATCAGGTATCTACACATGGTTTTTCCTCATATTTCCTTCAGGTTTCTGCTCTGAAGTTAGCCAACAATAAGGACATTTGTAACTAACAGTTCTAAATAGCAACATGATCTACCCTGCCCTACCCTACCCTACCACCAAACACTCTGTTTTACTTTGTTTTATAGACACTACTTGTTGTCATTGTCATATGCCTAATGGGGAACTGGTATTGTCTAGAAAGCAACCTATCAAGATATGTGGTAATTTAATTATTTTTGTTAAATGGGAATTTAAGATGACACAAAGAAGCCAGGCACAGTGGCAGCAATCAGGAGGCAGAGGCAAGAGGTTCTGCAAATCAAGGCCATCCTCAGCTATACAGTGAGTGTGAGGCCAGCCTACGCCACAATAAGACTCTACCTTAAAGAAAGAGAAAGAGAAGAGGGAGGGAGGAAGGAGGGAAGAAAAGATAAAGAAAGAAGAAAAAACTGTTACAAGTAGCTGGCCACAGCAGTACATACTTATAATGTCAGAAATAGGGAGACCTCAAGAAAGAGGACTGCAAAAGTTCCAGGCAGCCAAAGTTACAAAGTAGAAAAACTGTCTCTAATTTAACTTAAGGGGGGAGGGAGGGACTGGAGGAATGTCTTAGCAGTTAAAGTGTTTATCTGCAAAGCCAAAGGACCCAGGTTCAATTGCCCAGGACCCATGTCAGCCAGATACACAAAGGGGCGCACATGACTGGAGTTGTTTGCACTGGCTGGAGCCATGGTGTGCCCATTCTCTCCCCCCCCTTTCTCTGTCAAATAAATAAAATAAAAATAAAAAAGCTACCAGGTATGGTGGCACACATGTTGAATCCCAGCACTCAGGAGGTAGATTTAGAAGGATCGATGAGTCTGAGACTACCTGGTCAATTCCAGGTCAGCCTGAGCTAGACTACAGAAACCCCACCTTAAAAAAAAAAAAAAAAAAAAAAGCCAGGTGTGCTAGTGCACACTTTTAATCCCAGCACTCAGGATGCAGAGGTAGGAGGATCACTGAGATTTCAAGGCCACCCTGAGACTAGATAGTGGATTCCAGGTCAGCCTGGGCTGGAGTGACACCCTACCTCGAAGAAAGAAAAAAACCAAAACAAAACAAAACACTACAAGTAAGATATTCTAACTACAAAAGAGGGAAGGGAATAAAGAACCTCAGGCTGGGGAGAAGGGAGACAGCACAACAAATATACAAGGCAGCTTCGGGGATAAAGGGCCTGCTACAGTATGGATGCTCAGTGCTCCAGGAGAGACAATGGATTGATCCCCACTGTGAAACTGGCTGGACTACAAGAACTGACAAGCTCTTGGATAAAGAGAGACCTCAGAACAATGGAAAAAGACAAAATAATCATCTTCTGCCCGATGCATGCACATACACGCAGACATGCAAACATACATACACATATGTAAAAAAGAATCTCTTCAAAACAAAATGATTGTAAGCCAATCCGCTATATATGAGTTGGAGTGCTCTATTGTATTTGCCAATTACCATTCTAGGGATCATAAATAGCAATAGGCTGCTGAGTCCAGACTCTGTAAAATACTTTTTTTTTTGGTGGGGGAGGGGGAGTTGTTGAGGTAGGGTCTCACTCTAGCCCGCTGATCTGGAATTCATTGTGTAGCCTCAAGATGGCCTCAAACTCACAGCAATCCTCCTACCCCTGCCTCCCAAGTGCTGGGATTAAAGGCATGCACCAACCAGCCAGGCTTGTAAAATTCATTTTCATGGGGAAAATAGCACACTCCTTTCCTACCTCTGCTGGAGAAATAGCTCAGAGATTAAGACGCTTGCCTGCAAAGCCTAAGGACTCAGGTTCGAGTCTCCAGGTCCCACGTAAGTCAAATGCACAAAGTGGCACATGTGTCTGGAGTTCATCTACAGTGGCTAGAGGCCCTGGCATGCCCGTATTCTCTTTCTCTCATAAATAAATTTTAAAAAAATTTTAAAGCTCAAGAAAAACAAATCTGAAAGTGAGAAATACTAAGATAACTTCAGCCTGAGTTTGAGACCAGAATGGACAGCAAAACAAAACTTTCAAGAAAAAAAGAGCCGGGCATGGTGGCACACACCTTCAATCCCAGCACTCAGGAGGCAGAGGTATGAGGATCACCATCAGTACAAGGTCACCCAGAGACTACACAGTGAATTCCAGGTCAGCCTGGGGTATAGCAAGACCCTACTTTGAACAAAATAAAAACAACAACAACAACAAAAAAACCCACAATCATTATGATCATTGAACACAAATATGCTTTTATAACTGCTAGGTAAAAGGAATTACAACATCATGTGGACTGTCCTTATTTGCTTCAAACACTAAAATGGAATTTAACAACTATGATCCTGAATTACAAAGATGCTAAATACAACCTGAGACTTAGTGAATTCCAGAACAGTCTGGGCTAGAGTGGGACCCTACCTGGGAGGGAGAGGGGGGAGCAGCCAGGGATGGAGAGATGGTTTAGTGGTTAAGCCACTTGCCTGCAAAGCCTAAGAACCCACGTAAACCAGATGTACAAGGTAGTACATATATCTGGAGGCCCTGGTGCACCCATTCTCTCCACCACCACCCCCCCTTGTTCACTCTCAAATAAATGGATAAATAAAAACATTTTTTAAAAAGAAGCTAAAATAAGGTATTTGCCAAATTAAACAGCACGGTCATTCTGAACCAGTGTTAGAATAATAAGTAAAGCCAATTAAGGCTTACAAAAAAAGAAGTGAAAAAACACAATTGCAGGGCATGGTGGTGCATGCCTTTAATCCTACCACTCAGGAGGCAGAGACATAAGGATGGCCATGAGTTCAAGTTTAGCCTGAGACTATATCGTGAATTCCAGGTAGTTCTGGGCTAGAGTGAAACCCCACCTCGAAAAACCAGAAACAAGCCGGGCATGGTGGCGCACACCTTTTAATAACAGCACTGGGGAGCCAGAGGTAAGAGGATTGCCGTGAATTTGAGGCCACCCTGAGACTGCAGAGTGAGTTCCAGCTAGAGTATGACCCTACCTCGAAAAACCAAAGAGAGAGAGAGAGGGAGAGAAAGGGGGAAAAATACACATAAGAAAATCCTGAGTTGGCCTGGAGAGATGGCTTAGCAGTTAAGGTGCTTGCCTGCTAAGCCAAAGGACCTTGTCTGATTTCCCAAGACCCAGATGCACAATGTGGCACATGCCTCTGGAGTTCGATTACAGCAGCTGGAGGCCCTGGCGGGCTTGCTCTCCCCCTCAATTCTCTTAGATAATTTTTTTTCTTCTTTACTTCTTTTACTATCATAGTCTCTGCATCAAAATACATACCAACAATAGCAGGATTCTTAAAGCTTAGTATTAAATAGTAAATATCTTTCCCCATTTAAATTTTACATTATTCTGCTAAGAAAAAAAATCAAAACTGAAGTTATCTGAAGTCTGGACATATTTCCATGATTAGCTGGAGTATGTAAAAGTTGGAGGACTTATTCTTCCTGCTATGTTAAGGAGGTCTAGGCCCTAGAAAGATGGGTCTAGGTTACAATTGTTTTTGAAAAGTGTGCTATAAAAATGATGGCTTGTTATAAGCCAGGTTACAAAGTAAGGGAAGGGACAAGGAAGTGATATTTTCTTCAAGAAAAACAAACAAATATAGTTTATGAAGAGTTACAGACCATAATTTTTTTCCCAAAATGGTTGGGGGGGGGGAATCTCAATGTGAGTTCCAAAGCCATGTGTCTGTGAAGGACCAGTAGTTGCCTTGTTGAGAAGTTGACAGCTGAGGAGGAGGATGGCTGGGTTGACCATGTACACCTTCCCCAGGAAGAGAATGAAAATGGAAAGTTCATTGCCCAGTGGCTGTGGAAGTGAGCTGAAGCTTGACTGTTACTGAATTCCCTAAGAGGTTTCTTCTAGAAACAAATAACTCAGACTCTTTCTCTTGCTTCAGCAAAGAAGTTATATTTTGAAAGCACTTGAGAAGTTCCTTCTCCACCCCTCAGGTGGGAAAGGTCAGAGCAGGGAGTCATCTGTATAGAAGGATAGAGAAACCATAGAAGTGAACAAAAGCTGCTGCCACCACCAGGACATGGAAAATCTGATGAGAATGAACTATATGTCAAATTTTCCAAGAAAGAAGCATTCAGAAATGCGAGCAGCATAAAGGCCAGCTCCAGTGATGTACATCATGGCCAGGAGGAAGAACCAGCCCATCTGGCCCATGGTGGTGGCCTTGACAAAGCCCTCTGCAATGGTGAAGTGCATAGTGGCATAACAGCACTCAAGCCAAGTCCCAGGAACACTCCTGCTCTTGTATGATGGTGCTTAGGAGTGGCAAACCAGTCCCATTGTGCCACAATGATGGCAGAAATGCTCGACACAGACGATGGTGAGGTAGATGAGCCGAGGCTGTGGGGAGCAGTAGAAGAAATAATAGAGCCAGGGGACAAAGCTCCCCATGATGAGTAGAGCAATCCCTGAACAGTCCAATTTGGAAAAAGTGCAGGAGACTTTCTCTGATTGACAATAGGCAGTGTGGAAGAGCCAGGAGAAGCTGAGGCAAAGCACTGCACCCAAAAAGAACATCCCCCAAACCACCTTCTACTGCAGCAGAGCCATGAAGTACATATTTGGTCTGAGCATGGTCAAGATTCCCAAACACAGGAACAGCACAAAACCAAGTAAATGGGTCCAGATATTGCCAGTTTCTGTGTGAATGCGAAAGATGCTCTTGAAGCAAGCCCAAAAAGTGGGCATAAGTGGTCTATGGCCATGTAGCAGATTGTCACTTTCAGCCAGTCAGGAAGTACATATGAGATGACCCTCCAAGGTCCCTCCCAGACATTATACAGCAACTCCTCCATCTTCTCCATGGCATGGTAGGCCTGCACGGGAAGTGTCAGCACTTGCACCTTTCCTCCTCTTCTTCCTGGGGCACTGAGCAGGTTTGCTCTTCTTCAGCTTTGGTGGTGGTGTTGGCAGTCCCCTGCTTGCCCTTCTCCTCCAGCAGAGGTCCCAGTTCAGCCAGCTACAGTGTGTCGGTTTCCCTGTTGCTGGCAGGAGCTAGTATTTCAATACCCTGTAGCTTCAGCTTGGGGAAAGGGTGGGGGTCTCCCAGGTCCAGGGGGCAGAGATCTTCCTGTGGTGGTAAACAGGCTAGGCAGGATGCCTGTGCGGAAGGGGGACACCACAGACATGCGTACTACATCCCACAGTGCTGGAGGCGGATGAGCCCAAGCAGCACGCGATCTTCAGCCGCCTCCCCGCGCTGGAAAGGGTAAGTGCTGCATCTCAGATAAATTAAAAAAAAAAAAAAAATTTTTAAATCCTGACTGCTAGAGTTTTTTTTATTTTTTGGTTTTTGAGGTAGAGTCTTACTCTAGCCCAGGCTAGAGTGTTTTTACTTACAGTATTTCATCCCTTCAGGAGAGGAGTGCAGTACACACAAGGTAAGCACGTTATAATCTGATAGAAAGATTTTAGGCTACATTAAAATTGGTAAAGAATGTCAGAAGACCCTCGACATCCAAGCATATCCAAATTATTTGTGAACAGTTGAGCTATGATAAATAAAAACCCAAAGAACTAGTATAAAAAATATTTCAGTAAATAAATAACAAGCAGGGCAGGACAGATGGCTCAGCAGTTAGAGGCACTTCCTTGTAGAGCATAAGGGCCTGGGTTTAATACCCTGGTGCCCAAATGCACCAGATGCACCTAGCACATCCATATTTGCTCATTCTCTCTGTCCTTGCAAATAAATACTAAATAGAATAAACAAGTTAGGTGAAGAACATGCATTGCAATGAACTAACAGAAAGGGTCAAGTAGTATTCCACTCTTCAAGAAATTACAACTTTTTTTTTGTCTCTGTGTGTGCGCGTGCTGTATGCATGTTAGTGCACATGCCTGTAGAGGCAAGAGAACAGAGGGTGAAACCAACCCATCCACTCATCTGCGTGTTTCCTCCTTAAGATGCAGTCTCTTTTCAATTCCAAAGCTTGCCATTAAAAAAAGTTTGCTTGCTTGTTTGTTTGTTTATTTTGGGTTTTTAGAGATAGGGTCTCACTCTAGCTCAGACTGACCTGGAATTCACTATGTAGTCTCAGGGTGGCCTCAAACTCATGGCAATCCTACCTCTGCCTCCCGAGTGCAGAGATTAAAGGTGTGTGCCACCATGCTAAGTTTTATTTATTTTGATAAAGAGAGAGAAGAGGCAAATAAACAAAATGGGTACACCAGGGCATTCACATGTGCTACCTTGTTGCATCTGGCTTACTTATGTTGGTACTAGGGAATCGAAACTGGGTCTTTATGCTTTGCAGGAAAATACCTTAACCACTAAGCCATCTCTCTAGCCCAAGCTTGCAATTTTTGAAAGCTCCAACAATTCTTCAGTCTCTGCTCCCCACAAGACTGTAGTTAACTGTGTGTAGCCACGCTCCGATATGTACATGGATGCTGGAAAAATCAAACCCAAGTGGTCTCAGGTCCTCACGTTTGTGCAGAAAGCACTCTTACCTGTTGAATCATAACTCCAGTCCCAGAAACCCTAGGACTACATAGTGAATTCCAGGTCAGCCTAAGCTAGAGCAAAACCCTACTTTGGAAAACGAAGAAAAAAAAATTATATATATACACAGACATACACACACATGTTCAAAGATAACATGTGGGCTGGAACTGGCTGTCAAGCTAGCAGTAAGAGAACTACTCATGCCTGCAAAGCTTAAGGACCCAGGTTTGATTCCCAGTACTCACATGAGACAAATGTACAGGGTAGTGCATGTGTCTGAAATTCATTTGCTGTAGCTGAAGGTCCTGGCATACCCATTCTCTCTATCTATCCCTCCCACCCAATAAATAAATCTGCCTCTTCCTTGCTCTCTCTCAAATAAATATTTTTTTTTAAAAAGATAACATCTCAGAAGGAACTAAAATATGGGAAACAAGAGAAAGGAAACATGCTTAAAGAAAACATTACCACACGACAGCATCAAAAACAGACCTAGGAGTTAGGAGAAATGGCTCTGTGTTTAAAGCACTTACTGCTATAAAGCCTAAGCTAAGAACCAGGGTGCCATTCCCCAGTACCCTCATTAAAGCCATATGCCCTAGGTGGTACATATGTCTGGAGTTCGTTTCAGTGGCTAGAGGCCCTTGTGTACCCATTCTCTCTCCCTACTTGCCTCTTTCTCTCTTAAATAAATATTTTAAAATGGATTTCAAAAAAACAGGGTTAGTTCAGGCATGATGGCACACGCCTTTGATCCCAGCACTCAGGAGGAAGAGAAAGGACTATCACTGTGAGCTCCTGAGACTACATAGTGAATTCCAGATCAGCCTGGGCTAGAATGAGACCCTACCTAAAAAAAAAAAAAAAAGAAAAAATTCATGTGTACACATGCGTGACTTGTGACCTCTTCTACATGAATACTTTATTTTCTAAAAAGTTGGTAGTCAACAGCATGAACAAGCAGAAAACCCTGCCGACTATGAAATCAACCAACCATACAAGAAGTATATGTGTGCAATGCTGGCATATAGCCTCTGCAGGTAACTAACTGTTCTCTGATTGGACATTAGGCCAACTCAGTAGGAGTAAAATCATATCTGATATTGTGAAGAGAGTCTAAATCCCACGGTCAGGAAACTAAGAAGACCTCAGAAAGAACCCTCCACTGCTCTCTGGAGAAGAGTGGGCTTGAACACCAAAAAGAAAAGAGATGAGCCTCAACTCTGCATACTCCCCTTAATCCAAGCTGTTCTTACTCTTAATTGGAGAATCTGCTTTCTTTTACAAATGACATAGGAAAGGCAGGAGAACCAAGATCCATCCATAATACAGGATGATAGCCACTGCCCACCATGAAACATGCCATCTCTTCCAAACCTGCCAGGGTCCAGAAGTTGCAGAGAAAGTGGTGACATGACAGCGCTCTTACTGCTAGCCTGACAACCAGTTGCACAGCGATGGTGACATATACAGATGTCAATCAAAATAGAAACCCAGAGGCCAGAGAGAACTGAACACTGAATAACACTGCCAACAAGCCTGCAATATTAAAAAAAACAGGGTAGAAAGATTGCAAGAGCCACAAAGTGGCAGGAATGTCCTGAGGCACCATCAACCCACTGTCTACAAGGACTAAGGCCTTCATGACCCCACAGTAAATACGATATCCTCACTGAGGAGGGTCTCCAGGGTAACAGGAGCAGGGAAGAGGACAGAAGAGTGTAATCTGTTATATACATATAAAATAAAGTGAACAAAATTGGTGGTGCCCACATATAACCTATTTTAACATGTGGGAGGACTTTAAGTTCAAGTGCAGCCTGAGAACATAGTGAGACCCACATTTGAAGGAGGGGAAAATGGGAGGGGACTATAAAAGCCACACCAAAACCTTAAACTCCTAACTTAAAATACATAAAGTCAGCCAGGCATGTTAGTGCATGCCTTTAATGCCAGCACTCAGGAGGCAGAGGTAGGAGGATTGCTGTGAGTTCAAGGCCATCCTGAGACTACATAGTGAATTCCAGGTCAACCTGGGCTAGAGTGAGACCCTACCTTGGAAAAAAAAAAAAAACATAAAGTCAGGGCTAGAGAGATGGCTTAGAGGTTAAGCGCTTGCCTGTGAAACCTAAGGACCCCGGTTTGAGGCTAGATCCCCCAGGACCCACGTTAGCCAGATGCACAAGGGGGCACATGCGTCTGGAGTTTGTTTGCAGTGGCTGGAAACCCTGGAACTCTAACACTCCCCCCCCCCCTCTCTCTCTCTCTCTCTCTCTGCCTCTTTCTCTCTGTCACTCTCAAATAAATAAATAAAAATGAACAAAAATACATAAAGCTAGAGCTGGGCATGGTAATGCACGCCTCTAATCCCAGCACTCAGGAAGCAGAGGTAGGACGATCACCATGAGTGGTGGCCACCCTGAGACTACATAGTGAATTCCAGGTCAGCCTGAGCTAGGAGACCCTACCTTAAAAAACCAAAAATAAAAATATTTTTAAAGAGATCATATTTACACATCTCAGAATAGTGTATATAATTAGAAAACCCAAACATCAAATTAACTCAAGATGCAAATATCTCTACATTATAAAAAGGACCAAAGTGAGGTCAGGGGAAGAGATTGAGTAAAGGGAAGGTGGAGGGAGGGCTAATCAAAATCTAAGAGGATACAAATAAATCATATGGAATCCTACTCTTTTGGACAATGGAACACTCAGGAGCCATAGATTGTTGTTAGAAAATTTTCAATGCCAGGGATGGGATACCTTCCAGTGAGTTGTTGGCCAGGGAGGCCCCTGATGCCCCTAAAACATTACAGGCCATTGCAGAGGCCCTTGGTTTCCCACCAGGAATAGATGGTAAGACCCTATTGCTGAAGACTCCACATACTTGGGCTGTAAGGCCACTGAGAAATCCTGCAGAACTGAGCTGATAACCTCCTCCATGTAGACAAGCTGACAGAAAGCTGGAAGAAGCCATTCTGCATACAGTTCAATGAGAGACAGAGAAATCACCACTGAAGATACTCAACAGTGGACATTGCAAGCCTTATATTTGGTCAGCCAGGCCAAATAAGCCTATGGGTGCAATAGTGGCACGTCTGACATGGTGGAAACAAACTGCCCTCTAATTGGACTGGAGGCCTGCTCCATGGGAGGGAATAAATTCCTGATACTGGAAACCTAAAACAGAGGTAGTCATGAGCCCTAGGGTAGTAACATCTGCTGCTGTCTGAATAAATGTATATACTATGCACTTCTCTTAATGGTCATGCCCGTATATTAATGTTACTCTCACTTTTGGTAGAGAATCATCTCTTTTCAGATCGCAGTGACCTTGGGATGACTCCTGTCACTTCTTCCCAGCTGCTCACTAGGTATTAATGTCATAATACCATGTAAATTTTAAGAAGTGATAAACAGCACTTATTACCTTGGTTAAAAAAAAAAAATCTTGAGATTTTTTTAAAAATTCTTAAGATTTGGCTCACATAACTGGGTACACATTTTATTTATAAGATAGTCATGAGCTACAATTTCTATGAGAAATAGCATTTTTGCTATTTGCTTTTGAGACAAGATCTCACTACATTGCCCAGAATAACCTTGAACTCACAGCAATCCTCCTGCCTCTCAGAAACCAAGTACTGAGATTATGGGTACGCTTGACTACTTTTCACTAATGTCATACCTATACTAAAGAAATTTTAACAACTGAGGATTTAAATAGGTATGTCTATTATATAAAAAGTAACACATGAGGGTTGGAAAGATGGTTCATTGGTTATAGGCACTTGCTCATAAAGCCTAACACAGCCCAAGTTCAATTCCCCAGTAACTGTGTTGACAGGAAGTCCTGCCTGCAGTGCCCATATCTACTTTTTCTCCCCTCACCTGCTCTCATAATGAAATAAAAATATTTTTAAGGGTCACGCATGGTGGCACACATCTTTAGTCCTAGCACTCAGGAAGCTGAACTAGGATGAGCACCATGAGTTAGAGGCAACCCTAAAACTACATAATAAATTCCAGGTCACCCTGAGCTAAAACTAGATCTTACCTCAAAAAAACAAAACAAACAAAAGAAGAACTAGACCAAATCAGGCAAGATCATGTTTCAATTTTAAGACAGAAAAATAAAAAAGATAATTAATGGGCTAGAGAAGTGGCTTAGGAGTTCAGGCAATTGCCTGTGAAGCCTAAGGACCCAGGTTCCATTCTCCAGGTCCCACGTAAACCAGATGCACTTGGTGGAGCATGCACATGGTGCTTGTCTGCAGTGCCTAGAGGTCCTGCCTGGCGTGCCCATTCTCTCTCTCCCTCTCTCTGTCTCTAATAAATAAATAAAATAAAATCATTTAAAAAAAGATAAATACTAGAAGATCTGAATAAGATCTCATTTACATATTATACTAAGTGAAATTACATGAAGAGGAAAGTTACCTGTCACTCAACATACCCACAAAAATTTCCAGCTTTCCATCTATTGATTTAGTCCTTTAATGCTATTTGTTTTCTGACTAGATTACTTACATGCTGTATTTCCTGCTGGCTGGCTCGGTAGTTTTTCTTGGTTAAATTGTCCACCAGGTAGCTTATTTGAGACAAGGCCAGCGAGAGCGAGTCAAGATTCATTGCTGGTTGGGGCGGAAGCAGGCGGCCGAGCCCGGCGCAAAATCACCATTATTCCCCTTTAGTCACCTCAGAGGCAGGTTAATGCTTTTCTTTGTAATCAGGCTATGTCTGATATCTGTGTAATGTCTTCAGTTCTTCTTTGCCAGGTGTCTTATTCTGTTCTGAAACATGGCACCTGTTTAAAAAAAAATCCAGAAATTTCAATTAGGAAGAAGGTTGAATAATTTTCATCTTTCTATGTACTTAACAAATAAGATGTCTCAACCACTGCCAAGTTTCAAACTTAGACACTAGAACACTAGAGAAAACAGCCCCCAAGAATGTATTTAAACTTAGCAAGACAAACTGTAATTAATGAAATGTCTATCTTACCAATTTAAAAATGAATTTCTACCATACTCTTCAGAACCAATAAATAGCAGCAAATTTAATTTAGGATTGAATACCAATTTTTGGCTAAGATGAAGTGTGAAATTAGGGTCTGAACAAGTGCATCTCACTTCCATTCCCTTTGTCCACATTATTTATCTATAAGATATCTTCTAAGACTCCATCTCTGCCCAACTGAAGCACATGTTCAATCACTTATTCCTGTTACTGCTTCACAGACAGCTGGTCTTAGCTGTACTATATGACTTACATTTTGGTTATCTAAATGGTTGATTTAAAAGTAAGGACTGAGGTAGGAGGATCACTGTAACTTTGAAGCCAGCCTGGGCTATAGTGAGACCCTGCCACAAAGAAAGGAAAGAGAAGGGAAGGGAAAGGAAAAGGAAAGGAGACAGGAGGGAGCTCCAGAAATCAAAGTTCTACCTGCACTGGTGAAAGTTCACAAGGATCATTTAGGAATGAGATCTTACAAGTAGCACTGTAGCTTAAGTGACAGAATTATCAATTAACTCCAACCACCACTGACCCAGGGAACAAAAAAACATACATGCCAAAGCTCCCTTTGTACTTACAAATTAATGAAGTACCAGTAAGACAAGAAAAACTGAATTCAGGAGCTCAGCTTATCCAGTTTCATGCTCAGAAATCTGCTTTTTATTATAATCAGAACCTACCATATAAGGCAAACTAAACTCATAATGATTAAGGTCTTCTACTTTACACTAGATCTTATTATTTGTTAGCAATAATCCTGAACACAAAATTCCATTAGACTGTATTGCCACCAGGTATGGTAGTACAAGCCTATAACCCTCCAGCTGAAGCAGGAGGATCAGGAGTTAAAGGCCACTCCCAACTACATGTTAGTTCAAGGCCAGCCTGACTAACATAAGGCCTTGTCTCAAAAAAGAAAAGTGTATTTCTTCAGATATACTTTTCCAAGTCAAAAGATTCTGAGCTTAAAAGAAAAACTGAAGAAAAAAAAGACAAACAAGGGCTGGAGAGATGGCTTAGCTTGCCTGTGAAGCCTAAGCACGCCGGTTCAAGGCTCGATTCCCCAGGACCCACATTAGCCAGATGCACAAAGGGGCACAAGCGACTGAAGTTTGTTTCCAGTGGCTGGAGGCCCTGGCGCACCCATTCTCTCTATCTGCCTCTTTCTCTGTCACTTTCAAATAAATAAATAAACAAAAAATATTTTTAAAAAGACAAACAATAGGAAATAGCAAGCAATCTAAGAGGCTGAAGAGACAGCTTAGCAGTTAAGGTGCTTGCCTAAGAAGCTTAAGAACTCGGCTTCAGTTCCCCAGAACCTTAAGCCAGATGCACATGGTGTCGCATGCATCTGGAGTTCCTTTCGGGAAGCTACACCATTCTCTCCCCCACACTTACTAAGATATCTTCCAAAAAAGAAAAGTAACAGCACTACAGAATGTCTGCCCAGAACGTACAAGGCCATGGGTTGGATTCCCAGCACTACCATTTACCAAAAAAAAAAAAAAAAAATTAAATGTAGTCTAGCCCAAGACAGCTATTTGAAAAGAATGAAGCCAGGCATGGTGGTGCACACCTTTAATCCCAGCACTCTGGAGGCAGGTAGGAGGATCACCATGAGTTCAAGGCCACCCTGAGACTACACAGTGAATTCCAGGTCAGCCTGAGCTAGAGTGAGACCCTACCTTGAAAAAAACAAAAAAAGGGAGGGGGACAAATATGGCCACACACACACATACACACACACTGTGATGTATCTAACTGGTTGTGTCAGGAATTTTTCCAAGCTAAACCAGGCTTAAGACATTTCCAGAAACCACTCTACAGACCTTCACAAGCTCAAATGAAAATTCAACTCCAGAAGTCCTTTGCTTGGCTTGGCTCTGGCATTAAAACTTCTTAGCATGGGCTTGGGGAAATGGTTCAGCAGTTAAGAATACTTGTTGGCTGGGCGTGGTGGCGCACGCCTTTAATCCCAGCACTCAGGAGGCAGAGGTAGGAGGATTACTGTGAATTCAAGGCACCCTGAGACTCCATAGTGAATTCCAGGTCAGCTGGGGCTAGAGTGAGACCCTATCTCGAAAAACTAAAGAATACTTGTTGCTCAGGCTGGAGAGATGGCTTAATGGTTAAGGCATTTACCTACAAAGCCAAAGGACCCAGGTTCGATTCCCCAGGACCCACGTTAGCCAGATGCACAATGGGGAACATGCATCTGGAGTTCGTTTGCAGTGGCTGGAGGCCCTGGTGTGCCCATTCATTCTCTCTCTCTCTCCCTCTTTCTATCAAATGAATAAATAAAAATTTTTAAAAAGAATATTTGTTGCTCAAACATAAAAGCCAGCAATGGCCTTAGTTTGATTTCTAGTATGCACTAAGCTAGGCATGGCACCACAAGCCTTGCAAGCCCAGGTCTACGGGGAGTGAAGATGGAGTCTAACTGGCATTCACTGGACCACCAGTCTGGTAGCAGTACACCTTCAGGTTCACTGAGATTCCATTTCAAGGAGGATACTGCCATTCTCCTCTAGTCTCTCCACACATGTACATACACCACACCCCCTCAACCCCTGCCACACACACACTAAAAATATTTGTGACTGACAGCATCAAAACAGAATTGCTATTGCATATAAAGCCCCTACACCTTAAGGGTGGAGTAAAAAAAAATACAGTATTTTGAAATCTTTTTCTTTTATTTTTTTGGTTTTTCAAAGTAAGGTCTCACTTACTCTAGCCAAAGTAATGGGACTAAGGGTGTGCACCACCATATCCCATGCCCAGAAATTCTGAATTCTTTTTGCAAGTTATTGTCAGCCAAAATGATAGTCAAAGCATATTTTACATGGACAATATTATTTGAAAACATTTAATTATTTTACTTATTTATTTAAGAGAGAGAAAGAGGCAGACAGAAAGAATGTGCACACCAGGGCTTCCAGCCACAATGAACTCCAGACATGTGCACCACCTTGTGCATCAGGCTTCCATGGGGAATCAAACCAGTCTTTTGGCTTTGCAGGCAAGCGCATTAACCATTAAGCTATCTCTTCAGCCTGATAGTATTATTTTACAGAATATTACACATACCTGGGACTGGAGTATTATTCCAGTGAGAGCACTTGCCTAACATGTGCACTGGGTTCTATACCCAGCACCACAAAACACACACACAAAACCTGGTATGATCCATAATGTGACCATTCTGTCACCTGTGGACAAAACTGATTACTTCCCTCGCTCCATGATGATGAATATTTTTTGCATAATATTCTTTCACCTTACTGGTTTTTGGCCTTAAAATACTAGATTCAGACTTTTTCTCAGTATTAATGTTCTTGGTAATTTACTTATGGTGTAGAACTAACAATCATCTATACTATTAACTCTCAAAGATCTACCTCTAGCCTAACTCACTCTCATGGTGTCCTGATTTTTATTAATTTCTTACCTAACATTTGATATACAGTATACTCAAAAATAATCACCTAAAGTGGGCATGGTGGCACACACCTTTAATCCTAGCACTTAGGAGGCAGAGGTAGGAGGATCACCATGAGTTCAAAGACACCCTAAGACTCAGCCTGGGCTAGAGACCCTACCTCAAAAAACAACAAAAAGAAGTCACATTGATCTTTCTATGCAATGATATTTACACGCTTGCAAAGACTTCCCCCATAACAATCCATACTAACTTCATCCTTTTAAGTTATCCACATCAAAAACTTGGAATCCGGGCTGGAGAGATGGCTTAGCGGTTAAGCACTTGCCTGTGAAGTCTAAGGACCCCGATTCGAGGCTCAATTCCCCAGGACCCACCATTAGCCAGATGCACAAGGGGGCGCACGCATCTGGAGTTCCTTTGCAGTGGCGGGAAGCCCTGACGTGCCCATTCAATCTCTCTCTGTGTGTGTCTCTTTCTCTCTCTCTGTCACACTCAAATAAACAAATAAAGTTAAAAGAAAAAAACTTGGAATCCCCAGGGCGTGGTGGCGCACGCCTTTAATCCCAGCACTCGGGAAGCAGAGGTAGGAGGACTGCTATGAGTTTGAGGCCACCCTGTGACTCCATAGTGAATTCTAGGTCAGCGGGGCTAGAGTGAGTCCCTGCTTCAAAAAAAACAAAAAAATAAAATTTAATTTAAAAATAAAACTCGGAATCCAAGCGCACTCTCCTGTTGCTGTCTTCTACCTGCTATGGCAAGAACTAATGTCCAGCCTCTGCTCTGGGACCATCCTTTCCCAACCATCATGAAGCATCCCCTCAAGACGCTAAACCAGAATAAACTGTGTCTGCACATCAGCAGCTTTTGGCTGACTGCTTTGTTCTGACAACCAGAAGGAACAACCAGGCCCTTTACAGTGGTGACGGCTGTTGACCAAAGGAGGTGCTAAGCTTGGCTTCATTCTGTCAACTAGTTACAGAATGTGTCTGCGACCAGTTGCAGGTTGTTGTGGAACTTGACAGGACATAACTTTGTCACAGAGGACAGTCACTTCATATGATACGAAGACATCACTTAATTAACTACTGGTGCAATCTGAGAGTGAAGCTACTTGTCCCTGGAAGTATCCTAGTATCTGTCAGAAGAAAACCTGCATCAGTCCAGGACTTCATTCCCAGCTGGATGGCACTAGAAGCTGCCTTGACCAATCTCCAGGCAGAATCCAAATGCCAAATCTATCTGGGTGAAATGACAGACCCTGTCACAATTGAACATAGATACAACTTCTGTTCCACCTGAATCATGCAGTCCTGGGCAGATCTGGAAGGCAGGTTGCCCTGTCCTGTCCGCTGATAGGAATGCAAAGACAATCCACTCATGAGAAACATCCAGCTGAGAAGGATAATTGCAACCACCAAGAAGCTCCACAGCCAGCTGAGTAAATCCCAGGAAGCAAAACCACTGTGTGAGAGAAATAGTCAGGTCCTGACCCTTTTCTGTGAGAAGGACCTGGAAATGCTGTGCGCCCTGTGCACTTGGCTTCCCTCCCACAGGGCCACCACATGAGGCTCATTGAAGAAGCTGCCTCTCAGCATGGAGAAAGCTTCCAGTTACATCAAGTCACTGAATAGGCAAATGGCAGTTTCAGAATGCACTAGCCAATCAGGGCAGAAAACAATCACAACTGTAAGAGAAGATGGAAAGTAAAAGGAGGAAACTGTGCTCTAAATCTAAATACTTGAAGCAGTTGGCAGACCAGGAACAGAAGACAGTATAGTCAAGGTCAGGGAAAAGAGAGAGAGATGGTTCAGAAGGCTCCACTTAAGACAGTTTGCAAAGCACTTATCAGCAATGCAAGTGTTGCTAAGGTTGTCAGAGAAAAGCATGATGGCAGACATGGAATTGCTGATGGGTAACAAGAGCATCTTCCACAGGTCTCAAAACATGAAGCCCCCCCCCCCCCTTTCTATTTACTTAAGTTCCAAAAAGAAGGGTATTGTCTTCCTCCCCAGTTTTCATTTCTGCAGACAATTAAGACATTTAGAGAAATTACTCATCGGCTTGTCTCCATGGATAAAAAGTCTGTGAAATGTGTAAACAAAAAGTAAAGTGTCAGGCTGGAGAGAAAGCTTACAGGTTAAGGCTTTTGACTGGAAAGCCAAAGGATCTCAGTTCGATTCTCCAGGCCCCACGAAAGCCAGATGCACAAGGAGTGCATGCATCTGGAGTTTGTCTGCAGTGGCTGGAGGCCACTCGCTCACTTGCTCTCTCTCTGCCTCTTTCTCTCAAATAAATAAATAAAATATGTTAAAAAAAAGTAAAGTGTCTCTGTGAACCCAGCATGCTCTGTAGGTTTTACAGCCATTCTGGGTTTTCAGAGATTCAGTTCTGGCCAGCATTACTGGGAGGTGTGAGTAGATGACAAGCCTGAATGAGCTGTGGAGATTTTCAAAGACACTCATCTGGATGATGCCATGAGGCTGCTGTCAGAACAGAAGAATTGCTAGTTGATTCAGCTGAAGGATGGTGGCTATGTAGTAGTTGAACACACTGTTCCAGCCACTCTTGAGCACACATAAAAGCCCAACAGGATTGGCATTTACCTGGACTATGAGCTGGGTGAGATTTTCTTTTACATTTGACTCACATACATTCTTTCAGGGATGAATTTTCAGAAGCATTGAGGCCTTGTTTCTATGTTGGAAATAATTCCAAACCTCTGCTTGTGCAGTGACAGAAAGGTAAGCCAATTCTGACTCGGCTTCCCTTGCCTTCCTTCCCTCCCCAACACCATTGTCTTTCTTTCCCTTCCCTTCCTTTCCCTTATCCTAGGGCTTACTATGTAGTCCAAACTGACCTTCTGAAAGCTGGGGTTTTTCTTTACCCATCATGCCCAGCTAACAGTTCTTACAAACACTTCTATAACTTAGGCCAGTAAGGAAAATTTATTCTTTTTGTTTTGATAGTAACAGTTGCTGTGGATTAATAGATGTGGACATGAACTGTAATGTGTTTTGGGACTTTTAAGAGTATAAAATTATAATTTTACTTATTTTTAATAAAGTTTTTAGATAATTTTTCATTTTTTTATTTATTTGAGAGTAACAGAGAATGAGAGAGAGAAAGAGGCAGATAAGAGAGAGAGAATGGGCACGCCAGGACTTCCAGACACTGCAAACAAACTTTGGATGCATACACCACCTTGTGCATCTGCTTACAAGAGTACTGGAGAATCAAATCTAGATCCTTAGGCTTCGTAGGTAAGTGCCTTAACCACTAAGCCATCTCTTCAGTTCCAAAATTGTAATTTTAAGCAACTCAATTAGCTCAGTCAGTAGAGCATGAGACTCTGAAGACTGTAATTTTACAACTTTGTGCATGGGCATATTGGACTTGCCTACGTAAGCATTTACCAGTTTCACTAGTACTTAAGACATTCCAGGTGGCAGAGAACAAATAATCAAAATTGGAAAACCCAGCTAAATTACACACCTCATAGTATACATGTGTTACTTGGGTCACAGTGCTAAACATGCCATGGCTATTCAGTTTTAACATTGGGGGAAATCTAGTTGAAGGATGAACAGAAACTGCATTATGTGCAACTTTCTGTCAATTTTAAATAATTTTCATAATTGCTTAAATAAAACATTTTACAAATCTAAGAAAAATAACTTGAGGGCCAAAGAGATAGCTTAGCAGTTAAGGTACTTGTGTGCAAAGCCGAAGGACCCAGGTTCAATTCCCCAGGACCCACGTAAGCCAGATGTACAAGATGGCACATGCTTCTGGAATTCATTTGCAGTGCTGTAGGCCCTTGCACAACCATTCTCATTCATATTCTCTCTCTCTCTCTCTCTCTCTCTCTCTCTCTCTCTAAGTAAGTAGGTTAATTAATTAATTAATTAAAAGCAAAACCTTGGAATCTGAACTTCCAGGTAAGGTGGTGGCATAATAGCCACACCAAAGCAACCTAGGGAGGGAAATAAGCAGAAAAACAGCAAAATACATTCTTCTACTAAAAAGTAAAAGTGTATAATTTATTATCAACCACAGCAGAGAAGCAGGAGCAACTCAAATATTCTAGAAAAAGGAGAAAACCTGCCAGAATCCCTCCAAGGCCCCTGTGGCCACCTTCTTCTGCAGGAGCAGAAACCAAGTGAAGGGGTTTTCCACTGACACAGCCTCCTCCCGAGTGAAGAACCCTAGTGGTGCGCGCCTTTAATCCCAGCAATCCAGAGGCAGAGGTAGGAGGATCACTGAGAGTTCAAAGCCACCCTGAGACTAACATAGTGAATTCCAGGTCAGCCTGAGCTAGAGAGACCCTACCTCGAAATACCAGACAAAAGAAGGAAGGAGGGAAGGAGGGAGGGAGGGGAGGAAGGGGGAGGGGGAGGGAGGGAGAGGAGAGGGAGGGAGGAAGGAAAAAGGGAGGAAGGAGGCAGGGAGGCAAGCTGGCTGGCTGAAGACAGCAGGAACAAGCTGAGCAGCTCCAGTACAACTCTAGACATCTGGCACAGCGTCCCATCCCCCAAACTCTGGAAACTCATTCAACCCCAGCAGCATGACATCCAGCACATCCCATCAGAACACTTGATCCATAGCAAAACAGAGAGGGTTCGTGGTGGGTACTCAGAATTGGTGAGACTGGAAGTCATCATAAAAGTTAACAGGGCCTACTTAAACAAAGCAAGGTACATAGGCCTGCACTGGAAGTGCTCATCTGTCTTTCCATACCAGGGCAGGTTAGGTATTACATTTGATTGATATATTCTTGGTTTGCTTTACCATTCTCAAATGAGCTATATTTTGGTGCTGGCTTCTGCTGCCTTTGACATTTCCTAATTTATAAAGTCTTTCTCTTTTTCTTCTGTAATTACTGGGGGCAGGGTCTCACACGGCCACAAGCTGACTTGGAACCCAGTTTCAGATCAGAAATTATCAACCTCTCTGTTGACCTGATTAAGAGTGTAAGGCAACACATATCCTTAGAGACTTTGACTTTATTAGATTTTTCTATTGGTTTTAATTCCCACTCTTGCATGAATGTTCAGATTTTGACTGAATGTATATACTGCCCAGTTGAATTTTAGAATTTATTAGTAATATGATCCACCCATTATACTGGAATAGCAAGCACACTCAACACCTAGGGTCACTTCTGCTGTTTCTCTCAGAGTGTAAGAGCTACAGTGGGGGCTAGAGAGATGGTTTAGCGGTTAAGCACTTGCCTGTGAAGCCCAAGGACCTCAGTTCGAGGCTCAACTCCCCAGGACCCACGTTAGCCAGATGCACAAGGGAGTGCACGCATATGGAGTTCATTTGCAGTGTCTAGAGGCCCTGGCGCACCCATTCTCTATCTGTCTCTGTCTGCCTCTTTCTCTCTTTGTCTGTCTGTCACTCTCAAAATAAATAAATAAATAATTTTTTAAAAAAAGAGCTACAGTGGGCAACTTAAACTCTTACCCTAAAGATACACAAAGTCAGATTTACACGGCTAAGAACACTGCGGACAATTAGAAAACCCAAGCATCAAATTAACACAAGATGCAAAAGTCTCTACATTATAATACAAGAAACAGACACACACACACCAAAAAAAAAAAAGGCAATGCAATTCTACCAAAAATTATAAATCCATCAGAAAGGACCTCCTGTGAGAGACTACTTGAGACAACAAGCTGAATGAAGATTTCAAAAACAATGATTTTATCTATGCTCAAGGAAATCAAAGAAGATAAACTCCTGAAGAAATCTCAACAGAACACAGGGAACCAATTTATTAAAATAAGGAAGATATGAGTAAGGTAATAGAAATAATGAAAAAAATACCAATCAGAAATACTAGAAATCGGAAGAGAGGAGGATACTTAATAGGTTGATATTGTATATATGTAATTACAATGATTGTAATGGGGAGGTAATATGATGGAGAATGGAATTTCAAAGGGGAAAGTGTGGGGGTGGGGAGGGAGGGAATTACCATGGGATATATTTTATAATCATGGAAAATGTTAATAAAAATTAAAAAAAAAATACTAGAAATGGGGCTGAAGGGATGGCTTAGCAGTTAAGGCATTTGCCTGCAAGGCCAAAGGACCCAGGTTCAATTCCCCAGTAAGCCAGATGCACAAGGTGGCACATGCTTCTAGAAATCATTTGCAGCAGCTGAAGGCCCTGATGTGTGCCCTCCACCCCCCTCTCTCTTCCCCTCTGTCTCTCCTTCTCAAATAAATAAATTTTTAAAAGAAGAAATGCTAGAAATAAAAAACAGAGTAAGGCAAATAGAAAACTTTGTAGAAAGTCTCACCATTAGAATGGATCAATGAGAGGACACACATTTTGAATGAAAAGACCAGATGGCAGATATAATATAGGCCAACAAAGAGAAAGACAAACTAATAGGAAGGCATGAATGGGAATTTCAACACATTTGGGACACCATGAAGAGATCAAACATAAGAATCCAAGGCATAGTAGAAGAATTTCACATCAAAGGCATAGCAAGTATTTTGAACAAAATTGTAAAGAAAACTTGCCCCAAATAGGGAAAGTGATGCCAGTGCAGATATAAAGCCTTTAGAACAACAAACATGAAAATTCAGAAAAGAACCTCAAGTCACCATATTATAATTAAACTATAATACATACAAACCAAAGAAAATATTCTGAAAGCAGTTAGAGAGAAAAAAAAAATTAAATCACCTACAAAGGCAAGCACATCAGGGTAACAGCAGAAAATTACTCAACACAAACTTTAAAAGCCAGAGAAAGTCTTGGAATGATGTGTTCCAAGTTCTGGAAAAAAAAAAACAACTGTCAACCAAGATTACTTTATCCAGCAAAGTTATCCATACAAATTAACAGAGAAGCACATGCACAACAGGACAAAAGAATATATGAACACCAACTCATTTCTACAGAAAATACTTGAAAGGATCCTCCATGCTGAAGAGAAAGAAAAGCACACACATTAGCAAACAACAAAACAAACTACACTCAAATAATAGTTAATATAGGAAAGTAAAGGAAAACCCAAAAGAACTATAAAAGAAAAAGAATGGTAAAAATACATACATGGGGCTGGAGAGATGGCTTAGCAGTTAAGCGCTTGCCTGTGAAGCCTAAGGACCCCGGTTCGAGGCTCGGTTCCCCAGGTCCCATGTTAGCCAGATGCACAAGGGGGCGCACGCGTCTGGAGTTCGTGTGCAGAGGCTGGAAGCCCTGGCGCGCCCATTCTCTCTCTTCCTCTATCTGTCTTTCTCTCTGTGTCTGTCGCTCTCAAATAAATAAAAATTTTTTAAAAAAATTAAAAAAATACATACATGCCTTTCAATAATAACTCTTAATATCAATGGCCTTGATATTAAGTAAGCCACAATCACAAGGTGGCGCATGCTTCTAGAGATCAACCAAAGGACACATTCCAGCAAAAAAATAGAGAAACATCTGGATTAAATGAAGTCATAGAACAAATGAACCTAACAGATATATACAGTACCTTTCACCCAAATGCTGCAGAATACATATTCTATTCAGCAGCACCTGGAATATTTTCTAAAGTCGAACATATATTAGGACATAAAGCAAACCTTAACAAATCAGGAAAATTGAGATAATTCCTTGCACTCTATCTGATCACAGTGGGATTAAACTATAAATCAACAGCAAGAAAAACTATAGAAGCCAGGCGTGGTGGCGCACGCCTTTAATCCTAGCACTCGGGAGCAGAGGTAGGAGGATTGCCATGAGTTCAAGACCACCCTGAGATGATAGAGTTAATTCCAGGTCAGCCTGGACCAGAGTGAGACCCTACCTCAAAAAACCAAAACCAAAAAAAAAAAGAGAAAAGCTATAGAGTATAACAAAAATCTTATAAACTAAACAAAACACTACTAAATGATAAATGGATCAATGAAGAAATAAAGAAGGAAATCAAAAATTCATAGAATCAAGGCTGGAAAGATGGCTTAGCAGTTAAGGCACATACCTGCGAAACCTAAGGTCCAAGGTTCAATTCTCCAGGTGCCACGTAAGCCAGATGCACACAGTGGCACATGTGTCTGGAGTTTGTTTGCAGTGGCTAGAGGACCTGGTGTGCCCATTCTCACTCACTCTCTGTCTCAAATAAATAAATAAAAATAAATCTTAAAAAAAAAATTCAAAGAATCAAATGATAATAAGAACACAACGGGGGGGGGGAATTAACATGGGATTTTTTTTTATAATCATGGAAAATGCTAATAAAAATTAAAAAAAAAAAGAACACAACATACCAAAACCTTTGGGACACAATAAAGGTAGCTTGCGAAAACTAAGGACCCAGGTTTGATTCTCCAGAACCCAAGCAAGTCAGATGCACAAGGTGGCGCATGTGTGTCTAGTGCAACCATTCTTTATCTGCTTCTCCCACCCCCACTTGCTTTTTCTAGTAAATAAAAATAAAATATTGTTTAAAAAGAAAAAAATTTAAAAGGTTGCAAGCAAACAACTTAATGCTCCACCTTAAGGCCTTAGAAAAGAACAAGATAAACCAAAAATCAGCAGGCAAGAATGAATAATAAAGATTAGACCAGATTACCAAAAGCAACACAAAAGAATCAATGAGACAAAAATTGGTTCTTTGAAAGGATAAACAAAATAAATAAACCCTTAGCAAATCTGACCAAAAGAAGAGATACAAACTAATAAAACTAGAGATGAAAAAGCACCATTACAGATACCAAAGAAATTCAGAAAATCATAAAGATATACTTTAAGTTTATATACTGCGCTAAATTTGAAAATTTGAAATGGATGATTTCCTTAATTTATATGACCTACCAAGATTAAATCAAGATAAGATTAACTACTTCAATAGACCTGTATCAAGTATGGAGGTCCAAGCAGTTATTTAAAAAAAAAAAAATCTCGCAGGGGCATGGTGGGGCACACCTTTAATCCCAGCAGAAGTAGGAGGATTTCCAGGCCACCCTGAGACTACATAGTAAACTCCAGGTCAGCCTGGGCCAGAGTGAAACCCTACCTCAAAAAAAAAACAAAACAAAGCAACAACAAAATCTCAGCCAGGTGTGGTGGGGCATGCCATTAATAATCCCAGCACTAGGGAAGCAGAGGTAGGAGGATCACCACGAGTTTGAGGCCAACCTGAGAATACAGAGTGAATTCTATGTCAGCATGGACTAGAGTGAAACCCTACCTCTAAAAAAAGTCCAGGCCCACATAAATTCAGTGGTGATTTTTACTAGACCTTCATGGAAGAAGTAATGCCAATGCTTCTCAAACTTTTCTATAAACTAGAAAAGGAAGAAATTCTACCAAACTCCTAGAAAGCCAGCATCACCCTGATACCAAACCAGATGAAGACAAAATGAAAAAGAAAAAAAAAAACTACAGACCAATATCCCTCATGAACACAGATGCAAAAATTCTCAACAATGGCCGGGCATGGTGGTACATGCCTTTAATCCCACACTCAGGAGGCAGAGGTAGGAGGATTGCCCAGAGTTCGAGGCCAGCCTGAGCTAGAGTAAGACCCTACCTCAGAAAACCAAAACAAAGCAAAAAAAAAAAAAAAAAACCCTCAACAAAATATTGGCAAACAGAATACAAGAATATATAATAAGAAGATCATTCACCCAGGGCTGGAGAGATGGCTCAGTGGTTAAGGCACTTGCCTGCAAAACCAAAGGACCTAGGTTAATTCCCCAGGATGCATGTAAGCAAGATGCACAAGGGGGCTCATGCATCTGGAGTACATTTGCAATGGCTGGAAAGCCTGGCACACCGATTCTTGATTCTCTCTCTCCCCCTGCCTATTTCTATCTCCTCTCTCAAATAAATATAAAAAAAAAATAATAATAAAGATCATCCACCCCAACCAAGTAGGCTTCATCCCAGAAATGCACGGACGGCTCAACATATGCAAATCAATAAATACAATAAATGGACTGGAGGACAAAAACAATCACATGATCATCTCACTAGATGGAGAAAAGACACGACAAAAATCCAACATCCCTACAGAAACTGGGCATAGAAGGAACACACCTCAACATAATAAAGGCTATTTAAGACAAACCTATAGCCAACATAATACAAAATGGAAAAAAGCTGGATGTTTTCCCACTAAAATCAGGAACAAGACAAGGGTGTACTTGATACTTCATATATAGTACTGCAACAGCCGGGTGTGGTGGTACACACCTTTAATTCCAGCAGTAGGGAGACAGAGATAGGAGGATCGTCATGAGTTTGAGGACACCCTGAGACTACATACTGAATTAAAGGTCAGTCTGGGTTAGAGTGAGACCCTACCAAAAAAGGGGAGGGAGAGAAAGAAACCACTAGCCTTCCTAAATACTAACAACAAATGTGCTGATGGTGAAATCAGGGAATCACCCTCCCATTCACAACTGCCTCAGAAAAAAGGGGGATGGATATGGTGGTGTACCCCTTTACTCCTGGCACTTGGGAGGCAGAGGTAGGAAGACTGCCATGAGTTGGAGGCCACCCAGAGACTACATAGTGAATTTCAGCTCAGCCAGAGCTAGAGACCCTACCTTAGGGGAAAAGAAAAAGGAGAGGGGGAGCCAGGAGAGATGGCTTGGCAGTTAAGGTGCTGCCCACAAAGCCAAACGACCCTGGATTAAATTCGCCACAACCTACATAAGCCAGATGCACAAGGGGGCACATACATCTGGAGTTCATTCTGGAGATCTTGCCACACCCATTCATATTCATTCTCTCTCTCCCTCTCTCTCTCCCCCTCTCCCCCTGCTCTTTCTCTGTCAAATAAATAACTTTTTTTTTACAAAAAGCTAAATAGTAAGAAAACAAACAACCCAATTAAAAATGGGCTATGTCAGATATACATGATGGCATATATATCTGGAGTTCATTTGCAGTGGCTAGAGGCCCTGGCATGCTCATTCTTCCTTCCTCCCTTCCTTTCTCCCTCCCTGCCTTCCTCCCTCCCTCCCTCTCTCCTTCTCTCTCCCCCTCCAATAAATAAATAAATAAAAACTTTAAAAATAAAAATAAAAATAAAAATGGGCTATGCAGGGCTGGAGAGAAGGCTTAGTGATTAAGCACTTGCCTATGAAGACTAAGAACCCTGGTTCAAGGCCCAATTTCCCAGGACCCACATTTGCCAGATGCACAAGGGGGCACACGTATCTGGCGTTCATTTGCAGTGGCTGGAGGCCCTGGCATACCCATTCTCTCTCTATCTGCCTCTTTCTGTCTGTCACTCTCAAATAAATAAATAAAAATGAACAAAAATTAAAAGAAAAAAAATGGGCTATGCAGACCAAATGTGCCAACAGATTCAATAGTGGCACATTTGTCATGGTGGAAACCAACTGCCCTCTAAGTGGATTGGAGGCCCGTTCCATAGGAGGTAATACATCCCTGATCCTTAACACTTAAAGACAGGGGTAGCCATGACCCCTAGGGGTGTAACGACTACTACCGTCTGGCTAAATGTATATACTATGCTTATCAAACTGCCCAGTAAGCACTTCTCTTAATGTTCAAACCCTTATATCAATGCTACTCTCACTTTTGGTACAGAATCTTCTCTTTTCAGATGGCAGTGACCTAGGGATGACTCAGAAGGCATCATGGTGCTGGGAAGAAGTGACAGAGGGGTGCTCAGTACTGCACTATCTCTATCACACCTTCCAAGGCTCAGGGTCTGTATCAGAAGAGGTGGCAGAAAGAATTTAAGAGCCAAAGGAAGGGTAGGACTCCTTACAACATGCTCCCCCAAGACACAAAATGGCCTGGATATCCATGACCTCACAGTACCAACACTACCTACATAAGACCATAGTAAGAAGAGGAAAAGATCATGACACCAAAATAAGAGACTGATTGAGAGGAGCAGAGGATATGATGGAGAATGCAGTTTCAAAGGGGAATGTGGTGGGAGGGAGGGCATTACCATGGGATATTTTTTAATGTTTTTTTTTTCATTTATTATGTTTATTTTGAGAGCAACAGAGAGAGAAAGAGGCAGAGAGAGAGAGAGAGAAAATGGGCATTCCAGAGCTTCCAGCCACTGCAAATGAACTCCAGATGCATGCGCCCCCTTGTGCATCTGGCTAACATGGGTCCTGGAGAATCAAACCTTGAACCGGGGTCCTTAGGCTTCATAGGCAAGTGCTTAACCACTTAAGCCATCTCTCCAGCCCGGATATTTTTTTTAATCATGGAAGTTGTTAATAAAAATATTGAAAAATTAGCCAGGCGTGGTGGCACATGCCTTTAATCCCAGCACTTAGGAGGTAGAGGTAGGAGGATTGCCATGAATTCGAGGCCACCCTGAGACTCCATAGTGAATTCCAGGTAAACCTGAGCTAGAGTGAGATCCTACCTCAAAAAAACAAAAAGAAAAAATTGAAAAGTTTAAAAAAAGGGACATGGAACTAAACAGTTCTCAAAAGAAGAAATACATTTGGCATAGAAACATCTAAAAGCATCCTTAGCCATCGGGAAAATGCAAATTAAAACTACTATGAGATTCCATCTCAGTCCTATCAGAATGCCTATTATCAACATATCAAATGACAATAAATGCTGGAGAGGATCTGGAAAAAGAATCCTTCTACGCTATTGGTGGGAATGTAATCTGGTACAGCCATTGTGGAAATCAGTGTAGAGGTTACTGAGACAGCTAAAAATAGACTTAACATATGACCCAGTTATACCACTCCTAGGCATATACCCTAAGGACTCATTGCACTACCTTAGAGACACTTGCACATCCATATTTAGTGCGGCTCTGTTTACAATAGCTAGGAAATGGAAGCAGCTTAGATGTACCTCTGATAAGGGGATAATGAAGATGTGGTTCATTTATACAATGCAATTCTATTCAGCAGTGAAGAAAAATGAAAATTATTTAGTTTTCAGGGAAATGGATGTATCTGGAAAGAACTATACTTAGTGAGGTAA
Source organism: Jaculus jaculus (assembly GCF_020740685.1). Taxonomy (NCBI): domain Eukaryota; kingdom Metazoa; phylum Chordata; class Mammalia; order Rodentia; family Dipodidae; genus Jaculus; species Jaculus jaculus. The sequence continues at coordinate 257,344,919 of NC_059102.1, read as the reverse complement.
CCAAGGCCCAGGAAGCTATGTGCCACATGTTCTCTCTCATATATGGATTCCAGCTACAAACATTTGGACTTGTAAGTTGGAATAAAATTCAACAGCAGAGGCCGGTGAACCAGAAAAAGGCTATAAGGGAGGAAGGAGAGGGGAGGACTTAAGGGATGGTATTGTATATATGTAAGTAGATGAACAGATTACTAGGGGAGAAAAGGCCTAAGTGAGGTCAGGGGAAGAGACTGAGTAAAGGAAGGCTGGGAGAGGGCTAATCAAAACCTAAGAGGGTATGAGTAAGTCATACAGAAACCTATTTTGGACAGTGGGGTACTCAGAAGCCATAGATTGTTACTAGAAAATTTTCAGTGCTAGGAGTAGGATACCTTCTAGTGAGTTGTTGGCTAGGGAGGTCCCTAATGGCCCCCCAAAACATTCCTTGCCAAGGACTCTTGGCTTCCCACCAGGAACAGATCTCTATTGCTGAAGATTTCACATGCCTGTGCTTCAAGGCTACTGAGAGATCATTCGGGGGCTGAACTGAAAACCTCCTCCCTGTAGATCAGCTGACAGAAAGCTGGTAAAAGCTATTCTGCATGCAGTTTCATATATTCTACTCTCACTTTTTGGTTAGAGAAGCTTCCTTCCAAATATCAGTGATCAAGGATGACTCAAAAGTCATCATAGAGCTGAGAGGAACTGACAGAGGAGTATAAAACACTGAAACATCTCTACCACACCTTCCAAGGCTCAGGGTCCATTATGGAAGAGGTAGCAGAAAGAATGTAAGAGCTGAAGGAAGGATAGGAGGATCGCTGGGAGTTCTAGGTCACCCTGAGACCACATAGTGAACTCCATGTCAGCCTGGGCTAGATTGAGACCTGACTCTGAAAAACCAAAACCAAAACCAAAACCAAAAAAAAAAAAAAAAACCATTGGCTTGTTCATTATTTTTTTTTTATTTATTTATTTGAGAGCGATAGACACAGAGAGAAAGACAGATAGAGGGAGAGAGACAGAATGGGCGCGCCAGGGCTTCCAGCCTCTGCAAACGAACTCCAGATGCGTGCGCCCCCTTGTGCATCTGGCTAACGTGGGACCTGGGGAACCGAGCCTCGAACCGGGGTCCTTAGGCTTCACAGGCAAGCGCTTAACCGCTAAGCCATCTCTCCAGCCCTTGTTCATTATTTTTTGAGTTCTTTGTATAGCCTAGATGTTAATCCTCTATCAGATGTATAGCTGGCAAAGATTTTTTCCCATTCTGTAGGTTGCCTCTTTGCTTTATTCACAATGTCCCTTGCTGTACAAAATCTTTGTAATTTCCTGAGGTCCCAGTGATTAATCTGTGGTTTTATTGCCTGAGCAATTGGAGTTGTATTCAGAAAGTCTTTGCCAAGACCAGTATGTTGAAGGGTTCCCCCTACTTTTTCCTCTAGCAGTTTGAGTTTCAAGTCTGATGTTAATCCATTTGGACTTAATTCTTGTGCATGGAGAGAAGAATCTATATTCATCTTTCTACAGATAAATATCCAGTTTTCCAAGCACCATTTGCTGACGAAGCTGTCTTTTCTCCAATGAGTATTTTTGGCATTTTAATCAAATATCAGGTGGCTGTAGCTACTTGGACTTGCATCTGGGTCCTCTCTTCTGTTCCATTGATCTACATGTCTGCTTTTGTGCCAGTACCATGCTGTTTTTGTTACTATGGCTCTGTAGTATAGGTTAAAATCAGATATGGCCTCATTTTTGTTGCTCAGTATTATTTTAGATATTTGAGGTTTTTTGTGATTTCAAATTAATTTTTGAATTGTTTTCTCTATTTCCTTGAAGAATGCTGTTGGAATTTTGATGGGGATTGCATTATGTGTGAATTGCTTTTGGTAAGATTGCCATTTTCACAATATTGATTCTTCCGACCCAGAAGGGATGTTTTTCCATTTCCTCTGCAATTTCTCACTTGAGTGTTTTATTTTTCATTGTAGAGATCCTTTATTTCCTTGGTTAGGTTTATTCCAAGTACTTTATTTTCTTTGGTGCAACTGTGAATGGGAGTGATTCTCTGATTTCATTCTGTGTTAGTTGTTAGCATATAGGAAGCCTACTGATTTCTGTGTATTTATTGTGTATCCTGCTATGCAGCTGCAGGTGTTTATCAGCTCTAACAGTTTGCTAGTAGTATCTCTAGGATCCTTTATAAATAGAATGATGTCATCTGAAAATAATGATAACTTGATCTCTTCCTTTCCAATTTGTACCCCTTTTATGTGTGTCTCTTGCCTTACTGCTATGGCTAAGACTTCCAGTACTATATTAAATAAAAGTGGGGACAGCAGACACCCTTGCCTTGTTCCTGATTTTAGGGGTAAAGCTTCCAGTTTTTCCCCATTTAGTAATATGTTGGCTGTAGGCTTGTCATAAATAGCCTTTATTATATTGAGATATGTTCCTTCTATTCCCAGTCTTTGTAGGACTTTCATCATGAAGGGATGTTGGATTTTGTCAAATGCTTTCTCTGCATCTAATGAGATGATCATATGATTTTTGTCCATCAGTCCATTTCCATAATGTATTACATTTATTGATTTGCGTATGTTGACCCATCACTGCATCTCTGGTATAAAGCGTGCTTGGTCCGGGTGAACGATATTTCTGATATATTCTTGTATTCTGTTTGCCAATATTTTGTTGAGAATTTTTGCATCTATGTTCATGAGGAAGATTGGTCTGTATTTTCTTTTTTTGTTCTATCTTTGCCTGGTTTTGGTATCAGGGTGATGCTGGCTTCATAGAAGGAATTTGGTAGGATTCCTCCTTCTATTTTATGGAAAAGCTTAAGAAGCAAGGGCGTTAGTTCTTCCCTGAAGGTCTGGTAAAATTCAGCGGTGAATCCATCTAGGCCTGGACTTTTTTTATTTGGGAGATTTTTGATAACTGCTTGGATCTCCATACTTGTTATAGGTCTATTTATTAATCTCATCTTGATTTAATTTAGTTAGGCCATATAAATCAAGGAAATCATCCATTTCTTTCAGATTTTCATACTTAGTGGAATGCATGTTTTTATAGTATGTCCCTATGATTTTTTGAATTTCTCTGGTATCTGTTGTGATGTTGCCTTTTTCATCTCTAATTTTATTAAATAGAGAGTTCTCAAAAAGAAGAAATCTGAATAGCATATAAGCATCTAAAAAAATGTTTTACATCCCTAGTCATCAGGGAAATGCAGATTAAAACTACATTGAGATTCCATCTCACTCCTATCAGATTGGCTACCATCACTGAAAACAAATGACCATAAATGCTGGCAAGTATATGGAAAAAGAGGAACCCTTCTACACTGTTGGTGGGAATGCAATTTGGCCCAGCCATTGTGGAAATCAGTGTGGAGGTTCCTAAGACAGCTAAAAATTGATCTGCCATATGACCCAGCTAAAGCACTCCTAGGCATATATCCTAAGGACTCATCTTATTTCCTCAGAAGTACATGCTCTACCATGTTTATTGCTGCTCAATTTATAATAGCTGGGAAATGGAACCAGCCTAGATGTCCCTCAACTGATGAGTGGATAATGAAGATGTGGCACATTTATACAATGGAATTCTACTCAGCGGTAAAGAAAAATGAAGTTATGAAATTTGCAGGAAAATGGATGGATCTGGAAATGATTATACTAAGTGAGGTAACCTAGGCCCAGAAAGCCAAGCGCCGCATGTTCTTTCTCATATGTGGATCCTAGTTACAGATGACTGGGCTTTCAAGGAAAAAAACTCAGTAGCAGAGACCAGTAAGCTAAAAAAGAGATATAAGGGAAGAGAAAGGAAGGGAGGGGAGTACTTAATAGGATGGTATTGTATATATATAAGTAGAAGAAAAGATTAATGGGGGTGAAAAGGCCCAAAATGAGGTCTGGGGAAGAGATTGAGTAAAGGAAAGGTGGAGGGAGGGCTAATCAAAATCTAAGAGGATATAAATAAAACACATGTAATCCTACTTTTTTGGACAATGGAACACTCAGGAGCTATAGACTGTTGCTAGAAAATTTTAAGTGCCAGAGATGAGATATCTTCCAGCAAGTTGTTGGCCAGGGAGATCCCTGATGCCCCCAAAACATTACAGGCCATTGCCAAGGCCCTTGGTTTCCCACCAGGAATAGATGGTAAGAAGCTATTGCTGAAAACTCCACATAGTTGGGCTGCAAGGCCACTGAGAAATCCTGTTGGAACTGAGCTGATAACCTCCTCCATGTAGACCAGCTGACCGAAAGCTGGAAGAAGCCATTCTGCATACAGTTCAATGGGAGAAAGAGAAATCACCAGTGAAGATACTCATCAGTTGACACTGCAAACCTTATAATTGGCCAGCAGGCCAAATGAGCCAATGGGTGCAACAGTGGCACGTCTGTTATAGGGGAAACCAACTGCCCTCTAATTGGACTGGAGGCCCACTCCATGGGAAGGGATTACACCCCTGATACTAAAAACTTAAAACAGGGGTAGTCATGAGCCCTAGGGGTGTAACATCTGCTGTTGTCTACCCAAATGTATACTATGCTGATCAAACTGCCCAGTAAGCACTTCTGTTAATGTTCACACCCTTATATTAATGCTACTCTCACTTTTGGTTGAGAATCTTCTCTTTTCAGATGGCAGTGACCTAGGGATGACTCAGAAGGTATCATGGTGATATAAAGAAAGGACTGCAGTGCTCAGTACTGCAATATCTGTATCACACCTTCCAAGGCTCAGGGTCTAATGTGGAAGAGGTCGCTTAAACAATGTAAGAGCCAAAGGAAGGGCAGGGCTCCATACAACATGCTCCCTCCAGACACAAAATGGCCTGGATATCCACGGCCTCACAGTGCCCGACACGACCTGCAAAAGACCACCATAAGAGCAGGAAAAGATCAAGACATCAAAAGTAAAAGAGAGACTAATTGAGATGGGGAGGGGGTATGATGGAGATTTTCAAAGGGTTAAGTGGGGCGAGGGATGGTACTACCATGGGATATTTTTTATAAACATGGAAGTTTTTAATAAAAAAATTAAAAATTTTGTAATCCTCCCACTTCCCACAGTCAATGATGAATTTTTTGGCTCTATCAATAAAATACAATAAATCCAGCCAGGCATGCTGGCACACGCCTTTAATCCCAGCATTCAAGAGGCACAGGTAGGAGGATCACTGTGAGTTTGAGGCCATCCTGAGACTACATAGTAAATTCCAGGTCAGCCTGAGCTAGAATGAGACCATACCTTGAAAAAAAAAAACAAACAAAAAGACTACTAGACTTTTAGTCCAGTGTAGTGGTGTATGCCTACAAGCCCAGCACTGAAGAAGTGGAAGCAGGATATAAGAGTTCAAAGCCAACTTGAGGCACAAAGCCATATCCAGACTCAAAACATAAAATTTCAAATTTGCTAATAAAAATTAAAAAAAAGAAATTTCAAATTTGAGTTTCCAAGGTATAAACTTAATGCCCAGTTCACTAACAATCACCATTCTGTTTGTATATACAACATCAATTACATCTGTGTTTATGGGCACACAAGTGCCAGAGTGTGTTTGTGGAGGTCAGAAGAAAAAAAACTCTGTTTCTCCCCTTTTCCACCAGCTTGAGAGACAAGGCCACTTGTTCTGAAGCTTCCTCATTTTCCTTGCTCCACCTCCACTGTCACAGGCTCACTGTGATTACAGATATATGTGACTCTGTCTGTGCACCCAGTTTTTTTTTTCAAGGTAGGGTCTTACTTTAGCTTTAGGCTGACCTGGAATTCACAATGTACTCTCAGGGTGGGCTCAAACTCATGGCAATCCTCCTACCTCTGCCTCCCAAGTGCTGGGACTAAATGTGTGTGCCATCACACCCAGCTCTGCACCCAGTTTTATGTGGATGTGGGTACTGAGAAGGTAGGCTTAAAAAAGCCTTTTAAATGCAGGGTAGCACATGCCTTGAGTCCCGGCAAAGGTAGGTGGATCATGGTGAGTTTGAGGCCAGCCTAGAACTAGAGTTCCAGGTCAGCCTGGACTAGAAAAGGCCAAAAGACCGGGGCAGGGGAGGGGGGAGATACTTTTAATTGCTGAGCCATCTCCCTAAACCCTGTGACTGAAATATTTTCAAAAATTAACTTTGTATTAAAGCAAATGCCTTAAAGGACACTCTAAAAAGCACCTTTTACATAAACAAACCTCCCTTTTCTCTTTAAAAATATACTTTCTGGGCTGGAGAAATGGCTTAGTAGTTAAGGTGCTTGCCAGCAAGGCCAAAGAACCCAAGTTTGATTCCCCAGGACCAATGTTAGCCAGATGCACAGGGGGTACATGCATCTGGAGTTCATTTCAGTGGCTGGAGGCACTAGTGTGCCAGTTCATTCTCTCTCTAACCCCCTCTTTCTCTGTTAAATAATAAAATATTTTAAAACACAAAACTTCCTTACCTTTCTAAAACCCCAGAGGATTTGTTGCATGCTACTAGAATCTTAACATTGGGAAGAACTGTAACTGTAAGGAGAACAAGGCATAGCAGCTGCAATACCACAGTAGTAGAACTAGAGCTTTCTAAGCACTTACTCTACAGCACTTCTCTGTTTAACAAATGAAAGGGCACTAACCTGAAATCTCAGCACTGGAGAGGCTAAGGATTTTGAGTTTTGAGACCTGCCTTGGCAACATAGGAGACTTTGTCTCAAACAAATTCACAAAAAAGGACACTAACTTTATTATTTTGTAATTTCTTAATATTTCATTATTATTTATTTGAGAGAGTGAGTCAGACAAAGAAGCAGATAAGAGAAAATGGGCACACCAGGGGCTCCAGCCACTGCAAGCAAGCTCCATATGTACATGTCACCCTTGTGCATCTGGCTTTACATGGGTACTGGGGAATCAAACTCACGTCCGTAGGCCTTGCAGACAAGCACCGTAACTGCTGAGCTATCACTCCAGCCCTTAAAAATATTTTTATTTACTTGAGAAAGGGGAGGGACAAAACAAAGCAGGGCCTCTTGCCACTGCAAATGAACTCCACACATAAGTGCCCCTTTTATATCAAGCTTTATGTGGGTGCTGGGGTATCAAACCTGGGCCAGCAAGATTTTGAAGCACCTTTAACCACTGAGCCATTTCCTTGCCTCGGCACTAATGTTTCACATCAACACGCAAGCACCTGAACAGTGAGTAATATTTTATAAAGATTTATCAGGGTCAGTGCTACTTGGGCCTTTTTAGTGCTGATATGACACCATCCCCCTGCTGATATGACAAGACAAGATGCCCAGCCTCTGTTCTGCAATGCTTTCCCTGTTGTGACGAAACTTCCCCTCAAAACTGTAAGCCAGAGGGGGAGGGAATTACCATGGGATATATTTTGTAATCATGGAAAATGTTAATAAAAATAAAAAAAAAACTGCAAGCCAGAAATAAACCTTTTCCTTCAGTTTAAAAAAAAAAAAGGATTTAAACCAGGCATGGTGGTGCGCACCTTTAATCCCTGCACTTGGGAGGCAGAGGTAGAAGGATCACCATGAGTTGAAGGGCACCCTGAGACTCCATAGTGAATTCCAGGTCAGCCTGGGCTACAGTGAGACCCTACCTCGAAGAAAAAAAAAAAAAAGATTTATCAGGGTAGCTGGGACTGGTGGAGCATGCCTTTACTTGGGAAGCAAGAGGTAGGAGGATGGCTGTGGTTACAGGCCAGCCTACAATGTCAGCCTGACAGCCGGCCATGGTGGTGCATGCCTTTAATCCTAGCACTTGGGAGGTTGAGATAGGAAGATTGCTGTGAGTTCAAGGCCACCCTGAGACTCCATAGTGAATTCCAGGTCAGCCTGGGCTAGAGGGAGACCCTACCTCGAAAAACAAAGTCAGCCCGAGATACAGTGAGATACAACCTCAAAAAAAACTTATCAGGACAAGGAAGATAGCTCAGTTGGTTAAGTGCTTGCCTCCCCAAGAATGAGGACCTGAGTTTCACCTCCAGTACCCATAAAAATGCCAGATGTGGGGATGAAGAGATGACTTAGCAGTTAAAGGTGCTATATTACAAAGTCTGAAGAACTGGATTTGATTCCTTAGTACCCACATAAAGCCAGATGCACAATGTGCCACATGCACATAGAATTCATCTGCAATTACAGGAGGCCCTGGCACATCCATTTTTCCTCTACTCTCCTTTTCTGCTTGAAAATAAACAAACATATATATTTTTTAAAAAAATACCAGGTGGCGGACTGCAGAGATGGCTTGGCAGTTAAGTGCTTACTTGTGAAACCCAAGGACACCGATTCAAGGCTCAATTCCCCAGGACCCACATAAACCAGATGCACACGGCGGCACATGCATCTAGAGTTCATTTACAGCGGCTGGAAGCCTTGGTGTGCCCATTCTCTCTGTGTGTCTCTTTTCCTGTCACTCTCAAATAAATAAAAATAAACAAAAAAAAATTTTTAATGCCAGGTGGGGGAGAAGCTGGAGGGATGGCTTTGTGTTTAAGGCATTTTCCTGCAAAGCCAAAGGACCCAGGTTCAATTCCCAAGGACCCACATTACCCAGATGCACACGTCTGGAGTTCATTTGTAGTGGCTGGAGGCCCTGGAGTGCCTATTCTCTATCCCCCCACTTTCTCTGTCAAATAAATAAATAAATAATACCAGGTGGGCTGGGGCGATGGGTCAGTGGTTAAGGTGCTTGTCTGCAAAGCCAAAGGACCTAGGTTCAATTCCCCAGGACCCATGTAAGCCAGATACACAAGGTGGCACATGTATCTATAGTAGTTTGCAGTGGCTGGAGGCCCTGGCAAGTCCATTCTCTATCTGTCTGTATTTCTGTCTCTCCCTCTGTTCTGAAATAAGTAAATATAAAAACTTTCTTTTTTTAAAGAAAAGAAGCTGGGCCTGGTGGCACATGCCTTTAATCCCAGCATGGAGGCAGAGACAGGAGATCACCTGAGTTTGAGGCCATCCTGACACTACCTAGTGAATTCCAGGTCAACCTAGGTTAGAGTGAGATCCTACCTTTAAAAACCAAAAACAATAACAAAAAAGAAGAACCCCAATGCCAGGAAGGCTGACAGATCCCTAGAGCTTACTGGCCAGCCAGTCTAGGCTCATTGGTGACCTCTCAACTAATGAGAAACTGTCTCAAAAAGAGGTGGACAGTGTGCTTGAGCATTAACACCCAAGGTTATGCTCCTGTAACCTCTTCACAGGCACACATATACATACACACCTGCACCCACACATGCACAGCATACAAACTACATGCAAAAAGTATCACATTATATACACTTTTGAAAGTGTCAATAATAAAATAATTATCAAGATATAGTTACTGTGATGGGCCATGTGTATAGCTCAATGGTCAAGTGTTTGCCTAGCATACACAAGGCCCTTGGTTTGGCGCCCTACAATCTCTGTATAAAATGAAAAAATAATAAACACAGAAGATAAACTTTGCATAAGGGGCTGGGAAGATGACTCAATGGGTAAAAACTAAAATGAGCCTAACCACCTAAGTTTGGACTCCCTTGTCCACATAAAGCCAAACATGGTGGCCAAGTATCTATAATCTTAGCCCTTTGATGGTAAGATGAGAAGCAGAAACAGGATAATCCTGGAAGCTGGCAGGATATACAATAGTGAACAACAAACACTCCCTCAAACAAGGTGGAAATTTAGGACTACCTTCTAAATATTTATGTTTATACTCACAGACTGTTGTCAATATTGATAAGAAATATTTTGCTTGTTTTTTGGAGGGGTCTCTCTTTGAGGGGGTGGCAGAGAGTGGCAGTTAATACAGAGACTCAAAGTGCTGAAAATAAGTGACGGCTGAGTGCTCGACTGTATGAGATAGCTGTAACATCTCCTCCAAGGGTCAGAAGCCATCACAGAAGAGGGATGAAAAGTATGTATGAACTGGAGGGTGAGAAAGAATGTTGTTGAACATCTGGACACAATATGGCCACTGCACTCAAACTCACAGTAGCTGTGGCTACAGCACAAAACCTGCACAAGATAAGCCCAGGCAACACTCCATAGTATGGCAGTAGGACTCAGAGGTCACACCCTTCACTGAGTTAGTAGTTAATGGTGGCTGGAGGAAAGAGGAGTCATTCTTTTCAGTGATATAGCAACTGTGAACCTGTGGGAAGTACAAGGGTGGAATGGAAAGAGAGTATCTAGTGCCTAGGATGGACTCCAAACACTGCCAAAGGTAGGGGAAGGGGTGTTTATGATCAATGCTTTTACAATTTGCCCTGAATGCATCATTTAGACATCCTTGAAGACAGCACATAATGTGGGGAAAACCTAATTATGTTACTACTCCCAAGAAGTACATTGCAAGTTCTTAAGTTATCAGAAATACATCATTCGAAGCATACCTGTACCAGGGCGTGGTGGCGCATGCCTTAATCCCACCACTAGGAGGGCAGAGGTAGGAGGATCAGTGAGTTTGAGGCCAGCCTGGAACTACAGAATGAGTTTCTGATCAGCCTGAGCTTAGAGTGAGACCATACCCCCTGTACACACACATACACACAATAAAGGGGTACCAAAAAGACAGATTCCTGGGCTGTAGGGAAGGGTTAGTGGTGAAAACACTTGCCTGCATAGACAAAGGACCCAGGTTTGATTCCCCAGTACCCACCTAAAGCCAAGGTGGTGCATGCATCTGGAGTCTTCAGTGACTAGAGGCCCTGACGTGCCCATTCTCTCTCTCTCCCCCTCCCTCTTTTCTGTCTCCCTCCTTCCCCCCCCCCAACTACAAACAAATATCTTTTTTAAGAATAACTGATTCCTAAGCATCATCTTAGCCCATGAGAATTAAAATCCCTAGGGAGAATATAAGCATCCTATTTTAAACTCCCCCATATAAGGTCTGAGAAATCACTGATCTAGGGGGCATTATTAAGCTTCTTCTTGCCAATAACTCTTGAGAAATGTTTAAGTAACTGGGAAGGGGGCAATGCACTCAGCAGTTAAAGGCACTTGCTTGCTAGTCCTGCCAACCCAGGTTTAACTCCCCAGTAAAGCCAGACAACGGAAATATTTTAAGTAAGCTGGAGAGATGGCTTAGCAGTTATGGCACTTGCCTGTGAAGCCAAAGGACCCAGTTTCAATTCCCCAGGACCCACATAAGCCAGATGCACAAGGTGGCGCATACATCGGGAGTTCATTTGCAACGGCTAGATGCCCTGGCACGCCTATTCTCTCTATCTGCATCTCTCTCAAATAAATATAAAAATTTTAAATACAACAAATGTTTTTAAGTATACTACTGTACCTTAATGCAAGCTCTTCCAAAAACACAAATGCCCTTCACACTTCTTTTTGCCCAACTCCTTTCTCTCAGTTGGACTAAAGCATTTATCTAAAGGCAGTTCAGGGATGGAGAGATAGCTCAGTGGTTAAGGCACTTGTTTGTAAAACTAATAACCTGTGCAATTCCCCATTATACACATAAAGCCAGATGCACCAAGTGATGCATGCATCTGGAGTTTGACTGCAGTGGTTAGAGGCCCTGATAAGGCCATTCTCTTTCCTTCTCTCTGCTTGCAAATAATTTTTTTTTTAATCTTTTTTAAAAGTCAGACAAGCCGGGCGTGGTGGCGCACGCCTTTAATCCCAGCACTCGGGAGGCAGAGGTAGGAGGATCGCTGAGAGTTCGAGCCCACCCTGAGACTACAGAGTGAATTTCAGGTCAGCTTGAGCCAGAGTGAGACGAGACCCTACCTTGGAAAAAAAAAAAAAAAAGTCAGACATAGTGGTACACACCTTTAATCCCAGCACTTGAGAGGCAGAAGTAGGAGGATCCCTCTAAGCCTGAAGCCAGCCTGAGACTACATAGTGAATTCCAGGTCAACCTGGGCTAGAGTGAGACCCTACCTCAAAAATAAAAAGAAACTGTCTGAAAGACAGTTTGTAGTCAGTAATGGACACACACTTCTGCAATCCGTGTACTCCAAGGCTGAAGAAAGGTGATGAAGATTTCGAAGCTAGCCTGAAATACAGGAAGAAATCAAAGGCCAATCTGTTGGGCTTGCTTCAAAAAAAAAGATTTTTTTTTTTGTTTTGTTTTTCGAGGTAGGGTCTCACTCTGGTCCAGGCTGACCTGGAATTAACTCTGTAGTCTCAGGGTGGCCTCGAACTCTCGGCGATCCTCCTACCTCTGCCTCCCAAGTGCTGGGATTAAAGGCGTGCGCCACCATGCCCGGCTAAAAAAAATTTTTTTTAAATGTATCTGGTAGTATAATAGTGGCATGCCTATTATGGGGTTAACAGACTCCAGTAACTTTCTAGCTGTATTTGAGGTAGCTCTACTAGCATGAATCCAGGTCTGACTATAAACCATTCAATAGTCTGTATCTGGCCAAGCATGGTGATGCACATCTTTAATTCCGGCATCAGCACTTGGGAGACGGAGAAAGAGATAGGAGGGTTACTGAGTTTAAGTGCAGCCTGGAACTACAGAGTGAGTTCCAGGTCAGCCTGGGCTACAGTAAGACCCCACCTAGGGGAGGAAAAACAGAAGGGAAAAAGGCCTGGGTATAGCATAATTCTAGCATTCTGGAGGCTGAGGCAGAAAGACAGAGTTCAAGGTTAGGGCTGGGGAGATGGCTTTGCTGTTCTGGGTTCAATTCAAGTCAAATGCACAAGATACTATATGTGTCTCGAGTTTATGTGCAGGGGGCATAAAGCCCACTCCCTCTCAAATAAATAAATAAAACTGGGTGTGGTGGTGTACACCTTTAATCCCAGCATTTGGAAGGCAAAGGTAGGAGGATCACTAATTCCAGGCAAATCTGGGACTACAGAGTGAGTTCCAGGTCGGGCTGGACTAAAGTGAGACTCAACCTTGAAAAAAATTTTAAAAATTGAGACGTGCGTGGTGGCACACACCTTTAATCCGAGCACTCGGGAGGCAGAAGTAGGAGGATCGCCGAGAGTTCGAGGTCACCCTGAGACTACATAGTGAATTCCAGGTCAGCCTAAGCCAGAGTGAGACCCTACCTAGAAAAACCAAAAAAATTTTAAATAAATAAACACACACTTTTTTAGAGAGTCCAAGGTGCCAGGCTTGGGGTATGCAGTATATCCTGGGGTGGGGACACTCAATCTGTTATTTATTACTCCTTTAATGAGACAGGGATTCAATTTATGCTGTACCATTCCAATCCGTCCATTCAAAATGTTAGTTCCTTTATTCTTAGTTATAAATTACCATGTACATAATTGGATAACTTATGCAACTATCAAATGTGCAACAGTTGTTTTAAGTACTATACATGTCATTTAATTAGGATTAATGACTAATTAATTATTAGGGTAACTCTTTCAGGAAGACAATTATTGTATCTTTACAAATGAGGAACAGCTTAACAGAATTTTGAAGCCATGATGTGACTGGGCAGAGGTCAAATATGAAAATAAAACATGGGGCTGGAGAGATGGCTCAACAGTTAAGTGCACTTCCTGTGCAAGCATGAAGGCATGAGGGTCCTGAGATTGCCCAAATTTAAATCTCCAGAAACCATATAAAATACCTGGGAGTGGCCAGACATGCGTGCAACACCAGTACTGCAAAGCAAAGAGCAGAGACCATCTTGAAGCTATGAAGGAGGCCCATCTGGCCTCCCTATGGCCTGTATAGGCCAAGTGTAAGCAGTGCCATAAGGACACATACAAGTGCATACACCACATACATGTATGCACACTCGCATGTAAGTGCATACACAAAGCAAAAAAAATAAACAAAACAAGGCTGGGGTATAGCTCAGAGGCAAAGTGCTTCCATCATAGCACGGATAGACAGGTAATTTCCCCAGCAAAAACAAGCAAAACCTTGTATTAGTTTCAAAGACAACTTAAGGGATGGAAAGATGGCCCACTAGTTAAGGCACTTGCTTACAAAGCCAAAGGACCAAGGTTCTAATCCCCAAGACCCAGATGCACAAAGTGGTATATGTGTCTGGAGGCCCTGACATACCCATTCTTGCTCCCCCCCCCCTCTAATAAATAAAATCTATTACAAAAAAAAAAAAAAAAGCTGGTCGAGGTGGCACACACCTTTAATCCCAACACTAGGGAGGCAGAGGTAAGAGGATCATCTCAGCCGGACATAGTGGCACACGCCTTCAATCCCAGCACTTGGGAGGCAGAGGTAGGAGGATGACTATCAGTTCAAGGACTCCCTGAGACTACATAGTAAATTCCACATCAGCCTGGACTAGGATGAGACCCTACCTTGAAAAAACAACAACAAAAAACTGGCCTTTAGCTCCAGTCCTCCTGCTTCAGCTTCCCAAGCCTAGCACGAAAACTTTGCAGAATATCTGTCAGTCCAATATGCATACTAAATTTCTAAGTCTATAAAATACCACGTGGGGGAGGGAAGGGACGGTCTTTAGAGGCAGGGTCTCACTACAGCACAGGCTGGCCTGGAACTGTAACTTGTTATCTTCCTGTCACAACCTCTGGAATGTGGGGATTGCAGGTGTATACCACTAAGCCTAAGATGCCATGTTTTGTTTTGTTTTTTTTTAAAGGAAACAAAATGTACTCAACTTCTGAGAAAATTTCTTCCATCTTCATCACCCATTAGTTGGGCATATGGTCTTGGCAAAGACTTTCTGAAAACAACCCCAATTGCTCAGGCAATAAAACCACAGATTAATCACTGGGACCTCATGAAATTACAAAGATTTTGCACTGCAAAGGACACAGTGAAAAAAGCAAAGAGGCAACCTACAGAATGGGAAACAATCTTCGCCAGCTATATATCTGATAGAGGATTAATATCTAGGATATACAAAGAACTCAAAAAGTTAAATAATAAGGAATCAAACAAGCCAATCAAAAAATGAGCTATGGAGCTAAATAGAGCATTCTCAAAGGAAGAAATACGATTGGCATATAAGCATCTAAAAAGATGTTCTATGTCACTAGTCATCAGGGAAATGCAGATTAAAACTACATTGAGATTCCATCTCACTCCTGTCAGATTGGCCACCATCATGAAAACAAATGATCATAAATGTTGGCAGGGATGTGGAGAAACAGGAACCCTTCTACACTGCTGGTGGGAATGCAATCTGGTCCAGCCATTGTGGAAAACAGTGTGGAGGTTCCTAAAACAGCTAAAGATTGATCTACCATATGACCCAGCTATAGCACTCCTAGGCATATATCCAAAGGACTCATGTCATTTCCTTAGAAGTACGTGCTCAACCATGTTTATTGCTGCTCAATTTATAATAGCTGGGAAATGGAACCAGCCTAGATGTCCCTCAACAGATGAGTGGATAATGAAGATGTGGCACATTTATACAATGGAGTTCTACTCAGCGGTAAAGAAAAATGAAGTTATGAAATTTGCAGCAAAATGGATGGACCTGGAAAGGATTATACTAAGTGAGGTAACCCAGGCCCAGAAAGCCAAGTGCCACATGTTCTCTCTCGTATGTGGATCCTAGCTACAGATGATTGGGCTTCTGTGTGAAAAGGAAAATACTTAGTAGCAAAGGCCAGTAAGTGAAAAAGGAGACATAAAGGAAAGAGAAAGGAAGGGAGGAGGGTACTTAATAAGTTGATATTGTATATATGTAAGTACAATGATTGAGATGGGGGAGTAATATGATGGAGAATGGAATTTCAAAGGGGAAAATGTCGGGGGTAGGGAGGGAATTATCATGGGATTTTTTTTATAATCATGGATAATGTTAATAAAAATTTAAAAAAAAATGGGAGGGGCCTGGAGAGATGGCTTAGCAGTTAAGGCATATGCCTGTGAAGCCTAAGGACCCAGGTTTGATTCTCCAGGTCCCACACCAGCGAGATGCACATGGTGACACACGCATCTGGAATTCGTTTGCAGTGGTTAGAGGCCCTGAGGTGCCCATTCTCTTTCTCTAAGAAATGAATAAATAAAAATAAAATTCTTAAAAACAATTTAAAAAGGAAACAAAATGTACTCAACCTCTGAGAAAAATTTCTTCCATCTTCATCACCCATTAGTTGGTAACAGAAGCCAGGCATGGTGGTGCACTCCTTTAGTCCCAGCACTTGGAAGGCAGAGAGGTAGGAGGACTACTGTGAGTTGAAGGACACCCTGAGACTACAGAGTGAATTCCAGATCAGCCTGGGCTAGAGCCAGGCCCTACCTCGAGGATTCCTGGGACTCACAGGTCATCCAGTCTGACCAAAAATGGTAGTTCCAGGTTCAGTGCAAGGCTCTGTCTCAAGAAAATAAGCAAGGGACTGGAGAGATGGCTGAGCAGTTAAGGTGCTTGCCTGCAAAACACAAAGGACCCAAGTTTGATTCTTCAGGATCCACATAAGCCAGATGCACAAAATAAGCCAGATCCACAAGGTAGCACACGTGTCTGGAGTTTATTTGGAGCAGGTAAAGATGCTGGTGTGCCCACATTCTCTATCTTTCTCTCTCTAATAAATAAATTTTTAAAAATAACTGTGCCACTGGGCATAGTTGCACATGCCTTAAAATCAGGCAAAGGGGCTGAAGAGATAGCTCAGCAGTTTAAAGGTGCTTGCTTGCAAAGCCTGATGGCCTGAGTTTGATTCCCCAGTACCCATGTAATACCAGGAGTTCATTTGCAGTGGCAAGAGGTCCTAGTAAACATTTATTCTTTCCCCTTGGAAAATAATGAAATATTGTAAAAAGAAAAAAATAATCATTAAAATTAAATAAGGGCTGGAGAAATAGTTCAGCAGTTCTGATACTTGCCTGCAAAGCCTAACCACCCAGGTTCAGTTCCTCAGAACCCATCTAAAGTCAGATGCACAATGGGGCACTGGATCTGGAGTTCATCTCCAACAGCTGGAGTCCCTGGCTTGCCCATTCTTATCTCTTCTATCTACCTCTCTTTCTCTACTTGCACATAGGTATTTTTAAATATGTATTTGAAATTAAATAAAACAAAATCGAATTGGGAAAATGATAATCCTCTGGTCTTCTGTTGCACTTATGTACAACTAAAATAAAATGAAGCAATCCGGGCTTAGCAGTTAAGCACTTGCCTGTGAAGCCTAAGGACCCCGGTTGGAGGCTCAATTCCCCAGGACCCACATAAGCCAGATGCACAAGGTGGCGCAAGCATCTGGAGTTTGTTTGCAGTGGCTGGAAGCCCTGGTGTACCCATTCTCTCTCTACCTCTTTGTCTATCGCTTTAAAATAAAATAAAATAAAGCAATCCTAGGCTGAGAAGTAATTCAATGGGAGAGTGCTTGCCTAACATGCTCAAGGCCCTGGGTTCAAGCCCCAGCACCACAAAACAATGCTGAAAATCTAGAAAACCAATGGGCATCTACCTGCAATCAACTGGGAGTAATACTACCTCCAAAAATATTTTAAAATGTGTACTAGTGAGAACTACTAACAAACTGTGATAATTAGGTATGCAATTAAAACATCACGGGGAACTTGTGATCTTCTTGCCTCAGCTGCCCCAGTAATGAGTTTACAGTGTTTTTCAGATGGTAACACCCTATTGCTGAAGACTCCACACACTTGGTCTGAAAGGCCACTGAGAAATCCTGCTGGAACTGAGCTGATAACCTCCTCCATGTAGACCAGCTGACAGAAAGCTGGAAGAAGCCATTCTGCATGCAGTTCAATGGGAGAAAGAGAAATCACCAGTGAAGATACTCAACAGTGGACACTGCAAGCCTTATATTTGCCCAGCCAGGCCAAATGAGCCAATGGGTGCAATAGTGGCATGTCTGTCCTGGTGGGAACCAACTGCCCTCTAATTGGACTGGAGGCCCGCTCCATGGGAAAGAATACATCCCTGATACTGAAAACTTAAAACAGGGGTAGTCATAAGCCTTAAGGGTATAACATCTACTGCTGTCTAGCTAAATGTTTTTACTATGCTTATCAAACTACCCAGTAAGCACTTGTCTTAATATTCATACCCTTATATTAATGCAACTCTCACTTTTGGTAGAGAATCTTCTCAGGTGGCAGTGAACTTGGGATGACTCAGAAGGTATCATGGTGCTGGAAAGAAGTGACTGGAGTGCTCAGTACTGTAATATCTCTATCATACCTTCCAAGGCTCAGGGTCTAATGTGGAAGAGGTGGCAGAAAGAATGTAAGAGCCAAAGGAAGGATAGGACTCCTTACAATGTGCTCCCCCCAGACACAAAATGGCCTGGATATACATGACTTCACAGTGCCTGACACTACCTACACAAGACCATCATAAGAGGAGGAAAAGATCATGACATCAAAATAAAAGAGAGACTGATTGAGATGGGGAGGGGATATGATGGAGAATGGAGTTTCAAAGGGGAAAGTAGGGGGAAGAGGGTATTACCATGGGATATTTTGTATTTTAAAATATTTTTTGTTCATTTTTTATTGATTTATTTGAGAGCAACAGACACAGAGAGAAAGACACATAGAGGGAGAGAGACAGAATGGGCGCGCCAGGGCTTCCAGCCTCTGCAAACGAACTCCAGATGCGTGCGCCCCCTTGTGCATCTGGCTAACGTGGGACCTGGGGAACCGAGCCTCAAACCGGGGTCCTTAGGCTTCACAGGCAAGCGCTTAACTGCTAAGCCATCTCTCCAGCCCCCATGGGATATTTTTTATAATCAAGGAAGTTGCTAATAAAAATTTGGAAAAAAAAAAGTGTTTTTCAGCTCTAACGGTTTCCTGGTAGTTTTTAGGTCTTTTATGTGTAGAATCATATCATCTGCAAATAGTGATAATTTGATCTCTTCCTTTCCAATTTGTATCCCTTGTATGAGTGTTGCTTGCCTTATTGCTATAGCTAAGACTTCCAGTACTATATTAAATAAAAATGGGGACAGTGGAAAAAAAAAAAAAAAACATCATGGGCTGGTGATTCAGGCCTAACTCCTGCCACCTGGGAGGCTGAGGCAGGAAGATCACAAGTTCAAGGCCAGCCTGGGTAACTAAGATACGACTGTATCAAAATTTAAAGTTAAAAATATGATATTGCAGGGCATGGTGGCACATGCCTTTAATCCCAGTACTCCGGAGGCAGAGGTAGGAGGATCACCCTGAGTTTGAGGCTACCCTGAGACTACATAGTGAATTCCAGGTCAGCCTGAACTAGAGTGAGACCCTACCTCAAAAAAACAAAAAAAGGGGCTGGAGAGATGGCTTAGCAGTTAAGCACTTGCCTGTGAAGGCTAAGGACCCTGGTTCGAGGCTTAATTCCCCAGGACCCATGTTAGCCAGATGCACATGGGAGTGCACACATCTGGAGTTCATTTGCAGTGGCTGGAGGTCCTGGCGCGCCCATTCTCTCTCTATCTGACCCCCCTCTCTGTCATTCTCAAATAAATAAAAAAAAAATGAACAAAAAAATTTTGAAAAACAAAAAAATAAGAAAAAAAGAGGCTAGGGCTGGAGAGATAGATGGCTTAGCTATTAAGGTACTTAACTGCAAAGCCAAAGAACTGAGGTTCAATTCCCCAGGACCCACGTAAGCCAGATGCACAAGGTAGCACATGCGTCTGGTGTTCACTTGCTATGGCTGGAGTCCCTGCTGTGCCCATTCTCTGTATCTCAAATAAAAAAACAAACATTTTATAAAAATTGAGGCTGAGGGCCAGGCGTAGTAGGGCACACCTTTAATCCCAGCATTAGGGACGCAGAGGTAGGATGATTGCCGTGATTTGGAGGCCACCCTGAAAATACAGAATGAATTCTAGGCCAGCCTGGGCTAGAGTGAGACCCTATCTTGAAAAAAAGAAAAATTGAAGCTGAGGATGGGAATGGTGGCGCACGCCTTTAATCCCAGCACTAGGGAGGATCGCTGTGAGTTCAAAGCCACCCTAAGTCTACAGAATGAATTCCAGGTCAGCCTGAGCTAGAGTGAGGTCCTACCTTGAGAGGAAAAAAAAAAAAATTGAGGCTGAGCCGGACATGGTGGTGCATGCCTTTAATCCCAACAATCAAGAGGCAGAGGTAGGAGGAATGCCGTGAGTTCCAGGCCACCCTGAGACTACATTAGTGGAATCCAAGTCAGCCTGGGCTAGAGTGAGACCCTAACCTGGGAGGGGGGGGGGAGAGACTGGAGAGATAGCTTAGCAGTTAAGGCATTTGCCTATGAGGCCTAATGACCCAGGTGTGTTTCCCCAGAACCCACATAAGCCAGATGCACAGGTGGTGCCCCTATGTGTGGAGTTCTTTTACAGTGGCTAGAAGCTCTAGCACACCCATTTCATCTGCCTCTCTCTAATAAATAAAAGAAATATTTTTAAAAAGTTAATGTTGAGCCAGGTGTTGTGGCACATGCCTTTAATTCCACCACTTGGGAGGCAGAGGTAAGGACTGCCGTGAGTTCCAAGCCACCCTAAGACTACACAGGTCAGCTGAGCTAGAGTGAGACCCTACCTTTAAAAAGCAAAAAAGGGGCTGGAGAGATGGCCTAGTGGTTAAGGTGTTTGCCTACAAAGCCAAAGGATCCTGGATAGATTCTCCAGGACACATGTAAGCCAGATGCATTGGTGCGCCAGTTCTCCCTCCCCTACTCTGCCTAAATTCTCTCAAATAAAAAATACATTTTTTTTTTTAAAGTGGTGGTGCACGCCTTTAATCCCAGCACTTGGGAGGTAGAGGTAGGAGGATTGTCATTAGTTCAAGGCCACCCTGAGACTCCATAATGAACTCCAGGTCAGCCTGGGAGAGTGAGACGCCACCTCAAAAAAACAAACAAACAAAAAAAAAAAAGAAACAGGGCTGAAGAGAAATGGCTTAGCGGTTAAGGCACTTGCCTGAAAAGCCAAAGGACTCAGGTTCAATTCCCCAGGACCCGTGTAAGCTAGATGCACAAGGGAACACACGCATCTGGAGTTCATTTGAAATGGCTGGAGGCCCTGGCGCACCCATATTCCCCCCAACCCCGCCTATTTCTCTCTCTCGCCAAAATAAATTTAAAAAAATTAAAATATTTTTAAAAAGCAATTTGCCGGATGTGGTAGGGCACATCTTTAATCCCAGCACTTGGGAGGCAGAGGTAGGAGGATTGTCGTTACCTCAAGGCCACCCTGAGACTACATAGCAAATTCCAGGTCAGGCTGGGGAGCAAGACCCTACCTTAAAAAAACAAAACATCAAACAAACAAACAAACAAAAAAGGCACTTATAAGCAAAGCCTGAAGGTCCAAGTACAATTCCTAGTACCCACATAAAGCCATATGTATAAAGTGACACATGCATCTGGAGTTTGTTTGCAGCAGTAGGAGACCCTAGTGTGCCCATTTGCTTTCACCTCTCTCTCCTTGCAAATAAATAATTTGTAAAAACAATTAATGTAGCCAGGAGTGGTGGCACATGCCTTTAATCCCAGCACTCAGGAGGCAGAGGTTGGAGGATCACTGTGAGTTCGAGGCCAGCCTGAGACTACAGTGAATTCTAGGTCAGCATTGGCTACAGTGAGCCCTTACCTAAAAAAAAAAAAAAAAAAAAAAAAGCCTGCTGGCCTAGGTTCAATTTCCCAGCACCTTTGTAAAGCCAGATGCACAAAGTAGCATATGGCTCAGGAGTTTGTTTGCAGTGGCAGGAGGCCCTGGCATGCCATGCTTGCTCACTCATTCATTCATTCATTCTTATTCACTCTTTCTTGTTTGCAAATACACTTTTTAAAAATTAGACAGCAGAGGGATAAGGGGGAGATGACTCTGGAAAAAGCAATCAATCACCACTCAAGCTCGAGTGCCCATGTCAATCCCCAAGCCCCATATAAAGTCAGCAGCCATGGTGGGCTTCTGTAATCACAGCACTCAGATCCTGACTGCCAAGAGGGAGAGTGAGGACAGAATTGCCTCCAGAACTCATTAGTGAGAATAGCAGTAAACAGCAGAGCAAGAGATCTGCCTCAAGTGAGATGGACAGGCAAGGACTGATCCAAAAGTTGTCCTTTGACCTCCACCCATGCAATGTGGCATGGAACACACCTGTACTCACACATGTGTACACACTAGCAAATAAGAGCTAGGGAGATGGCTCAGTCAAGTGCCTTTAGCAGGAAGACCTAAGTTCAGATTCCTGGCACCCATATAACAGCCAACACCTCAGTATGTATCTATAATCCTAGAACTAAAGAGAGAGAAGAAAGAGAATCCCTGAGGCTTACTGGCCAACCAGTCTAGCCAAACTGATAAACTTCCGGTTCAGTGAAACCGTTTCAAAAAACAGGAGGTTGAGCAATGAAGAACACCCAACTCTAATTTCTGACATGCACACATCCACCACACATGCTTGCACACCATACACATACACACACTCCCAACAATATATACTTCATTGGTAGAATACCTTCCTAGCAAGTGGAAGCCCTAGGTTCAAAATCTTTTCTTTTCTTTTCTTTTTTTTGGATAGAATGGCATGCCACAGTGTTCTACTGCTGCAAAAAAACTCCAGATGCCTGCTCTAAGTGAATCCTGGGAATCAAACCCTGGCTGTCAGGCCTTGCAAAGCAAGCATCTTTTTTTTTTTTTTTTTTTTTTTTTATTTTTTTTTTAAATATATTTTTTGTTCATTATTTATTTATTTATTTGAGAGTGACAGACACAGGGAGAAAGACAGATAGAGGGAGAGAGAGAGGATGGGCGCGCCAGGGTTTCCAGCCACTGCAAACGAACTCCAGATGCGTGCGCCCCCTTGTGCATCTGGCTAACGTGGGACCTGGGGAACCGAGCCTCGAACCGGGGTCCTTAGGCTTCATAGGCAAGCGCTTAACCGCTAAGCCATCTCTCCAGCCCAAAGCAAGCATCTTTAACCACTAAACCATCTATTTCTCCAGGCCCCTAAGTTATGTATCTTCCATGGACTATGCTATTCAAATGCCAACAGAACCTTGGTTGAAAAAACATAGTTTGCATCCATTTCTGTGGAGAGTTCTGAATGTAAACACCTCAAGATTGGCTTTCCTTCAAGTGAATAAAGCTTTAGCACAAATCGACTCATCAAATAAGGCATACAGAGACAGGCAGCTCAGTGGTAACAGTGTATGCTTAATATGTGTAAGTTCTAAGTTCAAATCCTTGTATCAAACTTGTGCACAAAAACTGTCCATAAAAACCTATAGAAAGAAATGCCATATGGCTTATGTGAAATTGCTACAACTTTTCAGTTCAACAGTTTGTGTATAGCTACTTTAAGTATTAACTAAGTTAAATATTTCTTGAATTTTACCAACTGCTACCTATTTGAGATGTATCACCAAAAGATCTGTCTCTGAAGAGAGGAACAATAATTATAAGAAATTATGAGACTAGCCAGGCATGGTGGTGCATGCCTTTAATCCCAGCACTTGGGAGGCAGACGTAGGAAGATCACAGTGAGTTTGAGGCCACTCTGAGATTACATAGTAAATTCCAGGTCAGCCTGAGCCAGAGTGAAACCCTACCTCAAAAAAAAAAAAAAAAAAGAAGGAAGGAAAGGAAAAGAAATGAAATGAAATGAAAGTATAAGACTAGATGTGGTAGTCCTATTCAGTGGAGTAAGGCTGGGAAGACTGCCTGAGAGCAAGAATTCAGAGACAGTGTGGCCAACATAGGGAGAGAGGGGTGGTTAGATTAGGAGATTTTAAGCACCACTGAAAAGAAAGGACTACAGTAAAGATGAATTAAAGGGAAAAGCATTTGCATTTTTGAGTAATGGGAGAGCTTTGAGAAAGTAGTATCTGGGCGGAGTTGGAGGGAACTGGCTGTGCACAGCTTCAAGATAATATTCCAGGGCTGAAGAGATGGATTAGCAGTTAAGGCACTTGCCTGTAAAGCCTAAAGACCCAGGTTTGAGTCCCCAAAACCCACATAAGCCAGATGCACATTGTGGCACATGCTTCTGGAGTTCATTTGCAATAATGAGAGGCCCTGGTGCACCAATTCTCATTCATATATTCTCTTTCTTCCCCCTCTCTCCCTCCCTCCCTCCCTCCCTCTCTCTCTCTCCCTCATAAAAAAAAAATTTTTTAAGAAGATATTCCAAGGCTGGAGAGATGGCTAAGTGGTTAAGGCATTTGCCTGTAAAGCATAATGACCCATATAAGCCAGATGCATAAGGTGGCACATGTATCTGGAGTTTGTTTGCTAGAGACTCTGGGATGCCCATTCATTCTCATCCCTCCAACCCCCCCATCTCTCTCGGCCCTGGCATGCCCATTTATATTCCACCCCCTCCTGCTTGCAAATAAATATTTTAAAAAATGTATTTCAAGTTGAAGAATAGAGGCATGTGTGAGGCAAAGAAAGGGAGTCAATATAGCTACAACAAACCTTTAATCCCAGCACTTGGGAGGCAGAGGTAGGAGGATCACCATGCGTTCAAGGCCACCCTTAGACTACAGGGTGAGTTCCAGGTCAGCCTGGGCTAGAGAGAGACCCTACCTTGAACTCCACCGGTCCCCCACCCCCGTGGCAAAAAAAAAAAAAAAAAAAAAAAGAATTAACCCTATTCCTATATTTTACTACCAGAATGTACTCCCATATTATTTGTGTAATAAAGAAACCCAGTAACCAAATACTGACTGAGTAAAAGACAATAGACAATAATCAGAAAACAGCTGCAAAGGAAAGGAACTGAAACAATACAAAAGGACTATTGCCCATCCTCCAGGTTAAACACAGGGTCATGAGTATGCTAAGCAATGGTTCTCTACCACTGGGCTATACCCTCAGCCCAAGACAAGTAGCTGTTTGGGGGTTTTTTAATAAAATTTTTATTTTTATTTTACTTATTTATTTGAGAAAGAATGGGCACGCCAGGGCCTCTAGCCACTGCAAACCAACTCCAGGCACATGCATCACCCACCTTGTGCATCTGGCTTACAGGGGGACTGGGTAATCAAACCTGGGTCCTTAGGCTTCACAGGCAAGTGCCTTAACTGCTAAGCCATTTCTCTAACCCATATTTTATTTATTTATTTGCAAAGACAGAGAATGAGAGTGTATAGGTGTAGGGTCTCTAGCCACTGCAAATAAAACATCAGATGCATGTACCACTCTGTGCATCTGGTTTTATGTGTGTATTGGGGAATCAACTCAGGGTCATTAGGCATTGCAGGCAAGCGTTTTAACCTCTGAGCCATCTCTCCAGCCCTAGTTGAATTTTTTAAGACAGGGACTCATGTAGCCCCAGCTGGCCTTAAATACTTGATCCTCCTGTTTCCACCTTCCAAATGTTGCTATTATAGGCATGCACTACCATGCTTATCCAATAATACCTACTTTTTTTGGTTTGTTTGTTTTTGTCTAGCCCTGGCTAATCCGGAATTCACTTTGTAGGTCTCAGGCTGGCCTTGAGCTCACAGCAATCCTCCTGTCTCCCCAAGTGCTGGGATCAAAGGCGTGCACCACCACATCCAGCAACATCTACTCATAAAACTAGCAATATTATTTGCTCAATCCCATAATACACAATACCAAGAGTAAACTATGGACTTTGTTTGACAATGATGTGTACATTCAGTTTCACCAATTGAAACAAATGTACCACTCTGCTGGGGAGTTGCTTTTTTAAATGTATTTTTATTTATTCATTTATTTATCTGAGGGGAGGGCAGACAGAGAGAGAATGGGCATGCCAGGACCTCTAGCCATAGCAAATGAACTCCAGACATATGTGCCCCCTTGTGCATCTGGCTTACATGAATCCTGGGGAATCAAACCATGGTCGTTAGGCAAACACCTTAACTGCTAAGCTATTTCCCCAGCCCTGCTGGGGAGTTTTTAATAACATGGGAGACTATGAGTACGTGAAAGCAGAAATGTCCAAGAAATCTCTGTACTTTCCATTCAATTGTGTTGTCAACCAAAAATACTCTAAACTAACGAATCAATTTTTAAAAGCTTAGAAACAGGTTGGGGATGTAGTCCAGTAGGTAGAGTGCTTGTCTTACAAGCACAAAGCCCTGGGTTTGTTCTCTAGCACACATAAATCACTCTGTTGTACATGCTTGTAATCCCAGCACTGGGGAGGTGGAGGCAGGAAAACCAAAGTTCAAGGTCATTCTTGGCCCTACAGTAAATCCAACCTCAGCCCAGCCTACCTGAGACCTTGTCCATTAAAACAAACAAGAAACCTTAAAAAAAAAAAAAAAAAAAAAGGCCAGCATGGTGGCACAGGACTGTATCAGTACTTGAAAAGCTGAAGCAGGACTGCCAAACTCAAGGCCAGCCTTGCCTATCGTATGAGACCCTGTCTTAATTACCCTCCCCCACAAGAAAACCTTAGGAGCCATAAATCTATGGAGACAAAACTTTCAAACTAATTATTTGAAAACAGATTAAAACTGCTAAACTCTTAATATAAAGCTTAAGATTATCTGGATAAGGGACTGGAGAGAAGGCTTTATAGTTAAGAAGTGTGCCTGTGAAGCCTAAGGACCAAGGTTCAATTCCTCAATACCCACATAAGCCAGATGCACATGATGGCACATGTGTCTGAAGTTTGTTTCCAGTGGCTAGAAGCCCAGTAACACCCATTCTGTATCTGCCTTCCTCTCTCAAATAAATAAATAAAAATATTAAAAATATTTTAAAAAAAAAAGAGTATTGCCGGGCGTGGTGGCACATACCTTTAATCCCAGCACTTGGGAAGCAGAGGTAGGAGGGAGGCCACCCTGAGACTATAGAATAAATTCCATGTCAGCCTGGGCTAAAGTGATACCCTACCTCAAGAAAGAAAAATAAAAAGATTATTTAAAGGCTGGATGTGTTAGCACACACCTTTAATCCCAGCACTTGGGAGGTAGATAGAGGGAGGGAGGTAAAGGGAGGAGGAACACCATGAGTTCAAGGACAGCCTGAGACTACATAATGAATTCCAGGCCAGCCTTGGACTAGAGTGAGACTCTACTGTGAAAAACAAAACAAACAAAAAAGAATATTTATATGAAAGCCAAGCATGGTGGTATGGGCTTGTGATCACCACAATTAGAAGGCTGAGTAAGATCACCAGTTCCAGACCTACCTGGGCCATATCCATAGTAAGATTCTCAAAGAACCAAGTAAAAAAAGGGAGAGATAGAGGCCAAGTAGGCAAGCCAAGGCTGGGTGTGGTAATACACACCTATAATCCCAGCAGTAGGAGAGGCAGGACTATTGCAAGTTTGAAGTCAGTTTGGTGTACATAACAAGTTTCAGGCTGGTCAGAGCTACCTAGTTAGACACTGTCTCAAAAAGAAAAGGGGGGGCTGTGAAGATTGCTCAGTGGTTATGACTGCAAAGCCTGAAGACTCCAGTTTGACTCCCTAGATCCCACGTAAGCCAGACACACCAGGCAGCACATGCATCTGGAGTATGTATGCAGTGGCTGGAGGCCCTGGCATATTCATTCTCTAATATATTAAAAACAAAATGTTTTTAAAGCCAAGTGTAATGGTGCATGCCTTTAATCCTAGCACTCCAGAGGCAGAGGAAGGGAGATTGCTGTTAGTTTGAGGTCACCCCGAGACTACAAAGTAAATTCCAGGTTAGCCTGGGCTAGAGACCCTACCTCAAATAAAAGGGGGGTCTGGGGAGATGGCTTAGCAGTTAAGGCACTTGCCTGCGAAGTCTAAGGACCCATGTTTGACTCTACAGATTCCACATAAGCCAGACACACAAAAAGTGAGATGAACACAAGGTCACACATGCCCACTAGGTGGTGCAAGCATCAGGAGTTCGACTGCAGTGGCTGAGGCTATCTCTAAAAGAAAAAATCTCTCTCTCCCTCTTTCTCTGTCAAATAAATAAATTAAAATTAAGGGCTGGAGAGACAGCTTAGTGGTTAAGCGCTTGCCTGTGAAGCCTCAGGACCCTGGTTCAAGGCTCGATTCCCCAGGACCCACGTTAGCCAGATGCACAAGGAGTGCACACATCTGGAGTTCATGTGCAGTGGCTGGAGGCCCCAGTGTGCCATTCTCTCTCTCTCTGCCTCTTTCTCTGTCACTCTCAAATAAACAAATAAAAATAAGCAAAGGAAATTTTTTTAATTTAAATTAAAAAAAATACCTAGGGCTGGAGGGATGGCTTAGCAGCTAAGGCATTTGCCTGCAAAGCCAAAGGACCCAGGTTCAATTCCCCAAAACTCACGTTAACAAGATGCACAAGGGGGCACAAGCATTTGGATTTCTTTTGCTGTGGCTGGAGGCCCTGGTGTGCCCATTCTCTCTTCCTCTGTCAAATAATTACTTAAAATTTAAATTTAAAACAAACCAGGGCTAGAGATAGCTCAATAATTAATGGCACTTGCCTGCAATCCTAACAGCCTGGGTTCAATTCCCCAGTACCCACATAAAACCAGAGCAGCACATGTCATAAAGTGGTGCATGTTTGGAGAATCACACTATGTAGCCTAAGGCTAGCCTAGAACTCAACATACTGTCTCAGTCTCTGTGATGTTCATTACAGGTATATCCCACACCAAGAACATCTCTCTGGTATAGTTTGCTACTTATTTCATTCAATATTTTTTTAAATATTTTATTTTAATTAATTTATTTGACAAAGAAAGAGGGAGAGAGAGAGAGAATGGGCACGCCAGGGCCTCCAGCCACTGCAAACAAACTCCAGATGCATGCATCCCCTTGTCCATCTGGCTAATGTGGGTCCTGGGTAATCGAACCTGGGTCCTTTGGCTTTGCAGGTAAATGCCTTAACCACTAAGCCATTCCTCCAGCCCTCATTCAATAGTTTTAAAAATATCATTCCAACCAGTTTATGGGAAAGTTCCCAGAGTTAAAAAGAATGAAATGCTGAACTGGGCATAGTGGCACATGCCTTTAATCCCAGCACTTGGGAGGCAGAGGTAGGATTAGTTTGTTGCAGGTCAGCCTGGGTTGGGGTGAGACCTTGAAATAATAAACAACAAAAAAAAAAAAAAAAATGAGGGGCTGTGCCGGGCTGGTGGTGCACACCTTTAATCTCAGCACTCAGGAGGCAGAGGTAGGAGGAGCACCAAGAGTTCA
Organism: Jaculus jaculus; assembly: GCF_020740685.1. Lineage (NCBI taxonomy): Eukaryota > Metazoa > Chordata > Mammalia > Rodentia > Dipodidae > Jaculus > Jaculus jaculus. The sequence continues at coordinate 257,315,988 of NC_059102.1, read as the reverse complement.
AAGCTACCCAAGTGAATTCCAGGTCAGCCTGGACTAAGATAGAACATTACTATGGAAAACAGTCTCACCTTGAACTCATGACTCTCCTACCTCAAACTGAAATGTACTTCCTTAATGCACTGTTTGGTCTACATTTTGAAAGGCTGCATGTTCAAATCTCAACCTAGGTTTTCAGATTAAGTCTACACTCTAGACCTTCTCAAAGAAAACTTTTCAATGAACACTTGTTTCATTTGCTTTGCTACATTCTTATTAATCTACAGGTAAAAAATACATTTAAAAACCTGGCTGGGCCAGTTGTGGTGGCACACGCCTTTAATCCCAGCACTTAGGAGGCAGAGGATCGCTGTGAGTTTGAAACTACACAGTGAATTCCAGGAGAGCCTGAGTTAGAGTGAAACCCTACTTAGAAAAACCAAAACCCTGGCTGGCCTTGGTGGCACACACTTAATCCCAGAATTCAGGAGGCAGAGGTAGGAGGATCACTGTGAGTTCAAGACCAGCCTGGGTCTACAGAATTCCAAGTCCGCCTGAGCTAGAAATGAGACCCTACTACGTGGGGAAAAACAAAAACTGCCGGGTTTAGTAGCACGTCTTTAATCCCAGCACTCAGGAAGGCAGAGGTAGGAGGATCGCCGTGAGTTCAAGGCCGCCCTGAGACTACATAGTGAATTCCAGGTCAGCCTGAGCTAGTGAGACCCTACCTCGAAAAACAAAACAGAACAACAACAAAAAACCTGTATGTACACCACAAAGGTTTTTGAGACAATCTTGGCTATGAAACATGCTTCTCAAAATTTGTGGGCACACAGAACAGATTTGCTGGACTTTCTGTATGTGAAATATTGGAACCGTACTGAGAGAACTATTGGTCTAATGTAGTGGTAATCACCTGACTGACATGTCCAAGACCCCAGGTTCCATGTCCTGCATCCCCTCCCCAAAATCTCACTGGGATATCCCTTTGAAACTTTCCAAAAGAAAGTTTAGTTTACTCAGAAGATCATTTAAGAAGTGTTTCAAGCCAGGTGTGGTAGCACACACCTTTGGCACAAGCACTCAGGAGACAAGAGGTTGGGGGTTTGGGGATAGCCAGCCTGGAGCTACAGAGTGAATTTCAGGTCAGCGAGATCCTACCTCAAAAAAGTGTTTCAGCTAATACTTTGGTATGTCTTAAAAGTCTTGTTCTTAAGCCAGTTGTGGTGGCGCACACCTTTAATCCCAGCACTCAGGAGGCAGAGGTAGGAGGATCACCATGAGTTCAAGGCCATCCTGAGACTACATAGTGAATTCCAGGTCAGCCTGGACCAGAGTGAGACCCTACCTCAAAAAACAAACAAACAAAAAAAAAGTCTTGTTCTTTTATAAAAGAATATACCAGGTTGAAAGTGGTGGCACACACTGCGAATTCCAACACTTAGGCTAAGGAGAAAAGCAGAGTCTAAGGCTAGTTTGGCTTCCTGGTGAAACCTTGACTCAAATTAAAAAAAAAAAAAAAAAAAAAAAGAGGAGGGGTGCTAAAGTGCTGGCCCAGTGGTTACAGCACCTGCCTGAGAAGCCTGAGAAGCCTGAGGACGCACGTTTGATTCCTCAGTATCCATGTAAAGCCAGATGCACAAAGAGGTACATGAGTCTGGAGTTCACCTGCAGTGGGTAGAGGCCCTGGCATGCCCATTCTATCTGCCAATTTCTCTCTTAAATAATAATTTTTTTTTAAAAAAGGATAAGTATGGTATAGCTCTGTGGTTAGAGTGTTTGGTTATGTTTAAGGCCCTGTCTCGGTCTCTCCCTTCTTCCCTCCCTCTCCACCTCTCTCCTCTCACACTCACCACAAAACAAGGAATTTCAAAATGGCAGACTACTACATGTTAACTCAAGAAACCTAACAGGGCAGCTGTGGTGACCAATTCCTATAACCCAACCTGTAACACGACCACTAGGAAAGCTGCCACAGTACTCCCTCAAGTTTCAGGCTGAGTAGCAAGACCCTTTCTCAAAACAAAAACACTTTCAGGTACGGTGTTTTACTTATTTATTTGCAAGGTGGGTTGGGAGAATGTGTGTGCCGGGGCCTCAGGCCACTGGAAATGAACTCCAGATGCATGCACCAGTTTGTGCATTTGGGTCTACATGGGTACTTGGGAATAGAACCCACGTGGTTAGGCACTGCAGGGAAGCACCTTAACTGCTGAGCTATCTCTACAGCCCCCTAGTTTGTTTTTACTTTTTTTGGGACAGACTCTTTAAATTTGCTTTAAACTTGCCATAATCCTCCTGCCTCTGCCTCCAGTGTTGTGATTACAGGCCTTTGCCCCCACACCCGGCTAAAGGTCAGGCTTTTGTGCATTTCTAGATTTATTTCCACTGAAAAACTTAGGACCCACAGTAGGTGAAAAGGACCAAATCTCCAAACAAGTCCCCCTGACCCCCAAGCTTTAGCAACACACACCTTCAGCTAAAAACAGAGTCAGCCATCTAAAAGTCCAGGTACAACCAAACCATTTTCTTTGCAGACCCAGTAACAATTTGTAGTATCCCAAAGCACCCTTAAACTGTTCCCCTACATCTTTACTTGCCATATGCCATTTTCACCCATGTATCCTATTTTTTTTCAAAGGGGAGGCCATGAGAGAAATGCTTGGTATTTTTTCAAGGAGTATTATTATTTACTCATTGACTCTGTGAAAACAAAACAAAATCGTCATGTGGTCACAGGCTATTGAATTGCAGCGGAATATGGTTTAAGTACAGTTATTCAGTTCTGAAGCGGGAAAAAATATGGGTATTTTACTAGATAACTAAGTTATGTGACATCTTGGGGCAGGGGGTGTGGTACTGGGTTTGCCTAACATGGGTGAGGGCCTAGAATCCCAATAAAGGGGTGTGTGCGCGCTTGACATTTGATTGGGTGACTTCAAGACGAAAGTTTTCTTACTTGTTCAACACTTTTCAACAGTCACCAATTGTTTGGGGGAGGGGAGAATAATAATAATAAAGGGACAAAGCACAAACCTGCAGGTTAATACCTGAGAGCACAGGTGGGAGAATTCTGCAGAGCGGGTGGCACAGCCTTGAGCTATTATTTGTTTGGGCCAACCTCCCACCAGCCTGGAGGCCTGCGAGTGCTCAGCCCACTTTGGGGTGGGGGTGAGGAACACTTCCCCTGGGAGGGGGACAGAGCCACCACCGACGCACAGACACCAGGCTGAGTGGGTGGGGACCGACTTGGAAGAGTGTGTGAGCGGCAGGGCGCGCGAGTGGAACAAAAACCTGTGGCCACAAGTAACACGGAAGTGCCCGCTCCCGCCCGCCCCTCCCACCGCCAGCCACCCGAACCTGGGGGACCTGACAACGTGCTGGGGCCAGAGGCAGGGCACAGAGTTGGTCCTCGGGACCCGCGGGGGGCGGGAGTCGGCAACAACTCCGAGCCCGGTGCCCCCGCCCGGCCCCGAGGACCGAGGCCTCGGCAGCCGATGCCCGCCGGCCGCAGCAGTTGGGGATCTCGTGCGCGGCGGAGGGTGCAGCCCGCGCGGAGCGAGGCCCGGGGCCGCGAACCGCCGCTCCCGCCGTCCTGCGAGCCTCCAAGGCCGCGGCCGGGCAGCAGCCCGGCGCTCACCCGCGCCCTGAGCCCCGCTTCCAGGAGCGCTTCGACCGGCGAAGCCTCCGCGAGCCGCGGGGTGGGGGTGGGGGACGGAGGCCACCCTCTTCCCGCCTCGCTCCGCGTCTCCGTCCCCCTCGTTCTCTTCCCCCGGAGCTCCGGGAAACGCTTCCAATGGCCCCGGGTCTATCGTCCGCATCCTTCTCGCACTCGCGTCCCGAGGCTGACACCGCCAGCTGGCCCCGCTCCTGACCCCAGCCCACCTCACTTCGCGCGGCTCCGGCGGCGCTGGACACAGGAAACTCCTGGGTCCTCACTCCGGCTCTCCTCGACCCCCCTCTTCGGTTAACTCCGCTTGTTTCTCGACAAAATGGCGCCGGAGGTCGCGCGCTCACGTCGCGGCCTTTCCCCTCCCCGTTCCCATTTCATCATTCGCTGCCCGCCGGGGAGGAAGGACGGTCCAGGGCACCAGCCAATGACCGCGCCCCGCCCGCAACTCCCGCCCAATCACCGACCGGTACCCGCGGATTTAAACCAATCACACGCTATCACTTGCAGAAGTCAAGGAAGAAACCAGGCTCCTGCTAGCAACTACCAATCCGGACTCCTACTTCGCAGGTTTAGGCCAATTGCCGCTCACCAGCCCCAAGGGACTTGAGCCCTGGCGCCTGCGCATGGCGTGAGGGCCAATTGGTACAGGGTGATAACTTCAATTTGGGGCTCTGCCGACGTCCCACCTGGCCCTGGAGGTCTTCGATCAGTGGAGGCCGGTCATTCCCTCCGAGAAACAATAAATACAAAAGGGAGTCCGCAGCGCCTTGCCATCCTGTGCGGGAACTACTTTTAGTTAAGAGTCAAGCAGCCCTCCTCTACTTTCTTTCGTCTTTCGGAATAACACGGTCCTGGAGAATGAGCGAGTTTCCGATGCAAACAGTCCCCTCCCCACGGATTCCTTTAGCAAAACACCAGCCACCCCTGGCCGCCAGCAGCCAGGCACAGGTTCAAGTGGAGGTTCTTAGCATCCTGGGATATGTAGTCGCGAACCCCGCCTACTCCTGTCGCAGAAGTAACGCGTTATCTTTCATTGCTGTTTGCTCCCTGGAAGAGCAGTGCATCCTGGGAAATGTAGTCTTCCAGGCACCTACCTAGTCCTTCCTATGGATCAAGGTAAGTTTTTTCTTCTATTGAAAAAGAGATACAAAATAAATTAATTAACTAATTAATGAATGCATTAAAGACTAAATCCGGGCGTGGTGGCGCACACCTTTAATCCCAGCACTCGGGAGGCAGAAGAAGGATCACCATGAGTTAAAGGCCACCGTGAGACTACCTAGTGAATTCCACGTCAACATGTAGAGTGAAAACCTACCTTGAAAAAACAAAAAAAAAGGGGTGGGGGAGACACTCAGCAGAGAAGTAGAAACTTGGCTTAAGCCCAAGGTTGACTTTGCTTCAATGAAAGATATAGTGTGCTAATTTACGTATGGTGTATTAGCTCATAAGATTTATTTTTTTTTTCCTGTTTACTTGAGACAAGGTCTCACTTTATAACCTAAGGTGGCCTCGAGCTCGGATGATCCTCCTGCCTCGGCCTCCAGAGTGCTGATGTGAACCCCACAACAGGCCTATTAGAACTTTTTACATGCACATGTTCATGTTTAATTTGTGTAACATACCCTCCTTTTTAAGAAGAAAAGGAAGATGGATATGGTAGTACATATCTTATCCCAGCACTCAGAAGGCTGAGAATGAATAGTTCCATGCCAGCCTGGGTTGCATAGAGGGATCTTGCCAATGTGAGAGGCAGAGGGAGAGTCATAGAAGTCAGCTATCTAATGTTAGCTCTGTTTTACCCTCAACCATAGACCTCTAAAAACACCTTTAATCCCAGCACTTGGGAGGCAGAGGTAGGAGGATCGCTGTGAGTTTGAAGCTATCCTGGAACTACAGAGTGAGTTTCAGATCAGCCTGGGCTAGAGTGAGGCTCTATCTTTGAAAGAAAGGGAGGGAAGGAGGTAAGAAGGAAGGGAGGGAGAGAGGGAGGAGGGAGGGAGGAAAGGAAACCGGGCGTGGTGGCCCATGCCTTTAATCCCAGCACTGGGGAGGCAGAGGTAGGAGGGCCACCCTGAGACTCCATAGTGAATTCCAGGTCAGCCTGGACTAGAGTGAGACCTCGCCTCGAAAAACCAAAAAAAGAAAGAAAGAAAGGGCTGGAGGGATGGCTTAGCAGTTAAGGCACTTGGCTGCAAAGCCAAAGGACCCAGGTTCAATTCCCCAGGACCCATGTAAGCCAGATGCACAGGGTGGCGCATGTGTCTGGAGTTTGTTTGCAGTGGCTGGAGGCCTGGCATGCCCATTCTCTTTCTCGCTATCTCTCTCTCTCTCCCTCTGCCTCTTTCTCTCTGTCAATAACTAAATAAATAAAAATGAAATATAAAAAAAGAAAAAAGAAAGATGGAAGGAAGAAAGGAAGGAAGGAAAGAAGAAAGACACACAGAAAGAGAGAAAAGTTGGGAGGGAAAAAAAGGGAGTTACAGCCGGGCATGGTGGCACATGCCTTTAATCCCAGCACTAAGAGGTAGAGGTAGGAGGAGTGCCCTGAGTTCGAGGCCACCCTGAGACTACATAGTGAATTCCAGGTCAGCCTAGGCTAGACTGAGACCCTACTTTGAAAACAAACAAACAAACAAACAAAAAAATTGCACAGTAACCTGGAGTCCTTAGACTATGTGTCAAGGGTAGGTGGTTCCTATCCTTACTAGAAAGCTGAGAGACTCAGAATGTTTACAAGCTGGAAGGGATGGTGGAAATTCCATAGTGTGCTTTTCATTTTACTGAAAGACGTAGTTGAAAGTCGTGCCCAGGCAAAGTATTTTATTAAGGACCATCATAAGGAATTCACTGAGTCACCTTTTCGCTTGGCAATTACAAGTGTAAGGGTTCAAGTATATTTAGAAACAAGGCATTTTAGCCAGTTGTTGATTACTCACTTGGCCCCTTTCCTCAGCCTTCTTCCAGTCTTTCCTGCCCCAATTACCAAAGTATTCCAGGTCTAAATGAATTTTACAAAACTCAGAGGGTGGGGTGATGGCTTAGTCAGTAGAGTTGAATTCAGTTTCCAGCACTGTATAAAATACTGGGCATGGTGACGTGTGCCTGCAATCCCAGTGCTGGGAAGTTGGAGACATGAGGATCCTGGGGGCTTGTAGGCCAGCTAGTCTATCCTAACCAGTACCATTCTAATGAAAGACCCTATCTCAAAGTAAGTGGATGATGTTCCTGGCCACCACATGCACTCTCATATGTGCACATGAACCTGAGCACACATGCACACCCAAACACACCTGCACGTGTAGGATAACAGGCACCAGGCACCATGCCAAGTTTGTTTTTTAATTTCGCAGTTTTGGCAGGGTGTCAAACATGTTAGGCAAGATCTTTAGCACTAAGTTCCATCCCTAGCCCTGTTTTTCTTGTTTTTAATCAACCAACATATTGTTAAAGCACTACTTCAGTGGTATGGGGCATGGTAGTGCATGCCTTTCATTCCAGCACTCTGGAGACTAAGGTAGGAGGATTGCTTTGAGTCCCAGGCTAACCTGAGACTACAGAGAGAATTCCAGGTCCAGGTCAGCCTGGGCTAGAGTGAGACCCTATCTCCCGGGGGTGGGGGGGGAAATACTAGTTTATTTACTCTCATCTGCACTTTGGGATCTGGTGAGGTGGAGGCTGATTTATTTACCTCATTGTACATATCATGAAATCGAGGCTTGTGTAGCACTCTTGCTAACAAACAACGAACTGAAACTTGATTAATTGTTGGGCTTTGTTCAATTGTTTGTGTCTATGGTTTTTTTTTTGTTGTTGTTAGTTTTCCAAGGTAGGGTCCAGGATGATCTGGAATTCACTATGTAGTCTCAGGCTGGCCACAAACTCATAGTAATCCTCCCACCTCTGCCTCCCAAGTACTGGGTTTAAAGGTGTGCGCCACCATGCCTGACATTGGATTTTTGTTTGTTTGTTTATTTTGTTTTGTTTTGTTTGTTTGTTTCAAGGTAGTGTCTCACTCAAATCCAACCTGACCTTGAACTCATTCTGTAGACTCAGGCTGGCCTCGAACTCACAGCAGTCCTACCTCTGCCTCCTGAGTGCTGAGTGTGTTTCTGAGACAGGGTTTCATGTGGTTCAGGTTATGTGGTCAAGACTGGCTTTGTACTCCTAATCTTCCTGTCTCTGCCTTCCAAGTGCCACCATGCCTAGCTTAAAAAAAAAAAAAAGGAAGAAGAAGAAGAAGAAGAAACAAATTTAGTAAGCTTGGTGTGTTGGCGCATGCCTTCAATCCCAGCACTAGGGAGGCAGAGGTAGGAGGATCATCATGAGTTCAAGGCCAGCCTGAGATTACATAGTGAATTCCAGGTCAGTCTGGATTAGAGTGAAACCCTACCTCGAAAAACAAAAAACAAAAAAGAAAAGAGGAAGTGCCTGGCATGGTGGCACACACCTTTAATCTCAGCATAGGGGAGGCAGAGGTAGGAGCATCACCATGAGTTTAAGGCCAACCTGAGATTTCCAGGTCAGCATAGGCTAGAGTGAGACCCTACCTTGAAAAACAAAAAACAAACAAACAACAACAAAAAAAAAAAATACAGAAGCAGAGGAGAAAATATTACTCTGTGTTTGTTTTCCAGATGAGTCTATATCCAAATTCTTAGATTTTTGTCCTTAGCAAACAGTTTTATCTAAGACATGTAGGAATTTTAACCTTTTTTGGCTTTTTGAGGTAGGTAGGGTCTTGCTCTAGCCCAGGCTGACCTGGAATTCACTATGTAGTCTCAGGGTGGTCTTGAACTCATGGCAATTGTCCTACCTCTGCCTCCTGAGCGCTGGGATTAAAAGGCATGTACCCACCAAGCCCAGCTCTTTTATTTTGTTGTTGTTGTTGTTTCTTGGCTTTTTTGAGGAAGGGTCTCAATCTGACTGAAGTTGACCTGGAACTCACTCTGTAGTCCTAGGCTGGCCTTGAACTCATAGTGATCCTCTTCCCTCTGCCTTCCCGAGTACTGGAATTAAGGCATATGCCACCATGCCTGGCAAATTTTAACTTTTTTTTGTTTTTGTTTTTCTTTTTAATTTGTTTATTTACAAGCAGAGAAATAGAGATAAGAGAAAGAGAGAGAATGAGCCCCCCAGGGCCTCCAGATGCTGCAAACAAACTCCAGATGCATGCATCACTGTGTCTGGCTTTACTGGGTACTGGAGAACTGAACTTGGGTCATTGGGATTTGCAGGCAAATTTAGCTGCTGACCATCTCTCCAGCCATTTTTTTTTTCAAGGTAGGGTTTTACTCTAGCCCAGGCTGACCTGGAATTCACTATGTATTATCAGGCTAACCTGAAACTCGGCGATCCTATCTCTGCTGGGATTAAAGGCATACACCACCATGCCTAGCTGGCTCTGGAATTTTTGATCTTTTCTTCTTTTTTATTTTAGAGAGAGAGAAAGAGACATACAGAGAGACAGAGGGAGAGACAAAAGAGAGAACTGAGTTGGGTGTGGTGGTGCATTCCTTTAACCTCAGCACTAGGGAGACAGAGGTAGGAAGATCGCTGTGAGTTCAATGCCACCCTGCGACTACAAAGTGAATAGAGGGCTGGAAAAATGGCTTAGCAGTTAAGGTGCTTGCCTGCAAAGCCAAAGGACCCAGCTTCAATTCCCCAGGACCCGTGTAAGCCAGATGCACAAGGTGGCACACAAATCGTTCATTTGCAGTGCTAGAGGCTCTGGTGTGCCCATCCAATCTCTCTCTCTCTCTCTAAAAGATTTATTTATTAGATTCTTTTTTTCTGAGGTAGGGTCTCTAGCTCAGGCTGACCTGGAATTCACTATGTAGTCTCAGGGTGGCCTCGAACTCTCAGCGATCCTCCCACTCTGCTTCCCGAGTGCTGGGATTAAAGACATGCACCACCAAGCCCGGCTTAATTAGATATTTTTTTTAAAATGATATTCAAGGACTGAGGAAATGGCTCAGTGGATAACACACTTGCTACACAAGCATGAGTATCTGAGTTTGGATCCCCAGAACCTACCTAAAGATGGACACTGCAGCAGGTCTCTGCAATCCCAGCAAGCCTCCAATGAGATGGGATGTGTAGACAGGAGAATCTGCTGGAAGTTCACAGGCTAGCTAGCTTCTACATGGAGCAAGTGAACAGAGAAACTGCCTCAAACAAAGTGGAAGGCAAGGACCAACCTGGAAGTTGTTCTCTGACCTCCTCATACATGCCATGACATGTGTGCATCTGTATTCACACACATGAACACACACCCACACACACACAAAATGGTATTTCAGGTTGAGATATAGCTCAGTGGTAGAGAATTTACCTAGCATTAATGAGGCACCGGGTTAAATCTCCAGCACCTCAAAAAAAAAAAGGAATGTCAAATAAAATTAAAAGTAAATAAAGTTGAGTCTGTCATGGGGGCATGCACCTTTTATTCCAGCATATGGGAGGCAGAAGTAGGAGGATCACTGTGAGTTCAAGGCCAGCCTGAGACTACAAAGTGAATTCCAGGTCAGCCTGGATTAGAGCAAGACTCTACCTCAAAAAATCAAAATAAATAAATAACATATTGGGTCTGGGGGAATGACTCAGTGGTTAAAAATGCTTGCTTGCAAGCCTGGCGTGGTGGGGCACACCTCTAATTTCAGCACGTGGGAGGTAGAGGTAGGAGGATCGCCATGAGTTTGAGGCCACCCTGAGACTCCACAGTGAATTCCAGGTCAGCCTGGGATAGAGTGAGACCCTACATTGAAAAAAATCAAAAAAAAAAAAAAAAAACCACCAAAAAACAAAATGCTTGCTTGCAATGTCTACAGGTCCAGGCTCAACTACATAGTACCTACATAAAGGCAGCCATGCAAAGTGGTGCATGCATCTGGAGTCTGTAGAGGCAAGAGGCCCTGGTGCACCCATCCATACACACATTCTCTCTCTCAAATAAAATAAATAAAAATATCTTTTTTTTTTTTTTTTTGGTTTTCTGGTCTGCCTGAGGAGAAGCAGCATGGCAGCCACCTGCCTGAGCAGCAGAAGCCAGGGGGAGGGATTTTCCATTACACCAGCCTCTTCAAAAAGTCAACTATCCGGTTAAGATGGCGGCATAGGAACCACACCAAAGCAGCCTGTAGAGAAAAAGCCCCCCTCAAAAAAACCCCAGCAAAATACACTCTTCTACTAAAAAGTGGGGTGTATAAGAAATAACCAACGGCAGCAGAGAAGTAGGTGAGATCCAGAGCATCCAGAGCCCACACAGGCAGGCAGAAGCGGCTCCAGCGGCACCAGCTCCGCGGGGCCACAGCTGCTTGAGCTACAGGAAAAGCCAGGTGAGGGGAGTTCCCACTCACTTCAGAGCTCCTCACAAACTCAAGAAACATGAAGGTAAGATTGCAGAGACCAACAGAGGAGCAGATCATGAGGTAGAGGATCACTTTGACCAGCAGGAGAACTAGAGCCACCATCCACAGCTTCCCCTCCCTCACCGCCAGTGCCAGCAAGCACTAGAGACCTGGGGAAGTGAGATCACAGCACCCACCACCGGTGACCACAGCAGCTATCCAACAACCCAGCCAGCCTACTTGAACCTACAGTGCACCAAAGAGGGACCCAAGTAGGAGCACAGCATAATGGAGACCAAAATCATCCCAAAAGGTAACTGGGATTAAACCAGGTAAGTACCTGCCAGATAAGCCTGGTATATAGGTCTGAACCAGAAGTGCTAATTGCACCTTCCATATTGGGATAAATTTTATGTTAAATCTGATGGATGGTCGAATTTGCCATTCTTTTTTTTTGGTTTTTCGAGGTAGGGTCTCACTCTGGTCCAGGCTGACCTGGAATTAACTCTGTAGTCTCAGGGTGGCCTTGAACTCACGGTGATCCTCCTATCTCTGCCTCCGGAATGCTTGGGATTAAAGGCATGCGCCACCACACCCGGCCGATTTGCCATTCTTTTTTTTTTTTTAATTATTTTTATTATATTTTTTTGAGAGCGACAGACACAGAGAGAAAGACAGAGGGAGAGAAAGAGAACGGGCGCGCCAGGGCTTCCAGCCTCTGCAAACAAACTCCAGACGCATGCGCCCCCTTGTGCATCTGGCTAACATGGGACCTGGGGAACCGAGCCTCGAATTGGGGTCCTTAGGCTTCACAGGCAAGCACTTAACCGCTAAGCCATCTCTCCAGCCCGATTTGCCATTCTTAAATAAGCTATATTTTGGGCTTGTTATTGGTTGCTTCCTTATTTATATTGGCTTTGTTTCCTCTTCTGTTGTACATTAGGGAAGGGTCTCACCTAGTCACAAGCTGAGTTGGAACCTTCAAAAGACCAGAAATCTTAACCGTCCAGTTCACAGGATTAAGGGTGTAGGGCAACACACACCCTAAGGGACTGTGACTTTGTTAGAGGATCTGGTTGTCATAATACCTACTCTTGCAAATACCCTGTGCTGTTTTTCATTGAATGTGTACATTGTTTAGTTAAATTTTAGAATCTGCCTGTATTTTATTTTGTTCCACTCAGCCTACTTGAATACTCTCATAACAGGCAAACCCAACACCTAGGGTCACTTGTGTAGATACTCTGAGAGTCTTAAGAGCCAGCCCTAGCACCTTAAGCTCCTACCCTGAAGATATATAGCATCAGATTGATTGATACATCTAATTATACTACAGCTAACTAGAAAATCCCAGCATTAGATTAATACAAGGTGCAAAAATATGTACATTATAACACAAGAAACACCAAAAATCAAGGCAATATAAATCCACCAAAAAGTATTAATGCATCAGAAATGACCTCCAGTGAAAATGAGTTAGAGGAAATGCCTAAGAAAGATTTCAAAAGAATGATTATAAATATGCTCAAAGAACTCAAAAAAGAACTCAAAGGAATAAAAGAGGTATCAAAGGAAGCAAAGAAGACATAGAAAACCAATTTAATGAAATAAAGAGGTCAATACAAGACATAAATAAGGAAACAGAAATTTAAAAAAACAGTCAGAATTACTAGCAATGAAGAACACAGTCAATGAAATAAAAAAAACTCTGTAGAAAATCTCACCAGTAGAACCGATAAAGGAGAGGACAGAATATCTAAACTAGAAGACCAGGTGGCAGATCTAATACAGTCCAACAAAGAGAAAGACAAACTAATAGGAAAGTATGAATGGGAATTTCAAGATATTCGGGACACTATGAAAGGATCAAACATAAGAATTCAGGGCATAGTAGAAGGAGAAGAATTTCACTCCAAAAGCACAGTAGGCATTTTCAACAAAACCATAGAAGAAAAACTCTCCAAATTGGGAAAGAGGTGCCAGTGCAGATACAAGAATCCTTTAGAACACCAATGAGACAAAACCTGGAAAAAATCTCTCCTTGCCATATATAATTAAACTACCAAACATACAAACCAAAGAAAATATATTGAAAGTAGTTAGAAAAATCAAGTTACCTACAAAGGCAAGCCAACTAGGATCACCGCAGATTACTCAACACAAACTTTAAAAGCCAGAAGGGCTTGGAATGAGGTATTCCAAGTTCTGAAAGATAACAACTCTCAACCAAGGTTACTTTATCCTACAATCCATCCAAATAAACAGAGAAATAAGGACATTCCACAACAAACAAAGGCTAAAAGAATATTTGAAGACAGAACCAGCTCTACAGAAAATAATTGAAAGAATCCTCCATGCTGAAGAGAAAGAAAAGCACAAATATTAGGAGCCTGGAAAAAAAACAAATGATACTCAAATACTCGTTAATATAAGAGAGCAAAGGTAAAACTGGAAGAACTACCAAAAAAAATGACAAAAAATACACACACTCCTTTCAATAATCTCTCTTAATATCAATAGCCTCAATGCCCCAATCAGAAGACATAGGTTTGCAGAATGGGTTAAACAGCAGGATCCTTAAATTTGTTGCCTCCAAGAAACTCAGCTTTCTACAAAGGATGGACACTCTCTTAGGGTGAAAGGTTGGAAAACAGTGTTTCAAGCAAAAGGGCCTAGAAAACAAGCAGGGATTGCTATCCTAATATCTGACAAGGTAGACTTCAATCCAACATTAGTTACGAAAGATAAGGAAGGTCACTTTATATTGATTAAAGGCACACTGCAATAGGAGGACATTACAATCCTAAACATATATGCATCTAATGTAGGGGCTCCCAACTTCACCAAACAAACACTATTAGAACTAAGGTCACAGGTGACACCAAACACAGTTGTAGTGGGTGACTTCAACACCCCACCCTCATCAATTGACAGGTCATCCCAGCAAAAAATAAATAGAGAGCCATCTGGATTAAAGGAGGTCATAACCTAACAGATATATACAGGACAGCTCATCCCAATGCTGCAGAATATACATTCTTTTCAGCAGGACATGGAACATTCTTTAAAGTAGACCATATATTAGGACACAAAGCAGATCTTAACAAATACAGGAAAATTGAAATAATTCCTTGCATTCTGTCTGATCACAATGAGATTAAACAACAAATCAATAGCAAGAAAAGCTATCGAGCATACACAAAATCATGGAAACTCAACAATACCCTATAAATGATGAATGTGTCAATGAAGAAATCAAGAAGGAAATCAAAAGATTCAGAGTCAAATGATAATGAGATAACAACATACCAAAACTTTTGGGACACAATGAAGGCAGTCATAAGAGGGAACTTTACAGCTTTAAGTGCCTATATTAAGAAATCAGAAAGGTCTTGAGTAAATGACCTAATGCTTCACCTTAAAGCCTTGGAAAAAGAAGAACAAGGCAAACTGAAAACCAGTAGATGGGAAGAAATAATAAAGATTAGGGCAGAAATTAATGAAATAGAAACAAAAAAAATCCAAAGAATCAATGAAACAAAGAGTTGGTTCTTTGAAAGGAGAAACAAGATTGATAAACACTTAGCAAATCTGACCAAAAGAAAAAGAGAAGAGACACAAATTAATAAAATTAGAGATGAGAAAGGCAGCATCGCAACAGATACTGGAAGAAATTAAAAAATCATGGGGACATAATAAAACATACTGTACTAAGTATGAAAATCTGAAAGCAATGGATGATTTCCTTGATTTATATGACCTACCTAAATTAAATCAAGATGAGATTGATCACTTAAATTAGACATATCACAAATATGGAGATCCAAGCAGTTATCAAAAATCTCCCAAATAAAAAAAGTCCAGGCCCAGATGGATTCACTGCTGAATTTTACCAGACCTTCAGGGAAGAACTAACACCATTGCTTCTCAAGCTTTTCCACAAAATAGAACAAGAAGGAATCCTACCAAACTCCTTCTGTGAAGCCAGCATCACCCTGATACCAAAACCAGGCAAAGATAGAACAAAAAAAGAAAATTACAGACCAATCTCCCTCATGAACATAAATGCAAAAGTTCTCAACAAAACATTGACAAACAGAATACAAGAATATATCAGAAAGATCATTCACCCCAACCAAGCAGGCTTTATCTCAGAGATGCAGGGATGATTCAACATATGCAAATTGGTAAATTAATATATTATATAAATGGATTGAAGGACAAAAATCACATGATCATCTCAGGTGCAGAAAAAGCATTTGACAAAATCAAATATTCCTTCATGATAAAAGTCCTATACAGACGAGGAATAAAAGGAACATATCTCAATATAATAAAGGCTATTTATTTATTTGACTTTTTTCTCAATTTTTATTAACATCTTCCATGATTATAAAAAATGTCCCATGCTAATACTCTCCCTCCCCCCACTTTCCCCTTTGAAACTCCATTCTCCATCATATCCCCTCCCCATCTCAATCAGTCTCTCTTTTATTTTGATGTCATGATCTTTTCTTCCTGTGAGGTCATGGATATCCAGGTCATTTTATGTCTGGAGAGAGCACGTTGTAAGCAGTCCTACCCTTCCTTTGGCTCTTACATTCTTTCCACCACTTCTTTTGCATTAGACCCTGAGCCTTGGAAGGTGTGATAGAGATGTTATTACTCAGTATTCCAGTCACTTCTTTCCAGCACCATAATACCTTCTGAGTCATCCCAAGGTCACTGCCATCTGAAAAGAGAAGATTCTCTACCAAAAGTGAGAGTAGCATTAATATAAGGGTATGAATATTAAGAGAAGTGCTTACTGGGCAGTTTGATAAGCATAGTATATACATTTATCCAGGAATCAGCAGACATTATACCCCTAGGGCTACATGACTACCTCTGTTTTAAGTTTTCAGTATCAGGGATGTATTCCCTTCCCATGGAGCAGGCCTCCAGTCCAATTAGAGGGCAGTTGGTTTCCATCATGACAGACGTGGCACTATTGCACCCGTTGGCTCATTTGGCCTGGCTGCAGTGTCCACTGCTGAGTATTTTCACTGGTGATTTCTCTTTCTCCCATTGAACTGCATGTAGAATGGCTTCTTCCAGCTTTCTGTCAGCTGGTCTACATGGAGGAGGTTATCAGCCCAGTTCCAGCAGAATTTCTCAGTGGCCTGGCAGCCCAAGTATGTGGAGTCTTCATCAATAGGATCTTACCATCTATTCCTGGTGGGAAACCAAGGGACTTGGCAAAGGCCTATAATGTTTTTGGTGCATCAGGGACCTCCCTGGCCAACAAGTCACTGGAAGGTATCCCATCCCTGGCACCGAAAATATTCTAGCAACAATCTATGGCTCCTGAGTGTTCCATTGTCCAAAAACGGAAGATTCCATATGATTTATTTATATCCTCTTAGATTTTGATTAGCCCTCCCTCCACCAATAAAGGCTATTTATGACAAGCCAACATATAACTAAGTGGGGAAAAACTGGAAGCTTTTCCACCATAATCAGGAACAAGACAAGGTGTTCACTGTCCCCACTTTTATTTAATATAGTACTGGAAGTCTTAGCCATAGCAATAAGGCAAGAGACACAGATAAAAGGGATACAAATTGGAAAAGAAGAGATCTGGTTATCATTATTTACAGATGACATGATTCTATACATACAAGAACCTAAAGAGACTACCAGCAAACTATTAGAGCTAATAAACACCTATACCCATGTGGCAGATTACAAAATAAATACACAGAAATCAGTAGCCTTCCCACATATGCTAACAACAAACACACAGAGGATGAAATCAGAGAATGATTCCCATTCACAATTGCATCAAAAAAAAGTACCTTGTAATAAACCTAACCAAGGAAGTGAAGGATCTCTACAATGAAAACTTTAAAAAACTCAAGCGAGAAATTGCAGAAGATCCTAGGAAATGGAAAAACCCCTTGTTCTTCGATCAGAAGTATCAATATTGTAAAAATGGAAATCTCTCCAAAAGCAATTTACTCATTTAATTCAATCCCCATCAAAATTCCAATGGCATTCTTCACAGAAATAGAAAAAACAATCCAAAAATTCATTTGGAAGCACAGTAAATCTGGAATGTCTAAAACAATACTGAGCAACAAAAATAAGGCTAGTGGTACCACAATACCTGATTTTAACCTATACTACAGAACCATAGTAACAAAAACAGCATGGTACTGGCACAAAAGCAGACATGTAAATCAATGGAACAGAATAGAGAATCCATATGTAAGTCCGGGTAGCTATAGCCACCTGATATTCAATAAAAATGCCAATAATACTGATTGAAGAAAAGCCTCTTCAGCAAATTGTGCTGGGAAAACTGGATTTGTATCTATAGGATGAAAATAGATTTTTCTCTCTTTCTTCATGCATAAGAATTAAGTCCAAATGGATTAAAGACCTCAATATCAGACCTGAAACTGCTAGAGGAAGAAGTAGAGGAAACCATTCAACATACTAGTCTTGGCAAAGACTTTCTGAATTTAACCCCAATGCTAAGGCAATAAAACCACAGATTAAGCTGCTGGGACCTCATGAAAGTACAAAGATTCTATACAGCAAAGGACACTATGAAAGAGGCAACCTACAGCATGGGAAAAAATCTTTGCCAGCTGTACATCTGATAGAGGATTAATAGCTAGGATCTACAAGGACTCAAAAAATTAAATAATAAGATATCAAACAAGCCAATTACAAAATGGGCTATGGCCCAAAACATAGGCCATTGCCAGGGCCCTTGGTTTCCCACCAGGAATAGATGGTAAGACCCTATGGCTGAAGACTCCACATACTTGGGCTGCAAGGCCACTGAGAAATCCTGCTGGAACTGAGCTGATAACCTCCTCCATGTAGACCAGCTGACAGAAAGCTGGAGGAAGCCATTCTACATGCAGTTCAAGGGGAGAAAGAGATGTCACCAATGAAGATACTCAACAGTGGACACTGCAAGCCTTATATTTGGCCAGCCAGGCCAAATGAGCCAACGGGTGCAATAGTGGCATGTCTAACATGGTGGAAACCAACTGCCCTCTAATTGGACTGTAGGCCAACTCCATGGGAGGGAATACATCCCTGATACTGGAAATTTAAAACAATGGTAGTCATGAGCCCTAGGGGTGTAACGTCTGCTGCTGTCTGGCTAAATGTATATATCATGCTTATCAAACTGCCCAGTAAGCCTGTCTGTTAATGTTCATACCCTTATATTAATGCTACTCTCATTTTTGGTAGAGAATGTTCTCTTTTCAGATGGCAGTGACCTTGGGACAACTCAGAAGGTATCATGGTAATGGAAAGAAATGACCGCAGTGATCAGTACTGCAATATCTCTATCACACCTTCCAAGGCTCCGGTCTAATGCGGAAGAGGTGATGGAAAGAATGTAAGAACCAAAGGAAGGGTAGGACTCTTTACAATGTGCTCCCTCCAGACACAAAATGGCTTGGATATCCATGACCTTATAGTGCCTGACACTACCTGCACAAGACCATCATAAGAGGAGGAAAAGATCATGACATCAAAATTAAAAGAGAGACTGATTGAGATGGGAAGGGGGTATGATGGAGAATGGAGTTTCAAAGGGGAAAGTGGGGGGAGGAAGGGCATTACCATGGGGTATTATTTATAATCATGGAAGTTGTTAATAAAAATTTGGAAAAAAACTGGGCTATGGAACTAAATAGAGAGTTCTCAAAAGAAGAAATACAGATGGCATATAAGCATCTAAAAAATGTTCTAAATGACCATAAATGCTGGCCAGGATGCAGAAAAAGAGGAACCCTTCTACACTGTTGGTGGGAATGCAATCTGGTCCAGCCATTATGGAGGTTCCTAAGACAGCTAAAAATAGATCTACCATATGACCCAGCTATAGCACTCCTAGGTATATATCCTAAGGACTTGTCTCATTACTTTAGAGATACTTGCTTAACCATATTTATTGCCACTCAATTTACAATAGCTGGGAAATGGAACCAGCCTAGATGTCCCTCAACTGATGAGTGGATAATGAAGATATGGCACATTTATACAATGGAGTTCTAGTAAGCAGTAAAGGAAAATGAAGTTATGAAATTTGCAGGAAAATGGATGGATCTGGAAAGGATTATGCTAAGTGAGGTAACCCAGGCCCAGAAAACCAAATATCGCATGTTCTCTCTCATATGTGCATCCTAGCTACAGATGATTGAATTTCTGTGTTAGTAGGAAGAAAAGTCAGTAGCAAAGCCCAGTAAGCTAGAAAAGAGATATAAGGGAAGAGAAAGGAAGGGATGGGGGTACTCAATAGGTTGGTATTGTATATACATAAGTAGAAGAATAGATTAATGGGGGTGAAAAGGCCCAAGTGAGGTCAGGGGAACAGACTGAGTAAAGGAAAGGTGGAGGGAGGGCTAATCAAAAGCTAAGAGGACATAAATAAATTATATGGAAACCTACTTTTTTGGACAATGAAGCACTCAGTTCCAGGGATGGGATATCTTCCAGTGAGTTGTTGGCCAGGGAGGCCGCTGATGTCTCCAAAACATTACAGGCCATTGCAGAATCCCTTGGTTTGCCACCAGGAATAGATGGTAAGACACTATTGCTGAAGACTCCACATACTTGGGCTGCAAGGCCACTGAGAAATCCTGCTGGAACTGAGCTGATAACCTGTTCCATATAGATCAGCTGACAGAAAGCTGGAAGAAGCCATCCTGCATGCAGTTCAATGAGAGAGAAATCACCAGTGAAGATACTCCACAGTGGACACTGCAAGCCTTATATTTGGCCAGCCAGGCCAAATGAGCCAATGGGTGCAATAGTGCCACGTCTGTCATGATGGAAACCAACTGCCCTCTAATTTGACTGGGAATACATCCCTGATACTGCAAACCTCAAACAGGGGTAGTTATGAGCCCTAGGGCTGTAATGTCTGCTGCTGTCTGGCTAAATGTATATACTATGCCCAACAAAGTGCTCAGTAAGCACTTCTGTTAAGGTTCATACCCATAATTAATGCCACTCCCACTTTTGATAGAGAAGCTTCTCTTTACAGATGGCAGTGACCTTTGCATGACTCAGAAGTCATCATGGTGCTGAGAAGAAGTGACAGGAGTGCTCAGCACTGCAATATCTCTATCACACCTTCCAAGGCTCAGGGTCTTTTGCGGAAGAGGTGGCGGAAAGAATGTAAGAGCCAAAGGAAGGGTAGGACTCCTTATAATGTACTCTTCCAGACACAAAATGGCCTGAATATTCATGACCTTACAGTGCCTGACACTACCTACATAAGATTATCATAATAGAAGGAAAAGATCACATCAAAATCAAAGAGAGACTGAATGAAAGGGATAAGGTATATGATGGAAAATGGAGTTTCAAAGGGGAAAGTTGGGGGAGGGAGGGCATTACCATGGGATATTGTTTACAATCATGGAAGTTGTTAATTAAAAAAAAAAGAGGGCTGATGAAATGGCAAAGCCTAAGGACCCCGGTTCGATTTCCCAGGGCCCAAGTAAGCAAGATGCATAAGGGGGGGCATGCATCTGGTGTTCATTTGCAATGGCCAAAGGCCCTGGTACACCCCTTCTCTCTTTATTTCTATCTGCCTCTCTCTCTTTCTTAAATAACTAACTAAATAAATAAAATATATTTTTAAAAATACAATTAAAAAAAGTTAAAAACCTGAAGAATACAGCAGGGACCAGCTGAGTAGCTAGTGAGAAAGAAGAACTGGGGACCAGAGACACAGCTGCGGTACAACTTCACGCACCCTACACAGCATCCCCTCCCCCAACCCCCAGCACCCACAACCACTGGAGACCTGGGGAAGGGAACTCCTTTACACAGCACCCAGCAAAGGTGATCAGAACAGCAGACCTATCAACCCAACCATCCTAGCCAAGCCTGCAGTGCAGTAAAGAGGGACACAAGTGGGCCCACAGCAAAGGTGTGACCAAAGCCATCCCAAAAGGTAACAGGGAGCCATGTATTGTGGTGCAACCCCTTTAATCCCAGCACTCAGGAGGCAGAGGTAGGAGGATTGCTGTGAGTTCAAGGCCAGCCTGAAACTGCATAGTGAATTCCAGGTCAGCCTGCGTTAGAGTGAGACACCCCACCTCAAAAAAAAAAAAAAAAAAACAAACAGGTAACAGGGCCTACTTACACTGGGTCAGTACCAGCCACAAAGCCTAGCATATAGGCCTGCATTGGAAGCACTAATCACACCTTCCATTTCAGGACAGGTTATATGTTAGATTTAGTTGATGATGGTCAGCTTTGCAACTCCCTCCCTCCCTCCCTCCCTCCCTTCCTCTCTCTCTCTCTCTCTCTCTCTCCCTTTCTTTCTTTCTTTTTTTTTTTGTGTGTGTGTTTTGTTTTTTGAGGCAGGGTCTCACTCTGGCCCAGACTGACCTGGAATTCACTATGTAGTCTCAGGGTGGCCTCAAACTCATGGCGATCCTCCTACCTCTACCTCCCGAGTGCTGGGATTAAAGGGGTGTGCCACCACACCCAGATTTCTCTCTTTTTTTAAAAAATTTTTTATTTATTGCTAACGTGGGACCTGGGGAACCGAGCCTTGAACCGGGGTCCTTAGGCTTCACAGGCAAGCGCTTAACCGCTAAGCCATCTCTCCAGCCCAGATTTCTCTCTTTTTTATTTAAGTGTCTTTTTAAAAAAATGATTTATTTATTTACTAGAGACAGAGAGAGAGAGAAAGCGAATGGGTATGCCAGGGCCTCTAGTCACTGCAAACAAACTCCAGACACATGTGCCACCATGTGCATCTGGTTTACATGGGACCTGGAGAACTGAACCTGGGTCCTTAGGCTTCACAGGCATGTGCCTTAACTGCTAAGCCATCTCTCCAGCCCAGTTTTGCCAATTTTTTTTTTTTTTTCGAGGCAGGGTCTCACTCTAGTTCAGGCTGACCCAGAATTCACTATGTAGTCTCAAGGTGGCCTTGAACTCATGGCAATCCTTTTACCTCAGCCTCCTGAGTGCTGGGATTAAAGGTGTGCCCCACCATGCCCGGCTGCCACTCTTAAATAAGCTGTATTTTGTGGTTGTCCTTTGTTGCTTCCTGATTTATAGTGCCTTTGTGGTCATCTTCTGTCATTCTTGGGGGCAGGGTCTCACTCAGCCCCAGGCTGACCTATAACCCTTTATAGACCAGAAACCTCAACCTTCCAGTTGACAGGATTAAGGGTGTGGGATTTTGTCTTTGTTAGACTGTTTGTTTATTTTAATACCCACTCTTACATAAATAATCCACAGTGGTTTTGATTGAATGTGTATATTGCTCAGTTGAATTTTAGAATTTCCTATATTTTGCTCCACCCAGCTTACTAGCATACTGTGTAGCAGGCAAACCTAACACCTAGGGTCACTTCTTCTGTTATTCTAGGAGTAATATAAGAGTAAATTAAGCTCCTACCCTGAAGATATATAATGTCAGATTTACATGTCGAGGAGTACTGTAGATAATTAGAAAACCCAAGCATCAAATAAGCCCAAGATGCAAAAATCTCTACGGTATAATACAAGAAACACACAAAAAAACATATTCACCTAACATGGGTGCTCCCAATTTCATCAAACACTATTAAGACATAAGACTTAAGATCAGGGGTTGGAGATATGGCTTAGTGGTTAAGATGTTTGCCTGCAAAGCCAAAGGATTCCGGTTCTATTCTCCAGGACCCACATAAGCCAGACGCACAAGGGGGCACATGCATGTGGGGTTCGTTTGCAGTGGCTAGAGACCTGGAGCACCCATTCTCTCTCTCTCAAACAAATAAATAAATAAAAATTTAAAAAATATTTTAAAAAGACAAGATCAGAGAAAACACCAAGCACAACTATAGTTGGTGACTTCAATGTCCTACTCTCATCAACTGAGAGATCATCCAGGCAAAAAATAAACAGACATCTAGATTAAATGATGTCATAGAACAAATGGAACATGTACATAGAACATTCCATACATACATTCCATACATACATACATTCCATCCAAGTGATGCAGAATACACATTCTTTTCACCAACACATGGAACATTCTCTAAAAATACCAAATATTGGGATGAAAAGCAAGTCTTAACAAATACATGAAAATTTTTAAAAATCCTTGCATTCTATCTTATCACAATAGGATTAAATTACAAATCAACAATAATAAAAACTATAGAGCATACACAAAATCATGGAAACTAAACAGTACACTGAGTGATGAATAGGTCATTGAAGAAATCAAAAAGAAAATAAAAATTAAAAAATTCATAGAATCAAATGATAATGATAACATAACATACCAAAACCTTTGGAACACAATGAAGGTAGTCCTAAAAGGGAAATTTGTAGCTTTTTTTTTTCTTTTTATTTTCTTTTTCTTTCTTTCTTTTTTTTTTTAATTGACAGCTTCCATATTGTAAACAATATCCCATGGTAATTACCTCCCTCCCCCTACTTTCCCCTTTGAAACTCCACTCTCCATCATATACCCTCTCCCTCTCAATAAGTCTCTATTTTATTCTGATGTCATGATCTTTTCCTCCTATTATGATGGTCTTGTGTAGGTAGTGTCAGGCACTGTGAGGTCATGGGTATACAGGCCATTTTGTGTCTGGAGGACCATGTTGTAAAGGGTCCTACCCTTCCTTTGGCTCTTACATTCTTTCCACCACCTCTCCCACAGAAATTTCTAGCTTTAAGTGCCTATATTAAGAAATTAGAAGTGATGGGAACCTCAACGGCTATGGGGACAGTGGTGAGTGTGGAAATAACCATGCAGGCATTTCTAAAAGGTGCATCTCTCAGTGTCAAACCACCAACAACCAAGAATGGCAGAGTAGCCGCTAGTGCAGGAAGCCGCGGAGAGAACAAGAAAATCAAACCTGTTCCATGGGTGGAAAAATATAGACCAAAATGTGTGGATGAAGTTGCTTTGCAGGAAGAGGTGGTGGCAGTGCTAAAGTCTTAAGAAGGAGCTGATCTACCCAATCTCTTTTTTTATGGGCCACCCGGAACTGGCAAAACATCCACTATTTTGGCAGCAGCTAGAGAACACTCCGGGCCCGAAGTATTCTGATTCCGAGTTCTTGAGGTAAATGCATCTGCAGAATGTGGAATACAAGTAGCTCGAGAAAAAGGGGAAAGTTTTGCTCAGTTAACTGTGTCAGGAAGTCGATCAGATGGGAAGCCATGTCCTCCTTTTAAGTTTGTAATTCTGGATGAAGCAGATTCTATGACCTTAGCTGCTCAGGCAGCTTTAAGATGTGCCATAGAGAAAGACTCCAAAACAATCAGATTCTGTCTTATCTGTAACTACATCAGTAGAATAATTGAACCCCTGACCTCTAGATGTTCAAAATTTCACTTCAAGCTTCTGTCAGATAAAATTCAACAGAAGTGACCACTAGACATTGTGGAGAAGGAAAATGTCAAAATTAGCGATGAGGGAATAGATTATCTTGTTAAAGTATCAGGAAGAGACTTATGGAAAGCCATTACATTTCTTCAAAGTGTCACTCAATTAACAGGTGGAAAGGAGATTGTGGAAAAAGTAATCACAGACATTGCTGGGGTAATACCAGCTGAGACCATTAATGGAATATTCATTGCATGTCAGAGTGGCTCTTTCAACAAGCTAGAAGGTGTGGTAAAGGGCTTAATCAACGAAGGCCATGCAGCTACACAGCTTGTTAACCAACTTCATGATGCAGTTGTGGAAAATGAAAACCTTTCTGATGAACAGAAGTCTGTTATTACAGAAAAGCTTGCTGAAGTTGACAAGTGTCTAGCAGATGGCGCTGATGAACACCTGCAGCTAACCAGCCTTTGTGCAATGGTGATGCAGCAACTGACTCAGACTGTTAACATTTTATATATATAAAGTAAACAAGGAACCCTTTAAAAAAAAAAAAAGAAAAGAAATTAGAGAGATGGTTTAGCGGTTAAGGTGCTTGCTTTCAAAGCCAAAGGACTTTGGTTCAATTCCCCAGTACCCACATAAGCCAGATGCACAGGTGGTGCATGCATCATGTTCATTCTCTTTCCCTCTCTCAATAAACAAATAAATAAAATATTTTTTAAATGCTTGAAAAAAAGAAATTAGAAAGGTCACAAGTAAACAACTTAATGCTTCACCTTAAGACCTTGGAAAAAGAAAAACAAGGAAAACCAAAAATCAGTAGATGGGAAGAAGTGACAAAAATTAGAGCAGAAAATAACAAAATAGCTGGGTGTGGTGGCACACACCTTTAATCCCAACACTCAGGAAGTAGAGGTAGAGGATCGCCATGAGTTCAAGACCACTCTGAGACTACATAGTGAATTCCAGATCAGCCTGGACTAGAGTGAGACCCTACCTCGAAAAACCAAAACAAAAAAAATAAATAAATAAATACAAGGCATCAATGAAACAAAGAGTTGGTTCATTGAAATGATAAACAAAATTGATAAACCCTTAGCAAATCTAACTAAAAGAAAAAGACCCAACTCAATAAAATTAGAGAAGAAAAAGGTAACATTACAACAGACACCAAAGAAATTCAGAAAATCATAAGGACATAGTTGAAGAACATATACTCCATTAAGTTTGAAAATCTAAGGAAATCGATGATTTCCTAGGTTAATATAACTTACCAAAATTAAATCAAGATGATTAGCCAGGTGTGGGGGCACACGCATTTAATCCTAGCACTTGGGAGGCAGAGATAGGAGGATCACAGTGATTTTGAGGCCATCCTGAGATTACAAGTACAGAGATCAGGCATTTTTTTTTTTTTGTTTGGTTTTGAGGTAGGGTTTCACTGTAGCTCATGCTGACCTGGAATTCACTATGTAGTCTCAGGTCTCGAAGTTGTGATGATTCTCCTACCTCTGCCTCCCAAGTGCTGGGATTAAAGGCATGCACCACCATGCCTGGAAATCTAGGCACTTATATATAAAAATCTCCCAATTAAAAAAAGTCCAGGCTCAGATGGATTCACTGGTGAATTTTATCAGGTCTTCAAGGAAGAACTAACATCAATGCTTCTCAAACTTTTCTATAAAATAGAAAAGGAAGTAATTCTACCAAACTCCTTCTGCGAAGTTGGCATCACCCTGATACCAAATGAAGACAAAAGAAAAAAAGAAAATTATAGATCAGTCTCCCTCATGAACATAGATGCAAAAAATCTCAACAAAATATTGGCAAATATAATATGAGAATATATCAAAAATATTATTCACCCTGACCAAGAAGGCTCCATCACAGAGACACAGGCATATTTCAACATATGAAAATTGATAAATGTAAGTGGACTGAAGGGCAAAAATCACATGATCATCACAATAGATGCAGAAAAGGCATTTGACAAAATCCAACATCCCTTCATGGTAAAAGTCCTAAAGAGCTGGGTGTGATAGTACACATCTTTATTTCCTGTACTTGGGAGGCAGAGGTAGGAGGATCACTGTGAGTTTGAGGCCACCCTGAGACTACATAGTAAATTCCAGGTTAGCCTGGGCTAGAGTAAGACCCTACCTCAAAAAAAAAAAAAAAAGGTCCTAAAGAAACTGGGAATAGAAGGAACATATCTCAACAAAGGCTATTTACCACAGCCTACAGCCAATATAATACTAAATGGGAAAAAAACTTGAAGCTTTTCCACTAAAATCAGGAACAAGACAAGGGTGTCCATTGTCCCCACTTTTATTTAATATAGTACTAGAAGTCTTAGCTATAGTAATTAGGCAAGGCACACACACAAAAAAAGGATACAAACTGGTAAGGAAGAGATCAAATCATCATTATTTACAAATGATATGATTCTGTACATAAACGATCTTAAAGACTCTACCAGCAAACTATTAGAGCTAATAAAACACTTTTAGCAAAGTAGCAGAATACAAAATAAACACACAGAAATCAGTAGCCTTTCTACATACTAACAACAAACATGTTGAAGATGAAATTAGGGAATTGCTCCCATTCACAATTCCCTCAAAAAAAAATAAATAAATAAAGTAACTTGGAATAAACCTAACCAAGGAACTGAAGGATCTCTACAATGAAAACTTTAAAACACTCAAGACAGAAATTGCAAAAACACTAGGAAATGGAAAGATATCTGATGTCTTGAATTAGAAGAACCAATATTGTGAAAATGTCAATCTCACCAAAACTAATCTACACATTTAATGCAATTCCCCCTAATAAAATTCCAATGTCATTCTTCATGGATCTAGAAAAAACAATCCTAAAATTCATTTGGAAGTACAAAAAACCTCAGCCAAAACAATTTTGAGCAACAAAAATAGGACTGGTAGTATAACTATACCTGATTTTAAGCTATATTTCAGAGCCATAGTAGCAAAAACAGCATGGTACTGGCAGAAAGACAGGTAGATCAGTGGAACAGAATACAGGCCCCAGATTTTAGTCCAGGCAGCTATAGCCATCTGATTTTTGACAAAAATGCCAAAAATATTCATTGGAGAAAAGACAGCCTCTTTGACAAATGATGCTGGGAAAACTATATATCTATATATTGAAGGAAGAAAATAGATCCTTGCCTCTCTCCATGCACAAGAATCAAGTCCTAATGGATCAAAGACCTTAATATTGGACCTGAAACTCTGAAATTGCTAGAGGAAGAAGTAGGGAAAACCTTTCAACATATGGGCATAGGCAATGACTTTCTGAATATTGCTCAGGAAATAATACCACTAATCAACCACTTGGACCTTATGAAATTAAAAAGCTTCTGTACAGCAAAGGACACTGTGAATAGAGCAAAGAGACAGCCAACAGAATGTGAGAAAATCTTTGCCAGTTATATATCTGACAGAGGATTAATATCTAGGACACACAAAGACCTCAAAAAAACTAAGAGGGCTGGAAAGATGGCTTCGTGGTTAAGGTGTTTGCCTGCAAAGCCAAGGGATCCAGGCTCAACTCTATAGGACCCATGAAAGCCAGATGCATGATGTGGCACCTGTGTCTGGCATTCATTTCCAGCAGCTGGAGGCCTTAGCATGCCCATTCTTTCCTTCCCCCTCTCTCTCTACCTCTTTCAAATAAATAAATAAAAATAAAATATTTAGGGGCTGGAGAAATGGCTTAGTAGTTAAGGTGTTTGCCTGCAAAGCCAAAGGACCCAGGTTTAATTCCCCAGGACCCACATTAGCCAGATGCACAAGGCGGCACATACGTCAGGAGTTTGTTTGCAGTGCTGGAGGCCCATTCTCTCTCTCTCTTTCTCCATCAAATAAATAAATAAATAAAAACAAAATATATTTTAAAAGTGAGAGGAGCATCAATATATGGGTATGAGTGCTTACTGGGTCTATCACACCTTCCAAGGCTCAGGGTCCATTGTGGAAGAGGTGGCAGAAAGAATGTAAGAGCCAAAGGAAGGGCAGGACTGCTTATAATGCAATCGCCCAGAATAAAATTGACCTTGAAATCCATGACTTTGCAGTGCCTCGCACTGCATTCACAAGACCATCACAATAGGAGGAAAAGATGATGACATCATAATAAAGAGAGACTAATTAAGAGGAGAAGGAAGTAAGATGGAGAGTGGATTTGTGAAGCAGAAAGGGGGGGGTGGAGAGAATTATCATGGTTTATTATATATAGTTATGGAAGTTGTCATTAAAAAAAGTTTTTAAAAAAAGAATTTATCTGAGGGGGCCAGGCACAGTGGTACGTCCCTTTAATCCCAGCACTTGGGAGGCAGAGGTAGGAATATCACTGTAAGTTCGAGGCTAGCCTGAGACTACATCATTATGTAATTCCAGGTCAGCCTGGGCTAGAGCAAGACCCTTCCTTGAAAAAACAAAACAGGGCTGGAGAGATGTCTTAGCTTCAAGGCACATACCTGTGAAGCCTAAGGACCCAGATTCAATTCTCCAGGACCAATGTGTAAACCAGACGCACAAGGTGGTGCATGCATCTGCAGTTCCCTTGCAGCAGCTGAAGGCCTTGGCTCACCCATTCCCTCTTTCTCTCTCAAATAAATAAAATAAATTTAAAAAAAAAGAAAAAGAAAAGCAAAAAAAAAAAAAGTTATATGTGGGCCAGGGATGTAGAGACCTTTTGCTACATGCAGGAGTCCTGGCTTCAGTCCCCCCATCTTGCCTGTGACTGCTAAGTGGGGCTCAGCTTTAGATAGTTGAAGGAACAATGCCTCCTTCATTGTGCTTGATGATCCTGCTGGACCTCCTCTTCTTATCTCCTCGTTCCCCCCTCCTCCTTCTCATCTTCCTCCTTCTTCTTCTTGGTCTTTCTCTACTTGATATCTTTTCACTGGCACAGAATACTTCTGGGGAAAGCCCCCTTCTAGAGCATTCCAAGAACAGGCTGCTGACATGTGGAAGGAAGGGTGGTAGCATTCCACACCCAAATCCCTAAGCTTTCCCCAGAACACAGCCTTCCTACTCCTTGGGGCATGAGGCTTCCACACACCTGTCTCCTCCAGGAAGGCACTAGAAGTTGAACTAGAGTGTCACACATGTTAGACAAGTGTTCTAACACGGAGCTACATCTCTAGCCCACTTTTGACTTTTTATTTTTAGAAAAGGTCTCACTAAGTTGCCTAGTCTGGTTTGAATTCAGTCTGCAGCCCAGGCAGGTCTTGAACTTTGATCCGTCTACTCCAGACTCCCCAGTAGCTGAAGTTTTCTGTGTTACCAAGGCCGGGCTTCCATTTCCTCAACAAATGTTCAAGTGTTTACATTGTTCCAGGTACTTTTGGAACTACAACCACGAAAAGCCTCCCTGCTTTAGTATAATTTCAGTGCCTGTCCTCTCTTCTTCCTCTCCTCCATGAAAGCCCCTCCCTCAGTCCTGGGGAACAGCCTACCTGCCATGTCTCTTTCATTGGGTGCCCAGATCTTGGACTCATCTGTACAGTTCCAAGAGAGAAAGAGAGAGAGAGAGAGAAAGTCTGAGATGTGGAGAATCTGCCTCGCATCCTAGTTCAACCACATGTGCCTGACAGTGTGGCATGACTGCATTCACACTCTGCAGGAATGGGATCCCAAGGAGGCTGGAGACTGAACGTGAAGTAAGAGGTTGTGTGGTTCAAAGCCACTGGTAATATCTCTTCCTATCCCATCATTCCATGCCCAGTACCCCAAACTTGAGGAAGCCTATGGAGCTGCTTCTGTGGAAGCTCCCACTCCCTTTCCACTTCCTATGCCCTAGTCTATGATCCCCTTCTCAGGCAGACCACGTCCTTCCCCCTTGCTAGGCTTCAGAATCCCCACCTGTAAAACAAAAGAATTGGGCAGGAAGGTCTCTAAGGGACTTTCCTGATCCTCCCATAGTCCACTAGTCCATGGTGTTCTGAATAGGAGTTCCTAGGAAGATCAAGCTGAGCAAGGCTCTGTGGAGAAAGCAAGAACAGCATAACCATTGACCGGCCAGCATTTCCAACATCCAGATATTCGTCCTGATGGGATCCTGTGGTGGTTTAGTTCAGGGGTCCCTCCACTAAACTCATGTGTTCTAAATGCTTGATTCCTGGCTGATGGAAGTTTGGGAATTGAAGTCTCCAGAGGAGGTATATTGTTGGGTGGGGGCTTATGGGTGTTATAGCCAGCGTCCCCTTACTTGTGTTTGGCACATGTTCCTGGCTGCTGTTGTCCACCTGATTTTGGCCAGGAGGTGATGTCCGGTCATTGCTCATACCATGGTTTCCCCTGCCATCGTGGAGCTTCCCCTCAAGTCTGTAAGTCAAAATAAACCCTTTCCTCCCACAAGCTGGTTTTGGTAGGGTGCTTTCTGCCAGCAATGTGAAGATGACTGCAACAGAGACTGAGGAACAGCTGCTGGTTCCACATTCCCACCACCCTGAACAGGCCACCATCCTGTTCCTTTGCAGGCTCAGGTCATGTCGACCCCGCTGAAGACTGCTCTGGCACAGAAAGCACCCAGCTCAGTCTCAGTGTATGTAGCTCATGGAACAGAGCCTCACACACACAAGGCAAGCCCTGTACCAGCAAAAAGCAAAGCTACAGCATTCACTCTTGTTGTGGTTAAATGGGGGGGGGGCAATAACAAATAAATAATATCAAAAATAAGGAAAGCAAGCAAAGTATTGGAGTGGCAGAAAGAGGTGGGAAGGCTGTGGTGCTAGGCACGGACTTTTGTTCAGGAAGATCTGTTTCTCTCTGATAAAGATTTGAACAGAAATCTGAAGGAAGTGTAAAAGGGAAGTCAGACAGATATCTGGTGGCAAAGGGTTCCAAACAAGGGACTCAGACCCTGTGATATATACAGATGCACATGCAGAGGCCCAAGGACAACATCAGGGGTC
This sequence comes from Jaculus jaculus, assembly GCF_020740685.1. NCBI lineage: Eukaryota > Metazoa > Chordata > Mammalia > Rodentia > Dipodidae > Jaculus > Jaculus jaculus. The sequence goes on along the minus strand of NC_059102.1, from coordinate 257,284,672 downwards.
TTTATTATATTGCCATACAAGTATATGATTTTATGTATATATCATATATATATATATATGTGTGTATATATATATATGTATGTATGTGTATATATATATATATGTATATATTCCTCCATATATGGTATATCATTATGCTTTGTTCTTTTTTAAGCCTTTTATATTTTAAATATTTGCAAGGAGAAAGAGAGAATGGGCAGGCCAGGGCCTCCAGACATATGTGCCACCTTGTGCATCTGGTTTTATGTAGGTACTGGGGAATCAAACCTGGATTGTTAGGCTTTGCAGACAAGCACCTTAACCACTGAGCCATCACTCCAGCGCTATACTTTTACTTTGTTATTATTCCTTCCTCCCCATCCCTATGTCCCCCTCTTTCTGGTCCCCTTCTTCCCTCTATAGTTCCCCTCCTGCTTTCATATCACATATATTCCATGGTCCTTTCTTGTTGTCTCCTCCTTTTTGACCTCTTCCTCCCTTCACATAGTCCCTTTTCTACTTTTATATCCTATATGTGCCCCCACACATATACAAATATATACACATATATAAATTTAAATCTAGCTTTGTGTCTGAGAGATAACTTGTGATATTCATTTTTTTTTGAGTCAGACTTACTTTGTTTTAGGTAATGATCTCCAGTTCCATCCACTTTCTTGTGAGTGTTATTCTTCTTTACTGTTGAAGAAAACTCCATTGTGCCAGGTATGGTGGCGCATGCCTTTAATCCCAGCACTCAGGGAGGAGGAGGTAGGAGGATTACTGCAAATTCAAGGCTACCCTGTGACCACATAGTGAATCCCAGGTCAGCCTGTGCTAGAGCAAAACCCTACCTTGAAAAACCAACCAACCAAACAACAATACCTTCATTGTGCTAGTTCCCTTGTTTTTTTTTCTTTGTGTGTGTGTGTGGGGGGGGTCTTTTGTGATTTTTTTTCTTTTTTGGTGTTGAAGACCAAACTCAGGGTCTTGCACTTGCTAGGCAAATGCTCATCCATTGAGGCAAATCCCCAATCCCTAAAACTCCATTGTGTATCTGTACCACATTTCTATTTTATTTATCCATTCATCTGTTGATAAACATCTGTACTGGTTCCATATATAGGCAATTGTGAATAGTGCAGGGATAAACATGAACATGGAGATGCAAATGTCTCTGCAGCGTTTTGACTTAAAATCCTTGGTATAGCCAATTATATAGTAGTTCTGTTCTTTTGAGGAACCTCTACACATATTTAGTGGCTGCACTAAAATTCACAACAATCGTTATTAAGGGATCCCTTTCATTCTTGTCCTTGTCAGCATTTGTCATCATTAGTTTTCTCTTCTTTTTTTAAAAAATATTCATTCATTTATTTGCAAGGGGAGGGAGAGAGAGAGAAAGAGAGAGAGAGAGGGAGGGAGAGAATGGGTACGCCTGGGCCTCTTGCCACTGTAAATGAATTCCAGATTCATGCACCACTCTGAACATCTGGTTTTATGTGGGTACTGGGGAACTAAACTTAGGCAAGCAGGCTTTGGATACAAGTAGCTTTAACTGCTGAGCCATCTTCCCAGACCTCATTTCTTTTCTTTTTTTTTTAAGATGTGCACCACCACGCCTGGCTTTTAAGCCTTTTATCTTTTTAACATTTTATTTATTTATTTATTTATTTATTTATTTATTTATTAGAGACAGAAAGAGGGAGAGAGATAGAAAGAGAGAATGGGCACACCAGGGCCCCCAGCTACTGCAAAACAAATTCCAGAGGCATCTGCCCCATGTGCATCTGGTTTGCATGGGACCTGGAGAATCGAACCTGGGTTCTTAAGCTTCGCAGACATGTACCTTAATGGCTAAGCCATCTCTCCAGATCTTATTTTCTTTCTTTTCTTTTCTCTTCTTTTTTGGTTTTCCAAGGTAGGGTCTCACTGTAGCTCAGGCTGACCTGGAATTCACTATGTAGTCTCAGGGTGGCCTTGAACTCATGGTGATCCTCATACCTCTGCCTTCCGAGTGCTGGGATTAAAGGTGTGTGCCACCACACCCAGATTTCATTTATTTTCCTTCTTTCTTTTTCAAATATTTTATTTTTTATTTATTTATTTGACAGAGAGAGGGGGGGAGAGAACGGGTGCTCCAGGGTCTCCAGCCACTGCAAATGAACTCTAGACACATGTGCCTCCTTGTGCATTTGCCTAACATGGGTCCTGGGCAATTGAACCTGGGTCCTTTGGCTTTGCAGGCAAACATCTTAACTGCTAAGCCATCCCTCCAGCCCTCATCTATTTTCTTTGTATTTATTTTTTTGACTTTTCGAGGTAGGGTCTCACTCTAGCTCAGTCTGTCCTGGAATTCACTCTGTAGTCTCAGATTGGCCTTGAACGCACGGCAATTCTCCTACCTCTGCCTCCCGCACTGTCATCTATTTTCTTGATGATAGTCACTGTGACTGGGTTAAATGGAATCTCACAATGGTTTTAATTTTAATATCCTTGGTAGCTTGTTTTTAACAACGTTTAACGGTATCGGTAAATGTTTTAACGTTTCCAATATTTAAAAAATTTAATTTAGTTTATTTATTTAAGAGAGAGAGAGAGAGGAAGAGGCAGATGTATATAGAAAGAATGAGTGTGCCAGGACTTCCAGCCACTGCGAACAAACTTCAGATGCATGTGCCACTTTGTGTGTCTGGTTTACCTGGGTCCTGGGAAATCGAACCTGAGTTCTTAGGCTTCACAGGTGAGCACCTTAACTGCTAAGCCGTCTTTCCAGCTCTTTTTCAAATATTTACTTGCCACTTGTATTTCTTCCTTTGACCACTATCTATTCAATTCATTAATTCATTAGTCCATTTGTTGATAGGATGATTTGGGTTTTAGAAACAGACTTTTTTTTTTCAACATAGGGTCTCACTCTAACCCAGGATGACCTGGAATTCACTGCAAAGTCTCAGGGTGGCCTTGAACTCATGATGATCCTCCTACTTCTGCCTCCCGAGTGCTGAGATTAAAGGCATACACCACCACGCCCAGCTTTGGAATTTACTTTTTAAGAGTTCTTTCTAGATTCTAGATATTAACCTCCTGTTAGATGTATACCTGGAAAGGGTTTTCTCTCAGTCTGTAGGCTGTCTCCTTACTGACTGATTGTTCCTTTGCTGTGCAGAAGCTAATGACTTCATGAAATCCCATTTGTCAGTTTTGGGGATTATTTCCTATGCTATTGGAATCCTCTCCAGAATATCCTTGCTCGTGCCTATTTTTTGTTTTTGTTTTTTGAGTTAGGGTCTCACTGTAGCTCAGGCTGACCTGGAATTCACTATGTAGTCTCAGGGTGGCCTCAACCTCATGGCATTCCTTCTACCTCTGACTTCCAAGTGCTGGGATAATTTTATTTATTTATTACATGGGTGGGGGGGAGAGGGAGGGAGGGGGGAGGGAGGGAGGGAAGGAGAGAGAGAATGGGTGTGCCAGGGCTTGCAGCCACTGCACACAAACTCCAGACACATGTGCAACCATGTGCATCTGGCTTATTTGGGTTCTGAGGTGTTGAATCTAGGTCCTTGGGCTTCACAGACAAGTGCCTTAACCACAAGACATCTCTCCAGCACTGTCCTTTTTCCCCAGCCCTGTCTTTTGTTGTTGTCATTGTTTCTAGGCAGGGTCTCACTCTATGAAAGTCCTGTGTAGGTAGTTTCAGGCACTGCGAGGTCATGAATATCATCGCCATTTTGTGTCTGGAAGATTGCATTGCAAGCAGAAGCAGTCCTATCACCCTTCCTGTGGCTTTTGGCTCTTTCGTTCCTTTTTTTTTTTTTTTTTTTTTTTTTTTGAGGTAGGGTCTCAAGCCCTTCTGATAGAATTTGAAGGGGATTGCATTAAATGTGTAGATTGCTTTGGGTAAGATTGACATTTTCAGAATATTGATTCTTCCAATCCAAGAACATAGTCTGTCTTTCCAACTTCCTATTGTCTTCTGCAATTTCTCTCCTGAGTGTTTTAAAGTTTTCATTGTAGAGATCCTTCACTTCTTTATGTAGGTTTATTCCAATTTTTTTTTTCCAGGTAAGGTCTCACTCTAGCTCAGACTGACCTGGATTTCACTATGTAGTCTCAGGGTGGCCTCGAACTCATGGTGATGCTCCTACCTCTGCCTCTTGAGTACTAGGGATTAAAGGCATGCACCACCACACCTGGCTTGGTTTATTCCAATTTTGTAAAATTTTTATTTTTGATTCTGGGTCTCACTAGGTTGCCTAGACCTCCTCCTACCTCAGCCCTTGGAGTAGCTGGGAGTGCAGGTGAATATTACCTACACTGACTCCAACTTTTGTTTTTCTTAAGATTTTTATTTGGGGAGAGGGCTGGAAAGCTGGCTCAATGGTTAAGGTGCTTGCCTGAAAAGCCTAATGACCCAGGTTCAGTCTCCCAGTACCCACCTAAAGCCAGATGCACAAAGTGGAGCAGCAATCTGGAGTTCATTTATAGCAGCTGAAGGCTCTGGCTCATCCACTCTCTCTGTCTTCTCTATCTCTGCTTGCAAATAAACAAATTTATAAAGATTATTTTAAAAATTGTATTTTGGGGCCAGCCATGGTGGTGTACACCTTTAATCCCAGCACTTAGGAGGCAGAGGTAGGGAGAAAGTTTTATGGGGAAAGGAAAGAAACTGCCGTGGGGAGGGAGTGACCTTAGGTAGAGTGCAAAGGTCGGGGCTGGGGTAAATGTGACCTTCCGTCTTCGTTCAGTGGTGTCCTCGAACTCCATGAACCAAAATGGTAGCAGTTTGATGAAGGGTTTATTTATTTATTTATTATTTATTTATTTATTTATTTATTTATTTATTTATTTATGAGACAGAGAAAGAGGCAGAAAGCAAATATGAAACACTAGGGCCTCTATCCACTGCAAACAAACTCCAGACACATACACTACACATAAAGCATCTGGCTTTATGAGGGTATTGAGGAATCGAACCTGGGACCTCAGGCTTTGCAGGAAAGCACTTTGACCCCTAAGCCATCTCTCCAGCCCCTTGTTTTTGCTTTTTTTTGGGGGGGGTTCGAGGTAGGGTCTCACTCTAGCCCAGGCTGACCTGGAATTAACTATAGTCTCAGGATAGCCTCGAACTCATGGCAATCCAATTATCTCTGCCTCCTGAGTGCTGGGATTAAAGGCCACCACGCCCAGCTGTTGTTTTTGCTTTTTTGAGGTATGTTCTCACTCTAGCCTAGCATGACCTGGGACTCACTCTGTAGTCCCAGGCGGGCCTCAAACTCATAGTAATCCTCCTACCCCTGCCTCCTAAGTGCTGAGATTTAAAAATGTGGGCCAACACATCTGGCTCGTAAAGGTTTTTTTGTTGTTGTTTTTTCGTTGTTGTCTTTTGATTTTTTTTTTTTTTTGGTATTTTCAAGGCAGGGTCTCACTAGCACAGAATGGCCTCAAACTCACAGTGATTGTCTACCTCTGCCTCTTGAGTGCTGTTATTAGTGGTGTGTGCCACCACACCCAACTTTTGGGGTGGTATTCATAAAGTTTTTATAGTAACAGAACAAAGAGAATCATAAATCAAGACACTTTTCAAATACACGGTTGGAAACATCAGGTAGATGGTTTATAGCGAAGTAGGGAAATCTGTTACAGGCCTCAGATGTCATCTGATGACATTCGTAGCCTTTGGGTTGGTGGTCTATTAGTACATTCCAGAAGGTTTTACCTGATAGTCACAAGGATGTTAGGTCAAACACAGAGGTGGGAGTAAGTGGCTATTAAGGTGACTAAAGGTAGCTCAAGATAATTTGGCTCTGGAACTGTAACATTCCATCTCCACATAATCCTATAATTTTTTTTTTTTTTTAAAGCAAAGACCATTTATTCTGCAGAATCAGCCAGTATGCAGGGGCCAACCATTCATGCAAAATGGCGACCCTGAGAAGAGTTTGCAGGCTCCTGTTAAGCACAGCTAGAGGAAGCCTATAAATTTTAATCCATCAGTCAGTCTTGTTTGAAGTAGGCTCAGCTGCTTTTTGGGACCTTTAATTCACAGTTTGAAGACAACTTGGACTACATAGTAGCAAGACTGTTTCAAATGAAACAAAACAGAACAAAAACGTTACATTTTTTTCTTGTTAGAAAATAAGATTGTGAGGGAAGTTTAAGATAGTATCTCATCAAACTTTACCTGCCTTTGAATTCCTGGGTTTCTTACCTCCAGTTCCCAACTGCTAGTATTATAGGCATGTACTTCTATGCCCAGCTGGAAATCAGATTATGTTCTTTGGACAGTAATTTTGGTGTTGTCAATCTATGTGCCTCACAGGGCTGCTGTACAGAGCAAAGGGATTCTATATACATGAAATGGGAAGGGGGCAGCCCCCTGTGCATCTGGATTACATGGATACTGGGGAATTGAACCTGGGTCCATAGGCTTTGCAGGCAAATGCCTTAACTGCTAAGCCATCTCTCCAGCCCCCCTTATTATTTATTTATTTATTTTTATTTTTTGAGGTAGGGTCTCACTCTAGCCCAGGCTGACCTGGAACTTACTATGTAGTCTCAGGGTGGCCTCAAACTCATGGCAATCCTCCTACCTCTGCCTCCCGAGTGCTGGGATTAAAGGCGTGTGCCACCATGCCCAGCTCCCTTTTTTATTTTTGAGATAAGGTCTCACTCTACCCCAGGCTGAACTCAAACTCACAACCATCCTCCTACATCTGCCTCCAAAGTGCTGAGATTAAGGTATGCACCATCACATCCAGCTGAACTCTTTTTTGTAGATGGGAAATGGGGGGGGGGTGCACACTCATGAGTGAACATGTATGTGCTCTAGGGTTTGAACTCAAAGCTTCATGTGTGTTATGAAAGTGGCCTACCCCTGGCCCACATCCCCAGCCTGAACTCTTCTTTTTCCTTGGCCCTCCTGCTGGATGAAGAGGAAAGAGACACTCTCTTTGAAAAAAAAAAAAAAAACAATTATAGCCAGGCAGGGCATGGTGGTGCATGTCTTTAATCCCAGCACTGGGAGGCTGAGGTAGGAGGACCACTGTGAGTTCGAGGCCAGTTTGAGACTACAGAGTAGATTCCAGGTCAGCCTAGACTAGGGTGAGACCCTACCATGAAAAATCAAAAAAAAAATAAAATAAAAAAGGGCTGGAGAGATGGCTTAGTGGTTAAGGCACTTGCCTGTAAAGCCTAAGAACCCATGTTGGACTCTCCAAGTCCCACATAAACCAGATGCACAAGGTGACACAAGCAGGCAAGGTCGCACATGCACACAGGGTGGCACACATATCTGGAGTTCGATTACAGTGGCTGAAGGCACTGCATGCTAATTCTCTCTCTCTCTCTCTCTCTCATCCAAAAAAAAAAAAAAAAGGGGGGGCTGGGCGTGGTGGCACACGCCTTTAATCCCAGCACTTGGGAGGCAGAGGCAGGACAATTGCCATGAGTTCGAGGCCACCCTGAGACTCCATAGTGAATTCCAGGTCAGCCTGGGCTAGAGTGAGACCCTACCTTGAAAAACCAAAAACCAAACAAACAAAAAGGCCAGTGTGTTGGGTTTGCATCAGATAAATAAATAAAATTTATTTTGGCTTTTTTGAAGCCCAGGTTGGCTTGGAACTCACAGCAATCCTCCTACCTCAGCCTCCCAAGTGCTGGGACTAAAGGTGTGTGCCACCACACCAAGCTATTTATTTTTCTTTTTCTTTTTCTTTTTTCTTTTTTTCTTCTTTTTTCCCAAGGTAGGGTCTCACTCTAGCTCAGGTTGACCTGGAATTCACTATGTCATCTCAAGGTGGACTCGAACTCATGGCAATCCTCCTACCTCTGTCTCCTGAGTGCTGGGATTAAAGGTGTGAGCTCAGCTATTTGATTTTTGATAATTTGGTATGTGTATGTAGTTATTTTGATCACATTCATTTCCCTGGCCTCTGTTCTCTTCCCACTAAACCTCTTCTTCACAGCTAATTTCCTTCTCTCTTCCATGTCTTCTTTGTGTATCTGTGACCCACTGAGTTAAATCGGGGTTACTTTCATGGGTGAGGGTAATTTATCATCCAACTTACCAGTGGCTGCACCACTGAAGCATATGCCTACTATGTCATCTGCTCTCCGGAAACTCACTTCTTGTCCCTGCTGTAGACAGATGATCTTTTCTGTGGCAGAGCTGGTCATGCCACTTCAAGAGCCTCCTGTATATCACCCTTGCTCATTGTAAGACTAGGGCTCTACAGAGCTTGCAGCCAGGTCTTGTCTGTCACTCTCCTTCAGAAGAGCCATGGCCCACTCTCATGTTTCGCCTTTCATCTCCTCGGGCCTTCCTGCGCTGCTCCCTCTGCCTGAGGTGCCCTTTTCTCTGGGTTTCCCTCCCCGAGACCCCCAACGATGTTCACGTACCTGCTTGGTGCTCTCAAAGTCCGCCTTCTCCTTTCCTCTCTCCCTCCTCCCCTCTTCCTCTCTCCTACCTTTCCTTTCTCTCTTCCTTCCTTTCTCAGTGTTGGGGACCAGGGTCTACCAGGTAAACATTCTACTATTGATCTTCATTCCCAGCCTTTGGTTTTGTGAGACAGGGTCTCCCTTATGTAGCCTAGGATGGCCTTGAACTTGAAATCCTTTTTCCTCTGCCTCTGGAGTGTTGGAATTACAGGCTTGTAACATTGTGCCCAGCTTGAGCTGACCCTTTCTTCATACTACTCAGAGCCAGCATGATTTGTTTCATGGATGCTTCTACACCAAACCGGACGCTCCCTAAGGGCAGGTCCTGGACAGCCTTCTTTGGCAGTTTGTCCCACAAAGACTATACCTGGCACATAGGAAAGTCCTAAGCAAAAATCAGTCCAACCAATTTCAGATTAGAAAATGAAAGCCAGGACTGGAGAGATGGCTTAGTGGTTAAGGCACATGTTTGTGAAGCCTAAGGACCCAGGTTCAATTCTTCAGGTCCCGCGTAAGTCAGATGCACATGGTGGCACATGCATCTGGAGTTTGTTTGCAGTGGCCAGAGGCCCTGGTGTGCCCATTCTCACTCCCTCTCTATGTCTCCCTCTCCCTCTCCCTGTCTCTAATAAATAAATAAATAAATAATAAAAAAGAGGGGCTGGAGAGATGGCTTAGCAGTTAAGCACTTGCCTGTGAAGCCTAGGGATCCTGGTTTGAGGCTTGATTCCCCAGTACCCATGTAAGCCAGATGCACAAGGTGGCACATGCATCTGGAGTTCGTTTACAGTGGCTGGAGGCCCTGATGTGCCCATTCTCTCTCTCTCTCCCTCCTCCCTCCCTCCCTCTTTCTCTCTCTATTGCTCTTAAATAAATACATAAAAATAAATGAACCAGGGCTGGAGAGATGGCTTAGCGGTTAAGCACTTGCCTGTGAAGCCTAAGGACCCCGGTTCGAGGCTCAGTTCCCCAGGTCCCACGTTAGCCAGATGCACAAGGGGGCGCACGCGTCTGGAGTTCGTTTGCAGAGGCTGGAAGCCCTGGTGCGCCCATTCTCTCTCTCTCCCTCTATCTGTCTTTCTCTCTGTGTCTGTCGCTCTCAAATAAATAAAAATTTAAAAAAAAAATAAATGAACCAAAAAAAAAAAAAAAAGCAGAACACCTTCTCTTTGTAGCCCAGCCAACTGAAAGCTGGAAAAATCTGCACTATATGCAGTCTATGGGAGACAGAAGTCATCAGCGGTGAAAACAGTGGACACTAGAAACCTCAAGATTGGCCAGACAGGCCAAATGACTGAATGAGCACAACAGTGGCATGTCTGCTCTGGGGAAAACCAATAGCTCTTTAATTGGACTGAAGGCCCACTCTATGTGAGGGAATATGTGCCTGGTACTGAAAACCTAATCAAAAGCCTATGGCAGGGGAGGTCATGAGCCTTAGGGGTATAAAGCCTGCTCTTGTCTAGATAAATGCATATATTACTCTCATCAAATTGCCCTGAAAGCACTACACTTAATTTTCATAGTCATATATTAATGCTACTCTCACTTCTGGTTAGAGAAGCTTCTCTTTTCAGATGGCGATGACCACTGGGATGACCCAAAATGTAACATAGGGCTGAGAAGAAGGGACAGAGGAGAGTCCAGCACTGAAACATCTATCACACCATCCAGGGCTCAGGGTCCATTGTGGAAGAGGTGGTGGAAAGAATGTAAGCACCACTCCTTACATACAGCTGTCCAGACAGAATTTGGCCTCGATATCCAAGACCTCGTGGTGCCTAGCAATACCTACACAAGACCCTCGTAATAGGAGAAAAAGATGATGACATCAAATTAAAAGAGAGTCTAATGGAGAGAGGGTAGGGGTATCATGGAGAGCAGAGTTGTGAAGGGGAAAGTGGGGGAGGGAAGGGAAATATTATGGCTTGTTGTCTGTAAGTATAGAAGTTGTCAATAAAAAATATATTTTAAAAATAAACAAAAAAGAAAGAAAATGAAAATGAAAGCCAGAGCCAATTGTGGTGGTGCACGCCTTTAATCCCAGCACTCAGTAGGCAGAAGTAGGAGGATCACCATGAGTTCGAGGCCAACTTGAGACTAACATAGTGAATTCCAGGTCAGCCTGACCTAAGGTAGAGTGACACCCTACTTCAGAAAACTAAAACAAAACAAAAGAAAAAGAAAAGAAAATGAAAGCCAGGCACAGTGGCTTGTGCCTGCCATCCTAGCTACTTGGGAGGCTCATGAAGGAGGAGTACCTGAGTTCAGATGTCCAAGGATAGCCTGGACAACAGAGAAAGATCCTGTCCCCCATATATACATATACGTACACACACACACACACACATATGAAGAAGGGAAAAAGAGAGTAAAGGAAAAAGAGAGGAGGAAGGGAAGGAGAGAAGAAGGAAGGGAAAGAAAGGAGGAAGAAGAGAGACAGGGCTGGGAGAATACAAACTGGCTCTTTAATTTCATTTAGTGGGGAAATTAAGGTTGTGGGTCACATAGAAAGTAGGTGCAGAGCCGTCCCCCACTGATCTCTACTTTGCTCACACAGTCAGCCTTCTGACAGCTTCCGAAATAATGATACTAACAGCAAAGGAGTGCCTTCTATGTTCTAGTGATTTCTTTGGAGTAATTTCTTTACAGCTAGAGATGCAGCTCAGTGGTCACTCTCCTGCTAGAACCTGGCTTGATCCCAGCACTGCAAAACAAGCAAGCAAGCACAAGAGGTTTCTTCCTGAAACTCCAGCTTTTCTCCAACTGTTTCTTTATTACCCTGCTCTTTCCTAGGACTTGTGAGAGGGAAATTATGGAGGCATAACTTGCCTTCCAGACACAGTTCTCCATGGGGATGTCCTCCTTTTTTTTCAGTCATCTTTGAAGTAGAGTCTTATTATTATTTCTGTTTCTGAGATAAGAACACTGAAGCTCAGATAGAGCTTACTTGCCTGAGATCACGTAGCTAGCACATGATATCTCCCACAGTTGAACACATTCCTCTGTTTCCATGACACACGTTTATACTGAACTTGTGCCCCCTCCATCTGAATCCTTACACTAATGGCATGATTATCCATTTCCCGGATCAGGAGACTGAGGCCTGCAGAGGTTAAGTGACAGCCAGGAGAAGCTTGCCTAGACACTGACAGGCCTGTGGGAGCAAGAGGGAGTTACACTCTGGCACTGTGTCCTAGGCAGGGACAGATTCACGGCATGTGACTTGTGCAGTCACACAAGGGTCTGTATTTAAAAGGTCCCTGCTGCTCTTGGTTTAATACTCTTGTAATTCCTTTTTAATTAACTTATTACCCTCCTGCCTGACCGCTGAGATTTCATGCATGCACCACGACACCTGTCTTCTTTTTACTTCCAACACATACAGTCATGTTTACCCCATTTCACAAAGACATTAGTTCAGGTGAAAAGCTTTGTAAGGTGTATTACATAATTTTATTTATGTACGTATGAATGTGTGTGTGGGATGCATTCACATGTATGTGCCCTTCTGGGGCCCCTCGCAGTCACCTGCAGCAAGGGGTGCTCTCCTGTGGTGGCCACAACAGAACGTCAGTTTGTCCTGCCTCAGCACTCTTCTGCTACTATTTATTGGAGCTTGCTGGTTTTTCATGAGCCTGGATACTTCCTTGGTCTCTGCTCACTGCTGCGGGCCTGGGGTTAAGGGTACACATGGCCATGCCCGGCTGCTTACACGGGTCCTGGAGAGTCAAGCCTCAATGGCATCAGGCCCCCTCAGGCCCTCCTGCTGGCACAGGAAGCACGCTTACTTAACCACTGAATCATCTCTCCAGCTCATATTATACAGTTTTTTTTCCCCCCAAATACAGTTATTTACTTATTTATTTGCAAGCAGAGGGAGATAGAGAGAAGTGAGGCAGGCAGAGAGAATGGGTGTGCTTGGGCCTCCAGCTGCTGCAGATGAACTCGAGACACATGCACCACTTTGTGCATCTGCCTTTACATGGGTACTGGGGAACCAAACTTTGGTCATTAGGTTTTGCAGGCAGGCCTCTTAACCACTAAGCCATCTCTCCAGCCCTCAAATACTTTTACATGTGTACTTTCTTTTTGTGGTGCAAGGCCTTCTGCATGACAGGCAAGTGCTCCGCTACTGAGCTCCATCTCCAGCTCATGAATTGTACAACTTTTTTTTTTTTTTCTCTGTAGAGTCTCACTCTAGTCTAAGTTGACCTGGAATTCACTCTGTAGTCTCAGGGTGGCCTTGAACTCATGGTGATCCTCCTACCTCTGCCTCCGGAGTGCTGGGATTAAAGGTGTGTGCCACCACACCTGGATATACATCTTTATAGTAGAAAACTGATACCAACGTATATCTTTCCAAAGACAGCATGGGCACCTATGATACAGGAATTCAGAAACATGACTGGAAATCAAACGAACTGAGCCGGCAGCCTCTTTCCTGTTGACTAGCTGTTATGATTCTAGAAAGAGCTATGTAGTTTGTTGGCAGGGAAATGCCACCAACTGTCTGAACCAGAAGTGGACCCTGTACACTCCACAGCTGGCCAGCCAGGCCAAATGTGACAAATGATGCAATGTTGGCATATGTGCTATGTGGGAAAACAACTATTCTCTGATTGGATTGGAGGGTTTCTCCACAAGAGGGAATTCATTACCTGGTACTGAGAATCTATTCTAAAGCTTGTGGCTTAGGAGGTCATAAGCCCTAGGGGGAAACAACTACTGTTTGATTAAATGGATATATTCTGCCCACCAAAGTACCCTCTAAATACTTGTGTTTATGCCCATATCTTTTTTCTTTTTCCTGAGGCAAGCCCAACAGAGAGAACTGACATGCCAGGGCCCCCAGCCTCAATTGAACTCTAGATGCATGTGCTACCTTGTGCATGCATAACCTTCTGTGTCTGGCTGTTGCAGGATCTGGGGAGTCAAACATGAGTCCTTAGGCTCACAGGCAAGTGCCTTAACTGCTAAGCCATCTGTCCATATCTTTTTTTAAATTATTTTTGTTTATTTATTTGAGAAAGAGTAAGAGAATGGGCACACCAGGACCTCTAGCCACTGCAAGTGAACTCCACATGCATGTACCACCACATGCATCTAGCTTACATGGGTACTAAGAAATTGAAGCTGGGTGCTTAGGCTTCACAGGCAAGAGCCTTAACTGCTAAACCATCTCTCCAGCCCTGTGTCCATGTCTTAATGCTATTATTACTTTTTAAAAATTATTTTACTTATTTATTTGCAAGCAGAGACAGAGAAGAGAAACAGGCAGAATGGGCACACCAGGTACTCAAGCTGCTACAACTGAATTCCGGATGCATGCACCACTTTGTGCATCTGGTTTTACATAGGTACTGGGGAATCAAACCCATGTCCTTAGGCTTTGCAGGCAAGCACCTCAACTGCTGAGCCATCTCTCCAGCCCTACTCTCACTTTTAGTTAGAGAAGCTTCTCTTTATTTTATTTTATTTTATTTTATTTTATTTTATTTTTTGAGGTAGGATCTTGCTCTAGCTCAGGCTGACCTGGAATTCAGTATGTAGTCTCAGGGTGGCCTCGAACTCATGGCAATCCTCCTACCTCTGCTTCCCAAGTGTTAGCATCAAAGGCATGAGCCACCACACCCAGCTTGAATTTTCTTTTTAAAAGATGGTGATGACCACTGGAGTGACTCAAAACTCACCAATGTGTGGAGAAGAGACAGGGGAGTGTCCAGCACTGAGACATCTCTATCCCACCCTCCAAGCTTCAGGGACCACTGCAGAGGAGATGGCAGGAAGGATATAATAGCTAAAGAAAGGGGAGCACTGCTTACAGTGCTGTCTCCAGATACAAAGTGACCATAGCATTTGTTGTTTCACAGTGGCTGATGCTACCTACACAAGCCCTACACAATAGGAGGGGAAAAAATAACACCATCAAAACAGAAGAGCCAAATGCAGTGGCTCATGTCTTTAATTCCAGCACTTAGGAAGCAGAGGTAGGAGGATCTCTATAAGTTCAAGGCCAGCCTGGGAGTTCCATGTCAGCCTGGAATAAAGTGAGACCCTACCTTGAAAAACAACAACAGGTTGGAGGGATGGCTTACTGGTTAAGGCATTTGCCTGCAAAACCAAAGGAACCAGGTTCGATTCCCCAGGATAAACATTAGCCAGATGCACAAGGTGGTGCATACATCTGGTGTTTGTTTGCAGTGGCTGGAGGCCTTGGAGTGCCCATTCTTTCCCTCCCCCTCTTTCTCTCTGTCAAATAAATAAATAAAAATAAAATATTTTTAAAAATAGCCAGATGTGGTGGTGCACACCTTTAATCCCAGCACTCGGGAAGGCAGAGTTAGGAGGATCACCATGAGTTCTAGGCCAGCCTGAGACTACATAGTGAATTCCAGGTCAGCCTGGGCTAGTGCAAAACCCTACCTCTAAACACACACACACACACACACATACACACACACGTGTGTGTGTATGTGTGTGTGTGTTTTGGAAAAAACTCATATATTTACAGATTTGGAAATATTAGTGTTAGCAGGATAAATTTGGGATAATCACCCCTCAAGAGCCAATACTCAGGACCCAAGAGTTGGTAGGATGGAATCAGATTTATTCAAGGGCTGGCAAACACGAGAAGATGAGGGTCTATTGACTTCAAAGGCCTGTCTCTGGAGCTCATTGTCACAGGGAACTTTCGCAGAAATCAAAGCAGTAGGATGGCTGCTGAAAGGGTGCTTTGTCAACCAGAACATGCACCTCCTTCTCTCTCATCATTTCTTTCTTTTCTCCCTTTTTTCTTTGTGTGTGTGTATATGTATGCATGTATATGTGTGTGTGCAGTGTGAATGCATGTATGCATGTGGAACATGTATGTGTACAGGTGTGTATGCACATGCATGTGGAAAACAGAGGTCAGTGTCAGTTATCATTTTCTATCACTCTCCATATTATTATTATTATTGTTGTTGTTGTTGTTTTCAGGTAGAATCTCACTCTGGCCCAGACTGACCTGGAACTCACTATGTAGTCTCAAGGTGGCCATGAATTCACAGTGATCCACCTACCTCTGCTTCCTGATGTGCTGTTTGTTATTAATGGTGTGAGTCACCATGCCTGGCTTTTTTTTTTTAACTATATGTATTTTATTTATTTATTTATTTATTTGAGAAGGAGTGAGAGAGAGAGAATGGTCCTTAGGCTTTGCAGGCAAGCATCTTAACTGCTAAGCCATTTCTACAACCCTTGTTTTATTTTATTTTATTTTTATTTATTTATTTGAGAGCGACAAACAGAGAGAGAGAGAGAGAGAGAGAAAGGCGGATAGATAGAGACAATGGGTGCTCCAGGGCCTCCAGCCACTGCAAATGAACTCCAGATGCATGCACCACCTTGTGTATCTGTCTACAGCCCTTAAAAAAATATTTATTTGCAAACAGAGAGAGATAGAAGAGAGACAGACAGAGAAAAAGGGTGCACCAGGGCCTCCAGCCACTGTGAATAAACCTTGTACAGATTATTTGGCTCTATGTGAGTACTGGGGAATGAAATTCAGGTTGTTAGGTTTTGTAAGAAAGTGCATTATTAGTTGAGCCATCTCTCCAGCTGTGTGTGTGTGTGTGTGTGTGTGTGTATGTATGTATGTGTGTGTGTGTGTGTGTGTGTGTATATATATATATATATATATATATATATATATATATATATATATATATATATATATTGGTTTTTCCTCACTTTAGCCCAGGCTGACCTAGAATTCACTATGTAGTCTCAGGATCACCTTGAACTGTCAGTGATCCTCCTACTGCTTCCCGAGTGCTGGGATTAAAGGCGTGTACCACCATGCCCAGCTTAGCACTATTTTAAAAAATATTTTACTTTTTGTTTATTTGAGAAAGAGAAAGAGGGAGGGAGGGAGAGAGAGAGAGAGAGAGAGAGAGAATGAATGGGCACACCAGGGTCTCTGGCTACTGCAAATGAACTCTAGACACATGTACTACCATGTGCTTCTGGTTTATGTGGGTACTGGGGAATTGAACCTGGGTCCTTAGGCTTTGCAGGCAAGTGCCTTAAGGGTCTGGCTCTGGCCCAGGCTGACCTGGAATTCACTATTGTAGTCAGGGTAACCTCGAACTCATGGTGATCCTCCTACCTCTGCCTCCTAAGTGCTGGGATTAAAGGATGCACCAGCATGCCCACCTAGTTTTTTTTTAAATATTATTTATTTGAGGGCTGGGAGTTGGCTGACATGTGAACATACCGCACCTTTATGCTCGTGCCTCCACAAATGGAGCCACTCCTGAGGCCGTGTTTTCTCTGCCATGATGGACTGAAAGTCCTACAATCATGAGCTAAAGCAAGTCTTTCTTCCTTGCTGCTTCTCTTGGGTACATTGTCACAGCAAGGAGAAAAGTAACTAATACAAGGGGTGTTGCAGAGGTCATTGGATGTTCTGGGGTTTTATATTTTTTATTTTATTTTATTTTATTTTTTTATTTTTTGCGTTTCTTGGAATCCAACTCAGGACCTCGCACATGCCAGGCAAATGCCCTACTACAGAGCAATATTTTCACCCTGGGTTCTGTAAATTCCAAGAAAGAGGAATTAGAACCCTGTAGGTGGGACTTCTCTTTAGAATTTAGAATGCCAGGCCAAAGGTAGGGAAAGCCAGCCTCGCGAGAGGGTTAGGGAGGTAGAAGGGCAGAGAGAGGAGATGCAAAGGACAGGCCCTGCGCTTCCACATACGGATAACAAGGTCCCTCGGGGTATGGAACCCAAGTCTAAACTTGAACTTGGCTTGTTTGTCCTGTAGATCTTTACAGGTAGCCTGAGGGGGCTGTAAACAACATCCTTGGTAAACCTGAGGCTTTTTCTGCTGTTGCTGCTTCTCAGTCCTGAGGATGGAAGTTGGGCCGTCAAACTGCTAAGCAAGCGCTCTAACCCTGAGCCACGCCCCACTTGGCACCCAGGGGTTTGACTGTGACCTGCGTGGGAGGCCAGGTGCGGCTGGGGCTCTCCACTTGCATCACCATGCTGGCACGTTTCAGATTTTGGAGCGTTTCAGATTTTCAAATTAGGGATACTCTGCCTGTATTTGATCTTCCTTTCTGTTTCCTTGCATACAACTCCTAAAATCCTACTCATGTCCAAAGCAGTCCTTTTAAATATATATATATATATATATATTTTTTTTTTTGCGGTAGGGTCTCACTCTAGCTCAGGGCATGTAGTCTGACAGTGAATTCCAGGTCAGCTCTGGGCTAGAGCAAGACCCACTTCAAAAGACCAAATGTGTGTGTGTGTGTGTGTGTGTGTGTGTGTGTGTGTGTGTGCGCGCGCGCGCGCACGCGCGCGCGTGTGTGTGCGTGTATTTGCAAGCAGAGAGAGAAAAGAGAGTTAAAGAGGTAGAGAAAATGGGCACGCCAGGCCTCCAGCTGCTGCAAACAAACTCCACATGCATGTGGCACCTGGCATTATGTGGTTACTGGGGAATTGAACCCTGATCATTAGGTTTTACAGGCAAGTGCTTTAGCCACTGAGCAATCTATCCAACCCCCCCCCCGCCCCTTTTTTTGAGGTAGGGTTTCACTCTAGCTCAGGCTGACCTGGAATTCACTCTGTATTTTCAGGGTGGCCTTGAACTCATGGCGATTCTCCTACCTCTGCCTTCTGAGTGCTGGGATTAAAGGCGTGTGCCATCACGCCTGGCTTCCTTTTTTTAAATTTTTTTATTTTTTGAGGTAGGGTCTCACTCTAACCCAGGCAGACCTGGAATTCACTCTGTATTCTCAGGGTGGCCTTGAACACATGGTGATCCTCCTACCTCTGCCTCCTGAGTGCTGGGATGAAAGAAAGACGTGTGCTACCACAGCTGGCTAGTGAGCGTCTTTTTATACATTAATGAGTTGGTCAAAAGCTGGTACCCCAAATAGTCAGGGTAGAGGTTAATCACTAGAAAAACCAAGGCCAAGTGAAAGGGTTGGAACTTTCAACCATCGCCCTATATTTGGGGTGGGGGGCTGAAGGAAGTTGCCTTGATTAGCAATGGCCAGTGATTTAGTCACTTGTGCCTATGGAAGTGAGCCTCCATAAGACCCCCAGTCCAAGGGGATAGGGCTTGTGTTGCCATACACCTGAGGATTCCTGGAGGGTGGCGGACCCAGAGAAGGCATGGAAGCGCTCTACCCCTCCCACATGCCTTGCTGTGTGCACCTCTTCCTCTGTGTCCTGCGGGCAGTGCTGAGGAGGGAGCAGGCCCGCTGGTTCCTCCCAAGGGGTCGAGGAAGAGGGTGGACGTCGGACGACTCAGAGCCTCTCCTAGTCACCGGAGCAAACCCACACGGAGTCGGGGGTCTTGTTGCAGGAACTCGCTTTATTGTTTCAGGCCGTTGCCTATATAATGCTGGGAACGAAGGCGGGGATTCCAGGATGGGGGAGAGGTAAGGGCCAACAGTAAACTGAGACTGTTGAAATGACAAGTCCAACTCCTGCGTGGAAGTGGCAGGCTGTCCTCGCTGGCCAGAGACAGGTCGCCGAACGTTAGCTCGGCCCAGGAAGTTCCACTAGGCCTCGGGCCCGGGCCTCTCAAGGCCCAACAGTGTCCTTTGAGGTATGTTTTACAATAAAGCAGCAAATGTAAGAAAGATGTTCCTGAGTTCCATTAACCACTATTGCAAGTTAGCTGAACCCCAGGAGAACTCTGACTTGTAGTGGTCCGTTTCAGCAGGTAACACAAGTGAGGCTTCCACTTGGCACTAGGCGTGGGACAGTCTAGTCCAGCTGAGTTTCTTTCTAGGACCTGACACTACCTCTAGTGGCTAGTGCCAGAACCAACTGAAGAGGCATCCAGCTGGTGCCCACTACAGAACTAACTGCTTATTTAATGTGCGTGGGGAAACATGCTGTGAGAGTCTACTAGGAAGGTATTATTTACCCTGAAAGGCTCAAAACAGGCTAGGAGATTAATTTGTGTTAATTGGGAATTCAGATAAACAGAACAGTCACTTGGTTCTGGTTGAGGTCCAGAAGCTAGCATTAGCCATTGACACAAGCCCTCCAGAAGACTGTCTTATACTAATAGTGATGCCCAAGGGCCTTGTCCAAGAAGGTAAAATCAGGGTTAGAGAGATGGCTCAGTAGTTAAGGCATTTGCCTGAAAAGCCTGATGATCCTGGTTCAATTCCCCAGTACCCACATAAAGCCAGATGCACAAAGTGGTGCATGTATATGGAGTTTGCAGTGGCTAGAGGCCCTGGCATGCCCATTCTTTCTGACTGTCTTGCTTTATCTCTCTGCTAGCAAATATATCTATATCTATCTATCTCTATCTCTATCATCTATTTATCTTAGGGCTGGAGAGAGAGCTTAGCAGTTAAGGCACTTGCCTGTGAAGCCTAAGGACCCATGTTCTACTCTCTAGGTCCCACATAAGCCAGATGCACAAGGTGATGCAAATACACAAGGTCACATATGCACATGATGTGGCACATGTGTCTGGAATTCAATTGCAGTGGCTGAAGGCCCTGGCATGTCAATTCTCTCTCTCTCTTTCATTCTCTCTCTCTCACTCTCTCATTTTCTCTCTGTCATAAAAAAAATATTATGGAGTTCCTTGTGTGGTCAGTGTGAACGGGCGTGGTGGTCTGGAATGGGAACTGGACTTGAGGAGATAAACGACCCAGTGCACTCCACCCACATCCAGCTGAAACCACAGAGGAACTGGGGAAATGAGCAAGAGTGCTGCTTTCTTAGTGAATCTGCTATCAGCACAAGGGCGATGGAGAAAGATACTGAGGACACTCAACACCTACCAAACCAGAGATCCAAAGGCCATCACTGAAGTAGACTTAAAATGCTCCCAGCATGGGTCAGGGAATTTTGTGGAAGAGTGGGTGGAAAGATTGTTAGAGCCACAAGTTAGGACATTTTGCACAGAGACATTGCCTCTCTCCCCATCCACAACGCATGACCCACAATCCCCATGGGGTTGACCTCCATCCCCAGTGAAGAAGGCCTCTTCAGAAAGGGGGCAGGGAGGAGGGAAAGGATGGTAATATGTCTATATCTAATAATAAAAAAGAAAAAAAACTAAATTTTCTTTTGATTTTTGTTTCCTTTTTTTAACTTGAGAGAGTGATAGAGGGAAAGAGGCAGACAGAGAGAGAGACAGAGAGAGAATGGGTGCGCCAGGGCCTCTACCCACTGCAAACAAACTCCAGACTCATGGGCCACCTTGTGCATCTGGCTTAAGTGGGTCCTGGGGAATCGAACCGAGGTCCTTTGGCTCTGCAGGCAAATGTCTTAACCACTGAGCCATCCCTCCAGCCCTTTTTGTTTACTTTCATCTTTTTAATTTGAGTGGTAGACAGAGAGAAAGAGGGAGAGAGAGAGAGAGAGAGAGAGAGAGAGAGAGAGAGAGCACTAGGGTCTCCAGCCATTGCAAACAAACTCCAGATGCATGTGCCACCTTGTGCATCTGGCTTACATGGGTCCTGGGGAATCAAGCCTCAAACCAGGGTCCTTAGGCTTCACAGGTAAGCATTTAACCTCTAAGCCATCTTTCTAGCCCCCACAAAAAATTTTTTTAAAAAGAAAAGATCAGGTCAGCTTCTCGCTGGATCTCTGTTAACCATGAGCAGCAGGAAAAGAACTGCCCAAGTTCACAGTGAGGCTGAAGGAACCATCCATCTCCAGGTAGTGGTCCTGGCCAACCCTAGTTCCTTCATTGGCCTGAGCTCTGGGCAGAGGCTGGTGGGACAGCTGCCTCTGATGCTGACCTCTGCCCCCTACTGCATTACAGAGCCCCCATGAGTACGCTCAGTTGCATGGGAAGAAGGGGTGAGTTGGAATAAGATGATTTAGTGCAGGTCTCCTGAATCTTAATTGTTCCCAGGAGCCAGGCGAGCTCCGAGGCTAGATTGTAGTGTCCTGAGAGCCAAAGTCCATCCAACACTAGCTAATGGTTTCTAAGTGGTAATGAGGACCTATGTCACCAGATACCTGAACTTCCCAGAGAAGCCAGACAGCTAGATTTCTATGTCATTGTTCTTTAAAAATTGTTTATTTGTATAGGTATATTTGTGTGTGTGGGTGTGCCAGGACCTCTTGCCACTGCAAACAAAAGCCAGATGCATGCTCCACTTTGCACTTGGCGTTATGTGGGTGCTGGAGAATCAAACCTGGGCCAGGAGACTTTGCAAGTGTGCCTTTAACTAAGAAACCCAGCCTGTTTATTTTTATTTTTATTATTTATTTGACAGCGACAAACAGAGAAAGAGGCAGATAGATAGAGAATGGGCACACCAGGGCCTCCAGCCACTGCAAATGAACTCTAGATGCATGCATCCCTTGTGCATCTGGCTTATGTGGGACCTGGGGAATTGAGCCTCAAACTGGGGTCTTTAGGCTTGACAGGCAAGCGCTTAACTGCTAAGCCATCTTTCCAACCCCCCCTTTTTTAATTAAAAAAATATTTTATAGGTCAGATTGGGCTAGAGTGAGACCCTACTTTGAAAAAAACAAAAGTAAAAAATATTTATGAGTTGAATATGGTGGTGTTCATCTTTAATCCCAGCACTTGGGAGACAGAGGTAGGAAATTACCATGAGTTCAAGGCCACCCTGAGACTACATAGTGAATTCTAAGTCAGCCTGGCTAGTGAAACCCTACCTTGAAAAACAAAAGAAAACAACAACAACAACAACAAAACATTATGAGAGAGAGAGAGAGAGAGAGAGAGAGAGAGAGAGAGAGAGAATGGATATACCAGGGCCTTCAGTTGCTGAAAACAGACATATGCACCATCTGGCTTTTGTGGGTCCTAGGAATCGAACCTGGGTCCTTTGGCTTTGCAAACAAGCACCTTAACTGCTGAGCCATATCTCCAGCACACCCCCCCTCCTTTTTCAAGGTAGGGTCTCACTCTATTACAGGCTGACCTGAAACTCATTCTGTATTCCCAAGCTAGCTTCAACTCTCAGCGATCCTCCTACCTCTGTCTCCCGAGTGCTGGGATTAAAAGTGTGAACCACCATGCCCACTTTAAAGCGATTGTTTAAATTAATTAATTAATTTATTTGTTTTGGTTTTTGTGAGGAGGTAGGGTCTCACTGTAGTCCAGGTCGACTTGAAACTCACTCTGTAGTCTCAGGCTGGCCTTGAACTTGTGGCATTCCTCCAATCTCTGCCTCTCAAGTGTTGGGGTTAAAGGCATACACCATCATGCACAGCTTTTTATTTTATTTTTAATATTTTTATTTATTGATTTATTTTTTCTGTGTTTTTTTTTTTTTTTTTTTTTGAGGTAGGTTTCACTCTAGCCCAGGCTGACCTGGAATTCCCTATGTATTTACAGGATAGCCTTGAATTTTCAGCAATCCTACTTCTGCTTCCTGAGCTGGGATTAAAGGGGTATGCCACCACACCCTGCTTTGTTTATTTGTTAGGGGAGAGAGGACACTCCAGGGCCTCTTGCCACTGCAAATGAACTCCAGATGAATGCACCACCTTGTGCATCTGGCTCTTCTTGGGGACTGGGGAACTGAACCCGGGCTTGCAGGCTTTGCAAGCAAGCAACTTAAACTAAGAAACCATCTCGCTAGCCCTTTAGTTTTTAAGGGCTTCTTCTTCCTCATCCCATTCTTCCTCATCTTTCTTCTGGTGGTTTCCTCTTTCTCTTGAAAATACTAGTCAAGCAGGCGTCTTCTTGTAAGCTCTGGGATAAAGAACTGGGAGAAGCAGGCTAAGGACAAGATCGTTTGCCAGGGCTAGGAGTGTAAGCACACAAGGTTCAGGTGGCTGCCTCTGGATGGAGTCAGTGAATGCAGAGGCCAAGGGCCAGCGAAAGAGCCTCAGGAACAGCAGCAGGTGTGTTGGAAGATGGAAGGCTCTTGTGCCCAGATGGTAACTTCATATGAATTTTCAAGGGAAGGCTTGTAGGTCCCAGACAGATGGGCACCTCTGCTGTCTAGTATTTCAAAAAGTAGCCATTTCTAGAGAGTAGACTGAGTCTATCTTATCTGCCAAGAGTTGCAGTCCAGAGGATCTAAAAAAGGCACACGTGGTCAAAGGGTCTGAGCTGAGTAATGTGACTGCTGTGTGGTTTCTGTTTGGGTCAGTGTTTCTGGCGGGCACCCTTCCAGGTGTGGCCTTGTCTTGTTTGTACCTTGGGACTAAGGAGTGCTCAGGAAGGGAGGGTTTGTGCATTCCTAGCTAACTTCAGTGTGCAGTTAATCTCTAGAAGATATACTTCAGGGGACAGCTAATCCTTGAGAGAGTGAGCAGGCAGGAGCCAGGAGAAGCTTTTGAGAACTGGGTTTTGGAGGGGGTGAGAGGACTCGGCCTTTTCGGGATTCACAAACAAGGAACCAGGAGATAGAGAGTCCAAGGTTGCAGAGTCCGTGCTGGAGTCAGCTCCGGGAACTAGGGCTCAGACCAGAAGACTTCTGTCCCCAAGGCCAAATTCCAGGAAGGAGATTTGTTGTAGAGCCTGGAGTTCCTTGTCCACGTGGAGCTGCTTCCCCGCAGTCTGCCCTTCACAGGAACACCCCACCTTGCCCACCCAGCAACATCTGTCACCTGTCTAGTCCCACTCCATGCTCCTAGCTGCTTTGTATCTCACTGCCTCAGTTTTTGGATCTGTCTCATACATTTTGGCATGCGCTTTGAGAAATAAGTTCATTTTCCTCATTAAAAAATTAATTAGGGGGCTGAAGGGATGGCTTAGCAGTTAAGGTGTTTGCCTACAAAGCCAAAGGACCCTGGTTCAATTCCCCAGGACCCAAGTTAGCCAGATGTATAAGGGGGCGCAGAGGCCTGGAGTTCGTTTGCAGTGGCCGGAGGCCCTGGTGCGCCCATTCTCTCTTCCTCTTACTCTCTCTCAAATAAATAAATAAATAAATATATTTTAAAAATTAATTAATTACCTGACTAATTAATTTGCCATGCTGACAATTCACCCCAGAGTGTGGTACATGCTAAAAAGCAGTATGCCACTCAGCTAACAGCCAGGCCCCTTTGCCTTTTTTTCTTCTCCGTAGCAACTCATGCCCTCCTTGGGTGCTACTCTCAGTACCAGAAGTTCATGTAGAAGCTAGAAAGCGTGATGTGTCCTTGCACCTTGGTGAACGATGGCATAAACTTAAGCCAGTGGGGAGAAATAATCACTTGTCTGCAGTGGGGAGCTGTGATCCTCTGACAGGAGACACTTCTTTCTTTTTCTTTTTCTTTATTTACCTATTTGGTTTTTCAAAGTAGGGTCTCAAGGTAGCTCAGGCTGACCTGGAATTCACTCTGTAGTCTCAGGGTGACCTTGAACTTATGGCGGTCCTCCTACCTCTGCCTCCTGAGTGCCGGGGTTAAAGGAGTGTGCCATGACGCCCGGCTCACTTCTTTCTTTTTAATATTTTATTTATTTATTTATTTATTGAGAGAAAGAGGCAGATAGAGAGAGACAGAGACGGACACTACAAATGAACTCCAGACGCATGTACCACCTTGTGCATCTGGCTTATATGGGTCCTTACGCTTCACAGGCAAGCGCCTCAGCCACTAAGTCATCTCTCCAGCCTCATGAGCCTCTTCTTGCTGTAGACAGCCTCTAAGTGAAGATCCCAGGGGGGTCCCACCACCTCTTGTCAGCTCCTCCTTTTCCCACGGCCACAGCATTCCCGGGGGGAGAAGCCTGTGGCAAAGCCAGCTTTTGCTCTGCTGCTGTTCTTGAGGAGGGCTCCCGGCCTTTCTCTGTCTACTCATGTTCCTCTAACTTGGGAATGAGCACTAGGGACATACAAGGAGTCAGTCAAAGGTGGACATCAGACTGTCAGAGGAGATCCAATACTGGACGGAAGGTCTGGAAATCAGCCTGCTTTGCTGCCATTAACTACTGGTGACCTTGGTCAGACACCTTTCTTCCCAGTGCCTCAGTGTCTTTCTCATTTTAATAAGTGTGTTGGATTAGATCAGATCCTCAGATATGTTTTCTTTTGGGGGGGGGGGTGTTGCAGTCAGGTTCACATCGCTGGTAGAAATCACCCAACGCAGAGTAGCTTGTGGGGAAAAAGAGATTTATTTTGGCTTACAGGCTTGAGGAGGAAGCTCCATGATAGCAGGGAAAACGATGGCATGAGCAGAGGGTGGACATCATCCCCTGGCCAATATCAGGTGGACAACAGGAACAGGAGAGTGTGCCAAACACTGGCATGGGGAAACTAGCTATAACACCCATAAGCCCACCCTCAACAATACATTGCCTCCAGCAGGCATTAATTCCCAAATGTCCATCAGCTGGGAACCTAGTATTCAGAACACCTAAGCTTTTGGGGGACACCTGAATCAAACCACCACGGAGTGGGGGGTGCAGATACACATGTCTGTGCACACGTGCAGAAGCCAGAGGAAGATGTCAGATGCACCCCCCCTTCTCTTTTATGCCTTATTTCTCTGAGATAGAGTCTTTCTCTAAACCTGAAATTTGCCATTTTTTGTTTAGACTGGCTGACCAGTGAGCCCTAGTGACCCTCCTGTCTCGGCCCCACCTCCCAGCAGTGGGGTTTCAGGCATATCCGGCTATTTATTTATTTATTATTTATTTTGAAGTAGGTACTTTGTGGCCCAGGCTGACCTGGATTCACTATGTAGTCACAAGGTGGCCTCAACTCAAACTCAGATGCTCCTCCTACCTCTGCCTCAAGTGCTGGGTTTAAGGACATGCACCATCATGCCCAGCTCTCATACTTTTAAAATAAAATTTATCTTTTATTTAAAAAAATTTTTACATATTTATTCATGAGAGAGAGAGAATTGATACGTCAGGACCTCTAGCCACTGCAAACAAACTCCAGATGTATGTGCCACCACGTTTGGCTGGCTTACATAAACCCTGAAGAATCAAACCTGGGTCCTTAGGCTTCGCAGGCAAGTGCCTTAACCACTAAGCCATCTCTCCAGCCCAGGCTCTCATACTTTTTTCTTTTTCTTCTTCTTCTTTTTTTTTTTTTAAACAAGGTAAAAAGGTAGGGTCTCACTCTAGCTCAGGCTGACCTGGAATTCACTATGTAGTCTCAGAGTGGCCTCGAACTCATGGCAATCCTACCTCTGCCTCCCAAGTGCTCGAATTAAAGGTGTGAGCCACCATACCCAACTCTCATAATTTTATCTATTTATTTACATATTTGCATGGGGTGGGGGGGTGGAGAATAGGCATGCCAGATCCTCTAGCCACTGCAAACAAACTTCAGACGCATGCGCATCTGGCTTATGTGGGTACTGGGGAATTGAGCCTGGGTACTTAGGCTTCCCAGGCAAGTGCCTTAACTGCTGAGCCATCTCTCCAGCCCGCTCATGCTTTTTGTTGTTGTTGTTGTTGAGACATACCAGCCTTGAACTTTCAGTTCTCCTGCCTCAGCCTTTCAAATGCTGGAATTACAGACATGTGGCGCTAGTTTTTATTTTGTTCATTTTAAAGCATTTTCTTAACTTCTCTGTATATTAATTCTATGCTTTCCTTTATTTTTCTCTTTATATTAAGGCTGTTCTCAGGAGTCAGGGGTTTTGCTCAGTGGTTGAGCACTTGCCTAGCAAGCTCAAGGCCCTGGATTGGTCCCCAGCATAAAACAATCACAAAAGGGCTGTCCCTTCTGATTTTTTCTCAGATGGTTCCTTTGTTCCTTTCATTCCTGTAATTCCAGCAACCTGGGAGGCAAGAGGACTGCGGTGAGTTAAACGTCAGCTACACACTGAGCATCAGGCCAACCTGGGCCAAAGTGTGAGCCCTTCTCTCAAAGTATTTTTTCTTTTTAAAATATTCTTATTTATTTTCTTGAGAGAGAGATAAAGAAAGAAGTATATATATGGAGGGGGGGGGAGGGAGAGAGAGAGAGAAAATGGGCATGCCAGAGCCTTCAGCCACTGCAAAAAAAACTCCAGATGCATGTGCCACCTTGTGTAGCTGGCTTATGTGGGCAATGGGGAATTGAACCTTGGTCCTTTGGCTTTGTGTGCAAGCAACTTAACCACTAAGTCATCTCTCCAGCCCTTTTGATCTTTTTTTAATAAAAATTTTAGTCAAAGTCTCTTATGTTAGAAACTCTCCTCCAACTGTCTATGGCCATACCATCCTCGCTGTACCTGATTTCATCTGTCTTAAAGGCTAAGCAGGGTCAGGCCTGGTTAGATGAGAGAAGCTTTTCCCAGATCTCTCAGCAGATCTAGTGTGGTTCATCCTTAGGAAAGAATCTGCTGACTAGAAGCTCTACTTGGTTGCAACTGATCTGTCAGCTGAGGCAATCACGGCAGGGTGTGAGGCAAGGGCCCAGCCTTTGTGTTCTAGGCCAGCTGTCTGCAGGCCTTTCCTCGGAGGTCACGCAGCTTCCTGAATCTCCATCTCCTTTCTGGGTCTGTAAACCTGCTAACCAGCCTTTCAGAGCAGCAGAGCGGGGAGAGACTATGGGCCCCTCATTTCACGAGATAAAACTCCTGGTTTGGGCTCCTCACCCCTCTCCTGCCTGAACCCCAGGAGTCTCCCTGTTCAGCTACTCCAGGGAGCATATTCATTTCCTGGATCCCCATCCTGTGAACCTGACTTACTACTGGAGTGTGGAAAGCAGGACATGGCAGGTGAAGAAAGCACAGCAAAACTGTGCTCTCAGCCTGGTGTGCTGGCTCATGCCTGGGATTCCAGCAACCTGGGAGGCTGAGGCAAGGGGGCTCCGTGAGTTAAAGGTTGGCCTGGAGTGAGCATCAGGGCAGCCTGGGCCATAGTGTCAGTTTCTCTCTCAAAAGACAAGAACCAAGCCGGGCGTGGTAGTGCTTGCCTTTAATCTCAGCACTCAAGAGGCAGAGGTAGGAGGATCGATAGTCATGAGTTTGAGGCCACACTGAGACAACATAGTGGATTCCAGATCAGCCTGGACTAGAGTAAGACTCTACCTCAGAAAACAAACAAAAAAAGACAAGAACCAAAAACAAAACAAAACAAAACAAGTAACAACAAAAACTCATCTTCAGGGCTGGAGCCATGGCTTAGTGGTTAGGCTCTTGTTGCAAAGCCTAATGACCCTGGGTTTGATTCCCCAGTACTCTGGTAAGCCAGATGTACCAGGTGGCACATGTGTCTGGAGTTTTTAGTGGGTAGAGACCTTTGTATGCTCTCTCTCTCTCAAATAGATAGATAAATATTTTAATTAAAACCCCTCATTTTCAGGGCTGAGAGGTGACTTAATGGTTAAAAGGTTTACCTGTGAAGCCTAAGGATCCATATTGCACTCTCCAGATCTCACATTAGCCAGATGCACAAAGGTGAGGCAAGGGCACAGTTGCAGTAGGTGGCACAAGTGTCTGGAATTTGATTGCAGTGGTGAGGCCCTGGGCCAACTCCCTCTCTCTCCCTCACATGCCTGAGAAGCCTAAGGACCCAGGTTTGATTATCCAGTTCCCACGTAAGCCAGGTGCACATGGTGGCGCATGCGTCTGGAGTTTGTTTACAGTGGCTAGAGGCCCTGGCGTGCCCATTCTCTTTCTGTCTCTCTCTCCGCACCCCCCCGCCCGTGTCTCTAATAAATAAATAAATAAAAATAAATATTAAAAAAAAAACACCGTTAGGGACTGGAAGGATGGCTTAGTGGTTAAGGTGCTTACATGCAAAGCCAAAGCACTCATGTTCGATTCCCCAGGACCTATGTAAAGCCAGATGCACAAGGTGGCAAATGCGTCTGGAGTTTGCAGTGGCTGGAGGCCCTGGTGTGCCCATTCTTTCTCTCTCTCTCTTTCTTTCTCTCTCAAATAAATATAAAAGAATCTAGTTTTCAGATGGAGCCTGGCCACAGCACTGCTCTGGGGGCACTGGAGGTGGTCTTACTTCCAGACCAGGGATAGGGTGTTGGCCTGGGATGTTCACCTCAGCCAGTCAGTGCCTTTGTCCTGAGGTGAACTGAGATCCATGACTAACTACATCTACACAATTAGTTTCTGTGATTATTTGATTGGTCTGATCATCAGCCGTGCCTCAGGGGTGGCCCTGCCCTAGTATTAGGGTGTCATGGACCAAGGGGAAGGCCCTAGTGACAGATTCAAGACTTGGTGTTTTCTCAGATCAGCAAGTGAGCTCCCTGAGCAGAAATTATGCAAAGGCGACCTCTATTGACCAAGAGGAGAAACTGCAGTTGCAAGCTCTTTTCTAGTGAAGAGAACAGTCAGTCCCTGTTGTTTGCAAGGCACTGTCTTGCTATGTCTTACTATGTGTGGTGGTTTGCTTCAGGTGTCCCCCATAAACATAGGTGTTCTGAATGCCACGTTCCAAGCTGATGGAGATTTGGGAATTAACGTCTCCTGGAGGGAATGTATTGTTGGAAATGGGCTTATGAGTGTTATAGCCAGTGTCCCCTTGCCAGTGTTTGGCACACCCTCCTGTTGCTGTTGTCCACCTTATGTTGGCCAGGAGGTGATGTCCACCCTCTGCTTATGCCATCATTTTCCCTGCCATCATGGAGCTTCCCCTCGAGTCTGTAAGCCAAAATAAACCTTTTTCCCCACAAGTTGCTCTTGGTCGGGTGATTTCTGCCAGCAATGTGAACCTGAGTGCAACGCTATGCTGTGGATTTCAAAGACTTTCACCAATCAGTTAGGCATCATTGTCTCCACTTTCTATTTGAGCAAAAGGATGTTCAGAGAAGTGAACCACTTCCACGAGCGCTTGTAAGAGCTGCCTTTGGGATTTAACCCAAGTCTGTCTGAGACCAAAGACTTCCTGTCCACCAGGTCCCTGATGCTTAGAGTGTTAGAGTGTTGTCAAGGACAACAGCATCAAACTCACGTGAGGGGCAGCCACAGGGACCTCACCCCCCCCCCCCAGATTTACTGGGTTTGAACTTTAGCCTTGGTAGAACCCAGATGATTTCTGACTTGTATGAGCATCACAATGTGAGAAGCACCATGACTCTAAGAGGAAGTGGGAAACCTCCAGCATGTGCTCCCAGGAAACAAAATGGAGAATTATGACGTTCAATTATAAAGCATTTGTTCTTTTTCTTTCTCTCTTTTTTTTTCAAAAAATAATTTTTATTTATTTGTTTTCAAGCAGAGAGAGAAAGATAGAAGGGAGACAGACAGAATGGGTATACCAGGGCCTCCAGCCACTGCAAACGAACTCCAGACGCATGTGCCCCTTGTGTATCTGGCTTACGTGGGTCCTGGGGACTTGAACCTGGGTCCTTTGGCTTTACAGGCAAACGCCTTAACTGCTAAGCCATCTCTCCAGCCCTCTCTTTTATTGTTATTTTATTTTTTAAATTTTTATTTTTATTTATTTGAGAGAGGGAAAGAGGCAGAGAGAGAGAGAGAGAGAAAGAGGGAGAGAGAAAATGGTCACGCCAGGGCTTCCAGCCACTGCAAACAAACTCCAGACATATGGCCCACCTTGTGCATCTGGCTTACATGGGTCCTGGGGAATTGAACCGAGCTCCTTTGGCTTCACAGGCAAGTGCCTTAACCACTAAGCCATCTCTCCAGCTCTCCTCTTTAATTTTTATGTCATCATCTTTTCCTCCTATTATGAGGGTCCTGTGTAGGTAGTACCAAGCCCTGCAAGGTCATGGATATCCAGGCCATTTTGTGTCTGGACGAGTGCATGGTCAGCAGTTCTATGCTTCCTTTGGCTTCTCCTTTTTTTTTTTCCCAAGGAAAGATTCACTCTAGCCCAGGCTGACGTGGAATTCATTATGTAGTCTCAGGCTGGCCTCGAACTTACAGAAATCCTCCTACCTCTGCTTTCTGAGTGCTGGGATTAAAGGCCTGCACCACCACACCCAGATTTGTTTTGTTTTTTTTTTTGTTTGTTTTTTGTTTTTTGTTTTTTTTGAGGTAGGGTCTTGCTCTAGCCCAGGCTGACCTGAAATTCACTATGTAGTCTCAGGGTGGCCTTGAACTCATGGTGTTCCTCCTACCTCTGTCTCCCAAGTGCTGGAATTAAAAGCATGAGCCATCGTGACCAGCTCCCTCTCTCTCTCTCTCTCTTGTTTTTTTTTTTCAAGGTAGGGTCTCACTAACCTGGAATTCACTATGTTGTCTCAGGATGGCCTCGAACTCACATTGATCCTTCTATCTCTGCTGGATTTAAAGGCCTGTGCCACCACATCCAGCTGTTTCTTCTCTTTTTAAAAAATATTTTTATTTATTTATTAGCAAGTAGACACAGGTAGAGAGGGAGAGAAAGGGCATACCAGGATCTCTAGCCATTGCAGATGGACTCCAGACCACTTTGTGCATCTGGCTTCCTGTGGAGTGCTGGGGAATCGAACTCAGGTTGTTAGGTTTTGCAGACAAATGCCTTAACCGCTGAGCTATCTCTCCGGCCCATCTCCTCTTTTCTCTTCAGCACTGTCTATGGACTCTGGAGCTTTGCATGTGTTAGGCAAGTACTCTACCACTGCACAACATCCCTAACCCTTTAATGCTTTATTTAATTTGGATTCCCTTTGTCCAATGAGTTATTCAAATAAGGTCAGTGACTGTCATTCCTGTTGTAAATAAACAGAGGCTGGAGACGTGACGACATTTGTCCAGGGCCCTAGCCAGCATTCACCCTTTATCTGATGTGGATTGGCTGAGAGAGGATCCGGCCATTCTGAGATCAGATATGTTGGTTATCTGCACGGCCGTGGGTTCCTAGGCTTGCCCTCTGGGGTCAAAGGTCATCAGGTTAGTTGACAGTGCCCTCTGCTCCCTTGTTTCCAGTAAGAGTGTTGTTTGGCTTCACTCATAAGACCTGTCCGATGCCTCCCCTCTCCCCCCTCCCCCTGCTAGGTAGCCTCCCTTTGCTTTGGCTTCTTCAACTGTGAAGACCAGATGAGAATGAGGCAATGTTAGAACTGACGAATGTTGATATCCACTCCCTCACTTGCTTGCCAACTGCCTGGCTAAGTCCTATGGGCCAGGCATAAGGAAGATATTGCCCAGATGCTTGGGGAAACAGACATTGTTCAGGTGCTTAAAAGTGAGGAACCCTAAGATGGTGATGTCCCCTGGATGAGGAATGAATGGATGAATCAGGCTGCTGGGTCTAGATGTAACATTTCTCCTTCTGTTCAAGGGGAGAAAACAAAACTCACTCTCCAGCTCTTGGCTCCTAGTCAGGTCAGAGCTGAGGCCCAAAGCTGTCCTGGTCTTCTAGCCGCCCCCCCCAGCCCCCCCTTTTTTTTTGAGGTAGGGTTTTTCTCTAGCCCAAGCTGACCAGGAATTCACTGTGTAGTCTCAGGGTAGCCTTGAACTCATGGCGATCCTCCTACCTCTGCCTCCTGAGTGCTGAAATAAAAGGTGTGTGCCACCATGTCCGGCTACTTTGGGGTTTTTCTATGTAGCCCAGACTGGTGATCCTCCTGCCCCAGGCTCCTGTGTGCTAGGATTGCAGGTGTGTGGCACAACTTGCTCCCTTCCTATCTCTTTTCACTTCACAACCATCATGAAGTGAGCAGGTCTCCTCAGCCACATGCTCCTGCCAAAATGTACTGGGGCCATCACAGGCCCAAAACAGGGTCACGTAACCATGGACTGAAACCTCCAAAACCCTGGGCTGAAAGAAACCTTTTCTCTTTCTGATTATCTTCTTTTCAAGGTTTTTATTTATTTATTAGAGACAGAATGGGTGTGCAAGGGCTTCTAGCCACCGCAAACGAACTCCAGACACATGTGCCACCTTGCGTACCTGGCTTATGTGGGGCCTGGAGAATTGAACCTGGGTCCTTAGGCTTTGCAGGCATGTGCCTTAACCACTAAGCCATCTCTCCAGCCCTGACATGGGTATTTTGTTTGAGCAACAGAAAGCTAACATAGCCCAAACACACACTCTGTCTTCTTAAGATTTACCACTACTTTCAAGTCCAGATTTGTGTGACTGAGTCAAGCATCTGTCTGCCTAGCAGCCTGGGAGCTGGGCTGGAATCTGACTGGCTGCTGTCTTTGTTGCCAACACAGTGAGGGCCCGCTCAACACATGCCTCTCGAGGACCTAGTAAAGGCTGAGGCCCTTGATGCTCATTCCAGGATTTGGGGTTATGGAGGGATATGCAGCACAGGGCTGGTCTGAGGCCACCAAGGCGCAGGATAGAGCGAGGGCTTGGGTTGGGACTGGAGACACTCCTTCATCTGTGAAGACTAGGGTTTTTGTGTGTTTCTTTTTTTTAATTTGAGGTAGGGCTTCACTCTAGCCCAGGCTGACCTGGAATTCATTATGTGGTCTCAGGCTGCCTCGAATTTATGGTGATCCTCCTACTTCTGCCTCCCAAGTGCTGGGACTAAAAGTGTGTACTACCACATCTGGCTTAAACTAGTTCTATTTTTTTTTCTTTTGGTGATTAAAATTCTTTATGTTTCATTTTTATTTATTTTTTGAGGCAGGGTCTCACTCTAGTCCAGGCTGACTTGGAATTCACTATGTAGTCTTAGGCTGGCCTCGAACCCATGGCAATCCTCCTACCTATGCCTCCTGAGTGCTGGGATGAAAGGTGTGCACCACCATGCCCAGCTGGTGATTTTTGTTTGTTTGTTTTTCAAGGTAGGGACTCACTCTGGTCCAGGCTGACCTGGAATTAACTATGTAGTCTCAGGGTGGCCTTGAACTCTTGGTGATCCTTCTACCTCTGCCTCCCAGGTGCTGGGATTAAAAGCATGCGCCACCATGCCCAGTTAGGTGATTTTTTTTTTTTTTGAGGTAGGGTCTCACTCTAGTACAGGCTGACCTGAATTCACAGTCATCCTCCTACCTCTGTCCATCCCACCCCAGTGCTGGGATTAAAGGAGTGCACCACCACCACGTCTAGCTAAATACTATGGAAGAAAAAGGAGATGCCAAGAGCTTCTTGCAGGCTCTTGCTTGGCAAGGAAGAGTGGTGGTACCATTCCTAGTGCAGAGATCATAGATGGTCAAGAGCCATCTTCCCACCCCAGCTGTTCTTCTCTCTGTGGCCCGAACTCTGTCCCCAGCAGGACACAGGTGACACAGTTCAGCAGCACACACACTCTTTATTAGCTGTCCCTGTTTCTCCGAGTGTGCTTGAGTAGAAAAGAATCAATGAAATACCTGATACGGAGGGCGGGGGGAGGGTGGGAAGGGGGTCCTGAGGTCAGGCTGAGCCAGGTTCTGGCCCCTTGTCCCCACTGGTCTGTCTGTGCAGTGCCCCTGCCTGTGCCTGCTCATCCCTGAAAGACAGCATACAGAGGCTCTGCAGCCCTGCCCATCAGGCTGTCTTGGCGTTGGCAGAGTCTGAGACTGTACAAGAGGGTGAGGGAAACCGGTGGATAGGGCCCCAGGGAGAGCAGACACCAGGAATGGATGAAGAGCTCATTCATCAGCCTCTACCCAGCCTCCGTTTCCTAGATCAGAACACCCTGGGTGGGGGGCTGCTGGGTGTGGTTCCCTCTTACTCCTAGGACAGGGGTCTCAGGAAGGAAGGGAACAAGAAAATGCTGGGGATTTCTAGAGGAGGAAGCCTGATTGTGTACTTGGGATTTACTAAAGTGAACAGGGACAGGCTAGGGACAAGGGGATCTAATGGGAACAGTGTTCTTCCTCACCCTTCCTGAGGCCACAATCCAGGGGTGACCTCAATGGGATTGGCAAATTGCTGAAACCAGGCCTGATGGACATGTGAAGCTAGGAGAGCTGATGAGTGATGAGGGTCAGAAGGCATCTCCTCTCCCCAAATAACAAAACAAAAAACATCCACAAATGGAAGAAACAGAGAGAGAGAGAGAGGGAGAGAGGAGAGAGGGAAAGGCAGAAATGGAGGGGGCTACCAAGATAGAGATGGGAAGGGAAGCCTTCTGGGTCCTCAGTGTTAACCCAGCTTCCCTTTCTCTCTGTGGGTCCTTCGGTTAAGCTTGGCTGGGGAAGGAATGGACGATGGGGCAGAAGAGAAGCAATGGTGTCCTGGATCCTGGTCAGCCCAGCACACAAAGAGGGTCCAAAAGGTTCCCTGTCATCGACCCTTGAGGCTCTGAAAGGTGGGCCCATCTAGAATCTTGTAGAAACAAACATGGGGGAAAGCTAACGGAGAAGTGCTCACAGCACCATGGCATGGTAGCCCCTAGTTCCAGAACCAGGCTGGTACCATTTGTAAACATTAGACTTGGTGATGTCTGGGGATGCAGGAGAACGATGCCCAACCTGGACCAACAGGTTTGGAGAGAGTCCGAGTGGGGACCCTATAAACTTAGGAAGCTATCAGACTCACAGGAGACTCATGGGGGAGTGGAAAGGACTCGCCTATACTCTGTGTATTTGTATGATGTCAGTACCACCTTTGGAAGTTGCCAGTCTTCAGAGAAGACACCACTGGTTTCTGATGGACATGGGCAGGCACTGAGCCCTTGGCTACTGAGCATAGTCCTGAACCAGCACAGGTTGCCCTCGGGAGGATGCCAGCACAAGGTCTTTCTCCAGGGGAAAGTTGGAACAGGCTCTCTCACTCGAAACTCACTGACTCTGCCAGTGGGTTCTAGGTTTGGAGAAGTTGAAAACAGAGAGGAGGAAGCTCCCCTGTGACATGGGGCCTTTTGCCTTATCCTTGACAATGCTAGGTGAGCAAGGAGGCAGCTGGGCCGGTGCTGTCCACAGGTGTGTGGCTGGTTCTGCCCAGAACTCGTGTGTCCAGATACCATCACACCAGCCGGAATGAGATGTTGGACCCGGGGCTCACAGTCCAGTGTGGCAGTGTGTTTCCTGTGAGGCACTGGTCATGCCAAGAGGTCCACAAAGATGGCGTTGGCTGTGGTCTGACCAAAGATGAAGGCTCCCAGGGTGACCAAGAGAACTCCATAACTCACCAGCGCCCACCAGCTGTGAGGCAGAAGAGAGAAGCCTGATGAATCATTTTATTTATGACTCTGCAGACTACGTACATTAGTTAGCAGCATAATTAGTTACAGCACTTTTGACTTCCCAAGGACATGTCCACCAAAGGAATGTGATCCTAGTCCACAGATAAGACCAAGACCTGAAGGGGCTGACTAGTCACATCATGCTGAGGGCATGACCAGGGTTAGAATGCAGCTCTCCTGCTGGGAAGACATTGAGGAAGCAGGCAGGTCACAAGGAATAAGATCCCTTTATTAAAGATAATTAGAAAGCAGGCAACCCCAATTATGTGCATTAAAACAGCACCAAAAGGCGGGCGTGGTGAAGCATGTCTTTAATCCTAACACTTGGGAGGCAGAGGTAGGAAGATCGTTGTGAGTTAGAAGCCACTCTGAGACTACATAGTGAATTCCAGGTCAACCTGGGCTAGAGCAAGACTCTACTTTGAAAAACCAAAAAACAAAACAAAACAAAACAAAAAAAGCAACAGAGCTATCATCTGACATTGAGATGGAGGGTGATAATTTATTTTCTTCTTTAAATCTGTGTCTAGTGGGTTTTTTGTTTTTTTTTTTTTTTTTAGTTTCTTGAGGTAGGGTCTCTAGTCCAGGCTGACCTGGAATTTACTATGTAGTTTCAGGCTGGCCTTGAACTCACAGTGAACTTCCTATCTCTGCCTCCTGAGTGCTGGGATTAAGGACATGAGCCACCACACTGGCTTTTAGGCTTCATAATGAATAAATACTTGTTTTATTTTGTTTTGAGATAAGATCTCACCGTATAACTCCAGCTGGCCTTGAATTTGTCTTCCTGCCTCAGCCTCCCAACAAAGCTGTATACAGACTCTTGTGTCTGTATGTACTGCATAGCTGTGTATGGAGGCAGCCCAGAAGGACACAGACCACTGGGCTAACATGAGCTTTCTCTGGAGAGGGTGTGCTGGGGAGTAGGCTGAGGAAGAGGGAGTCCCTTTTTGTTGTTGTTATTGCTGTGTGTGTGTGACAGAGAGAGAGAGAGAGAGAGGGAGGGAGAGAGAGAGAGAGAGATAGGGTCTCACTCTGTAGTCCAGGCTGACCTTGAACTCTAGTAATCCTCCTGCTTTAGCCTCCTAAGTGATGAGATTATGGGTATATCTTGTTTGAGACTCCCATTTTTTTTTTTTTAAAGCTCTTCAGTAGTATTTGAATTGCTAGAAGTAGTCTAGGTTAGTCACTATAAAAATATACATTAAAACCTCATAATTTGAGGAAGAGAGGTACTGGGAAATTGAACCCATGCTAAGAATGCTAAGTCACTGAGTTACACTCTTATCCCCAAGATAATAACTTTGTTTTTGTATGGATGTGCGTGTGAGTGTGTGCCGAGGTCAGAGGTGGGTGTGAGGTGTCTTAGCCTATTCTCTTTATTCTTTCTTTCTTTCTTTTATTTTCATTTTACTGACTTAAAAAAAATTTTATTAGCATTTTCCATGATTATAAAAAAATATCCATGGTAATTCCTTCCCTCCCCCCCACACTTTCCCCTTTGAAATTCCATTCTCCATCATATTA
Source organism: Jaculus jaculus (assembly GCF_020740685.1). Taxonomy (NCBI): domain Eukaryota; kingdom Metazoa; phylum Chordata; class Mammalia; order Rodentia; family Dipodidae; genus Jaculus; species Jaculus jaculus. Next base: position 257,246,858 of record NC_059102.1, on the reverse strand, counting down.
CCTCCCCAATTCTCTTTTTTTCTTAAATATTTTATTTATTTGCAAACAGTCAGAAAGAGAGAGAGAGAGGAAGACAGAATGGATACACCAGGGCTTCTAGCCACTGCAAAAGAACTCTAGATGTGTGTACTACATTGTGCATCTGGTCCTACGTGGGTACTGGGGAATTGAACCCGGATCATTAGGTTTTGCAAGTAAGCACCTAAGCTGAGCCATCTCCCCAGCCCTCCTCACCCGATCTTTGAGACAGGGTTCTTACAGAGCTTAGAGCTCACCAATTTGGCTAGACTAGCTAGCCAGCAAACCCCAGGGATCCTCCTGTCTCCAACTCCCCAGCACTAATATTACAGGTACACCACTATGTTTGGCATTTTCTGTAAGAATTGGGGATTCAAACTCAATTCCTCATGCTTGCACAGCAAGTACTTTACCCAGAGACCCACCTCCTCAGCCCATTTTTGTTGTTGTTTATAAAGACTATTAGATTAAGAGTAGGAGCCAGGTGTGGTGGCACATGCTTTTAATCCCAGCACTGTAGAGGCAGAGGTAGGAGGTTTGCCATGAGTTCGAGGCCACCCCGAGATTACATAGTGAATTCCAGGTTAGCCTGGGCTACAGGGAGATCCTACCTTAAAACAAACAAACAAACAGGGCTGGAGAGATGGTTTAGTGGTTAAGCACTTGCCTGTGAAGCCTAAGGACACTGATTCAAGGCTCGATTCCCCAGGACCCACGTTAGCCAGATGCACAAGAGGGTGCACGTGTCTGGAGTTCGATTGCAGTGGCTGGAGGCCCTGGGGTGTGCCCATTCTCTCTCTCTCTATCTGCCTCTTTCTCTCTCTGTCACTTTCAACTTTATAAATAAAAATGAACAAAACAATTAAAAAAAAGAGAGAGAGAAGCAAAGAGGAGAGATTTTGAAGAGCTCCTGCCCATGAGAAGGCAGGAGAGGGTAAAGCCCAAAGTACAAAAAGCTTCTTCAGGAGGCGGTAAAGTTTCTGCATCTGTTTTTGTGAGACTGGGTCTTGGTATGTAGCCCTGGCTGACCTATTACTCACTATGTAGCTATGATGGTTTAATGGTCATTGTCATTTTGACTAGACTTGGCATCACCTATGAGAGACCCCTCTAGGAGTGTCTGTGAGGGTTTCCAGAGAATTTTCATTGAGGAGGGAGGACCCAACCTGAATGTGGGCTGCAGTACCCTGTGGGCTTGTCCTAGACTGAATAAAAAGGAAAAAAAGAGAAAGCAAGCCAAGAGCTGCATCCAACTGTTTCCTGACTGAAGACAAAATGTGAACAGCTCCCATCATGCCCTACATCTTCAAGACAGGAGCCAAAATAAACCCTTCCTCCCCAAGTTAATGCTGTCAGATATTTGGTTGTAGTGATGGGAGAGGGCATCAATAGAGGTTGGCTTTGAACTCATAGCAATTCCACCTCACCTTGCTGAGTGCTGGGATTACAGCTGCGTGCTACCCCTGGCTAAGCCCCATCATTTTCACAGGTCTTTTGCCTCTTGCCTCTTTTCAGGTCCACATCTAGTCCCCCACCTCCTCTTTCCTGAGAGGATGCTGTGCCATCCCTGCTTTACCTGGCTGGTTTGACCTCCTCCATCTCCGATAGCTTGGCTTGAATGAGGCACAGCCCTGGAAGGGAAGAGGCAGCCTGAGTTTGGAGGAGACACGGGGTTCCTCCCTCAGCAAGCTCCCCTCACTAGGAGGCAGTGGTGGGAAAGGCCTGTTTACTCCTCCAGGGACTTGAGGTCTCTGCCCACCTGACTCCACACCTGGCTGGAGGCATGGCCTTTGCTCTCCCAGGACGGGTTAGCTCCTGACAAGTACCCACTGGACTGCACACAGGATGCAGAGCTGAAGGGACACAGTGAGCTGTGACTCCCTTGCTTCAAACCCAGTGGGAAGGATTTTTAAAAAGCATTTTATTTATCTATTTTATTTATTTATTCCAGACAGAGAGAAGGGGAGAGAGACAGAGAGAAAATGGGCACACTATGGCCTCCAGTCACTGCAAACAAGCTCCAGACACATGCACCACCATGTGCATCTGGGACCTGGAGGATTGAACCTGGTTCCTCAGGCTTCGCAGGCATAGGCCTTAGAGCTGAGCCATCTCTTCAGCCCGGGAAGGCTTTTTGAAGAGGTTCTTGGACAGAAACAAACTGGGTGCAGGTACAACTCATGGCCTGGCTGACAGGGCGGTTTGCCAGGACCTGAAGCTGACCTGCGTCTAGAACTCAGGTTTTGTGACTTCAGCCTCAAGGTGCCATTAGATACCCCCTTTCCCTCTGGACTGTATTAGGTAGGAACAGCCAGTCAGATCTCTGAGAGTCAAGGAGGGACATATAACGTGAATGACAGGTAAGAATTCAGGCTTGGAACTCAGGTCTACATGGCTTTGAAAAGGCTGTTTCTTATGGGTTGAGCTTGTTAACCGCTGAGCAAGCGTCTGGGCCTCACCTCTCATCAGAGAACAGGTAATCACCTCTCCACGAGTCAGTGCTGAGCCACGTGGGTAAGCGACAAAGGCGGCTGAGTACTCGCCCCCGCAGGTTTTGAGGCCCAGGGGAGCTAAGGCCAGGGAGGCCTTGCTGCAGGGCAGAGATGGGGACCACCTGGGGTCTGTACCTGGGAAGACGAAGATGAAACAGGCGGCCAGGCCTCCAATGACTGAGATGACCTTGCCGATGTCGGGGATGAAGAGCGCCAGCAGCAGCGTAAGGAGGAACCACACCAGGGTCTGCAGCAGGCGGCGCCTCCGCTCCCGGCCCACATCTTCCTCCACCGGCGTGCCCTGGTAGCGCAGCCACAGGCCTTCCACCACTGCCCTGTTACATGAGGAGGGACTTAGGGGCACCCTTGCTAGTGTCCCCCACTTCAAATGCAAGGGAATCAGATCCTGAATGGGCAGATTGTGGGTAAAGCCTTATCCCCCCAGAGCCTGTGTTCTTATCCGTAACCAGCAATATCTTTGGTTGCTATGGGCTGGAGGAGACAGTGAGTGGTCTCATCACATGAAGCACTATTATTCTCTTTAAAAGGAAATAGCTCAGGGCTGGAGGGATGGGTTGGTGGTTAAGGCATTTGCCTGCAAAACTAAAGGAGCCAGGTTTGATTCCCCAGGACCCATATTAGCCAGCTGCACAGGGTGGTGCTGGTGTCTCCAGTTTGTTTGCAGTGGCTGGAGGCCCTGGTGCGCCCATTCTCTCTCTCTATCCCCCTCCCTCTTTCTCTGATAAATAAATAAAATAAAAATATTAAAAGGAAGTGGCTGGGCATGACGCACACCTTCAAACCCCACATTCTGGAGGCAGACATAAGAGGATATCCATGAGTTCGAGGCCACCCTGAGACTACAAAAAAAAAATAAAAATAAAAATAAAAATCTAGTCCAGATCCTTTTCTGGCTCTCACTTGGACACACAGTCTTTTGCACACCCTACACTTTTTATTTATTTACTTGGTTTTTAGATGTAGGGTTTCACTCTAGCCCAGGCTGACTTGGAATTCCCTATGGAGTCTCAGGGTGGCCTCGAACTCACGGCAATCATCCTACCTCTGCCTCCCGAGTGCTGGGATTATAGAGATTCTTTTTATTTGGTGAGGTAGGGTCTTACTCTGGCCCAGACTGACCTGGTATTCACTATGTAGTGTCAGGGTGGCCTTGGATTCATGGCGATCCTCCTCCTACCTCTGCCTTCTGAGTGCTGGGATTAAAGGTGTGAGCCACCACACCTAGCTTGGACTAGAGATTCTTGTAGCACTCACAGAATGTTCTGGTACCCACCAAGACCTGGATGGGTGAGGGGGCATTCTAGGCATGAACTCTTTTTTATGGACCTTGATTTCTCCTGCTACCAAATAGGTCTAGATAAGCCCTGGAGCCAGCTGGAAGGCCCCAGGGGCTCTGGGGGAGGTGGGGAAGGCCTCACCGCCCACAAAAGTGCAGGATGGGGTAGGAGGTGAGCACGCTCAGGATGATGAAGGCACGCGCAACAGCCACGGCCACGTCCTCTGAGGGGTAGGACAGGAGCACGTCTGGGTCCACAGCAGCTCCAAATGTTAGGAAGCCACAGATACCTGTGGGCAAGGACAAGGTAAAGTCAGAGTAACCCCAGGAGGTAAGGTGTGGACTGTCCACCTCTAGTTGCAACATCAGAGGGAGGATCTGTAGCATCTCAGGGGTGTAACTGGGCCTCAGAAAGGAAGTGGAGCCAGGGGTGAGGCCTGCCTTCTTAGAGGCTCCTTGGTGGAAGTCCTCTGCCACCAACACTGTGCCCTTCCTGACCTTATCTTGTCCAGCACTTGCCTCGGAACTTCTGCAGTAACTTTCTGCTGGCATCTCATCTCTCAGGTCTCGGTTCAGATGTTCCCTCACAGGATGATACTCTGCCTCACCCTGCCTACTAGTCCCCCACCCTAGGCATTCTATTTTCTTCACAACACTCTTTCTTTTTTGTTTTTATTTATTTATTTTTGGTTTCTCGAGGAAGGGTCTTACTGTAGCCCAGACTGACCTGGAATTCACAATGTGGTCTCAAGGTGGCCGTGAACTCATGGTGATCCTCCCACCTCTACCTCCTGAGTGCTGGGATTAAAGGCATGCACCACCACGCCTGGCTATTTTTATTTATTTTCAAGGAGAGAGAGAGAAAGAATGAAAAACAACAACAACAAAAAAGAAGGGGCTGGAGTGATGGCTTAACAGTTAAGGCATTTGTCTGAAAAGCCAAAGGACCCAGGTTCAATTCCCCAGGACCCAAGTAAGCCCAATGCACAAGGGGCACATGTGTCTGGAGTTCATTTGCAATGGCTGGAGGTCCTGTCTGTCTCCCTTCTATCTATCTCTCTTTGCTTGCAAACAAATAGATAAAAATTACTAAAAAAAAAAAAAAAAAAAAAGAATGGGTGCACCAGGGTTTCTAGCCACTGCAAACGAACTCCACTAGATACATGCACCACTTTGTACATATGGCTTTACGTGGGTGCTGGGGAATCAAATCTAGGTCATTAGGCATTGCAGGCAAACACCCTAACCGCTGGACCATCTCTCCAGCCCAATACTCTTTCTTTCTAAATTGCCTTTGTTCCCAGCCAGAACATGGGGTCCAAGACAATAGGGACTTGGGCTGTTTGCCTCTGTATTCCTGGCTATGGCTTCAGAGGCTGGAGCAGTGACTGTCCAGGCAGCAACTGCTCCAGTCACCAGTCATGGCCTCTTATCCAAACTTCTCCATACAACTGCCAGAGCCTTCTTTGCCCAGTCATTCCTCATCCATGGAATGGATATTCCTATTCCCAGGTGCTCATGAGCATCCAGCCCCTCCCCACTACCTGCATGGCCTCAAGGCCACCTGCCTGCATTGCTACACAGACCTCCTCCTCATCCCTGCCCCTTGCCTGGGCATTTTGCAGTTTCTTTCTGGAATACTCCCCTCAACCTAGCTCTTTCTGTTTGGTTGTTTATTTTTCAAGGTAGGGTCTCACTGTAGTCCAGATTGATTTAGAACTCTGTAGCTTCAGGCTGGCCTCAAATTCATAGCAAGCCTCTGCCTCCAAGCGCTAAGATTAAAGGCAGGAACCACTACACCTGACTAGTGCTCTTGCTCTCTCTCTCTGCCGCTACAACCAAACTCCAGATGTATGTGCTGTCTTGTGCACATGTGTGACCTTGAGCACTTGCTTCACCTTGCTTGTCTGGCTTATGTGGGATCTGAAGAGTTGAACATAAGTCTTCAGACTTCTCAGGCAAGCGCCTTAACTGCTAAGCCATCTCTCTAGTCCCCCCTCTTTTTTTTTGGTTCTTAGAGGTAGGGGTTGAACTGGAATTCACTATGTAGTCTCAGGGTAGCCTTGAACTCTTGGCAATCCTTCTACCTGTGCATCCCAAGTGCTGGAATTAAAGCTGACCCTTCTTCTCCTTCTTTTTTATTTTTATTTTTATTTTTTTTCCAGAACAAAAAGTATTTATTGTGGATTTAGCCACTACATTTTCAGATAATTCATTGAAACAGCAGGAGATGACTAATATATTTTCCCAAGAAGCATCAATATATTCTTTTTTATATCTTTTCACAATTTTTATTAAAATTTTCCATGATTATAGAAATTATCCCATGGTAATACCCCCCTCCCCGCACTTTCCCCTTTGAAATTCCATTCTCCATCATATTACCTCCCCATCTCAATCATTCTATTTACATATATACAATGCCAACCTATTAAGTACACCCCTCCTTTCCTTTCTCTTCCCTTTATATCTCCTTTTTAACTTACTGGCCTCTGCTACTAAGTATTTTCATTCTCACTACAGCAGCCCTGAAGCTAGGATCTGCATCTGAGGGAGAACATGTGGCGCTTGGCTTTCTGGGCCTGGGTTACCTCACTTAGTATAATCCTTTCCAGATCCATCCATTTTTCTGCAAATTTTATAACTTCATTTTTCTTTACTGCTGAGTAGAACTCCATTGTATAAATGTGCCACATCTTCATTATCCACTCATCAGTTGAGGGACATCTAGGCTGGTTCCATTTCCCAGCTATTATAAATTGAGCAGCAATAAACATGGTTGAGCACGTCCTTCTAAGGAAATGAGATGAGTCCTTAGGATATATGCCTAGGAGTGCTATAGCTGGGTCATATTTCTCCTTCATTTTTAAAATATTATATGTGTTTATTGTTTGAGAGAGAGAGAGAAAGAGAAAAAGAGAATGGGCATGGCAGGGCCTCCTGCAAATGAACTCTTGGTGCATGGGCCATTTTTTTTTTTGAGGAAGGGTCTTGCTCTAGGCCAGGCTGAACTGGAATTTACTATGAAGTCTCAAGGTGACCACGAACTCATGGCAATCCTCCTACCTCTGCCTCCACAGGGCTGGGATTAAAAGGCGTGCCACCATGCTCAGCTGCATGGGACACTTTGTATGTCTGGCTTTTATATGGATACTGGGGAATCAAACCCAACCCCAACCCAACCCAGCTCTTTATATTCTGCCTTTTTCTTTTCTTTTTTTAACTTTATTTTTATTTATTTATGTGAGAGACAGAGAGACAGAAAGAGGGTGAGAGAGAATGGGCGCACCAGGGCCTCCAGCCACTGCAAATGAACTCCAGATGCGTGTGCCCCCTTGTGCATTTGGCTTACGCGGGTCCTGGGGAATCAAACTGAGGTCTTTGGGCTTTGCAGGCAAAGCGCCTTAGCTGCTAAGGAATCTCTCCAGCCCCTTTTTCTTTTCTTTTTTCCTTCTTTTCATATATTGCATTTATTTATTTGAGAGAGAGAAAGAGGCAGAGAGAGAGTGAGAGAGAGGGAGGGAGAGAATGGGCACATGAGGGCCTCCAGCCACTGCAAACGAACTCCAGGTGCATGCGCCCCCTTGTGCATCTGGCTTACGTGGGTCCTGGAGAATCAAATGGGGATTCTTTGGCTTTGCAGGCAAACGCCTTAACCGCTAAGCCATCTCTCCAGCCCTATTCTGCCCTTTTCAACAAGGGCCTCTCCAGCTCAGAGAGGAGCGAACTAGTCCCATTTACCCCTTCTCTGCTTCAGGGTTATGATGACATTAGCAATTGACTAGACTTCCTTTTTCCTTATTTATCTACACACTACTGTTTCAGTAAGACTGTCAACCCCACAGGGTCAGGTCCTGTCCCCTGTTCCTATAGCTTTCCCACACTGAACAGTTCCTGACACTAGGCCTTACTTTAGAGCTGCAAGTCAGCAGACGAACACATCTCTCTCGTTCTGGCAGGACGCCGCCTCAGGCAGCCCAAGCTACACGCCTACAGAAGTGCTTATCACTAGCAGTATCAAGCTGCCCCAGGAGAGTGGGACTAAAGGGCTTGGGGGCTTCAGGAGGAGTGGGGACACTCCAAGCCTGCTCTTTGGAGGGACGCACTCACCTGTGCCCATGTAGACAGCCAGGGCTATGATCATGGCCACGGTCACCACCCCGCCCCAGGTCTTCACCTCAGGCTGCCGCATGCTGTTGAAGACGGGTACGCTGCTCACGTGGCACTGTCCAGATGAAAGGTACAGCCATGGTGGGAAAGTGACCCCACTCTCAGGTTTCAGAGGGAGGTACTTTGGGGACAAAGGTCCTGGGGCCCCTGCTATATCCTTTTCCCCAGGAATCCTCCATCCTGCATATAATTTATAATTAACATAGTATAAAATAATAAAATAATGTAGAATCCCAGATTGTGTCTACGGAAGGGGGGAGCTAACAGACAGCAAGGACCGTGCAGCTGGCACCTGAAATCCGAAGCAGATGGTGGGCATAGCATTGAACACTGCCATCCAGGAAGCTGGTCTGTGGACAAACACAATGTACACCTGCCTGTGAATCCCAAAGAGCCACCAACGGTCCCCATCACAGCCCACACCAACCAGTGCTCCACATAATGAAAATGTAAGTCTGGGACTGGGGAGAGGAGACATGTCCATTCCACAGTTCAGTAAACAGGATCTGAAAGGCCTTCCTGGGACCCAAATCCAGAGTTCCTGGCTCTTGGACCAGGGCTTTGCTTTCCTGGTTTGTTCCTTTAAAACAATAAAAGGGGCTGAGGAGATGGCTCTATGGTTAAAGGCACTTACAAAGTCTGTTGGCCTGGGGTCAATTCCCCAGCACCCACATAAAGTTGGTAATAAAGTAATGCATGTCGCCGGGCGTGGTGGCGCATGCCTTTAATCCCAGCACTCGGGAGGCAGAGGTAGGAGGATCGCTGTGAGTTCAAGGCCACCCTGAGACTACAGATTGAATTCCAGGTCAGCCTGTGCTAGAGTGAAACCCTACCTCGGAAAACCAAAAAAAAAAAAAAAAAAAAAAAAAGTAATGCATGTGTCTGGCAAGAGACCTGGTGCATGAAAATAATTTTTTTTAGGAGACATAAAGGGTAGAGAAAGGAAGGGAAGAGGATACTTAATAGGTTGATATTGTATATATGTAATTACAATGATTGTAATGGGGAGGTAATGTGATGGAGAAGGGAATTTCAAATGGGAAAGTGTGGGGGGGGGGAGGGAGGGAATTACCATGAGATATATTTTATAATCATGGAAAATGTTAATAAAAATTAAAAAAAAAATACTTGGGGCAGGCTGGAGAGATAGCTTAGTGGTTAAAGGTACTTGTTTGCAAAACCTGATGGCCTGGGTTCCATTCCCCAGAACCCATGTAAAGCCAGATGCACAAAGTGGTCCATATGTCTGGAGTTCATTTGCAGTAGCAGGAGGCCATGATGTGCCCATTCTTTCTCTCTTTGTCTGCTTCTTTCTCTCTCAGATCAATAAATAAACAAAATATTTTAAGAAAAAAAAAAAAAGAAAATAATTTTTTTTAAATTTTAGCAAATAAAAGGGAGACTTCAAAAAAAGATGATAAAACAAAACATCCTTGCTGGGTGCGGTGGCACATGTCTTTAATCCTAGTACTCTGGAGGCAGAGGTAGGAGGATCACCATGAGTTTGAGTACACCCTGAGGTGACATAGTGAATTTCCAGTCAGCCTGGGCTAGAGTGAGACCATACCTCCAAAAACAAAACAACAACAACAAAACACCCCTCATCCTTATATAAAAGATACAATTATACGAATAACTGGTAAAATGGGTCCTTGCCCAGCAGTGGAGCATTTGCTTGATGCCGGTGAGTCCCTTGCCTTTGGCCATCACTCTCCCCCGCAGGCAAAAAGAAAGAGATGAGGCTCTTTCCCCTCCCTCTGCAGTGACTGGTGTGCCAGCACCTGGGCGCCAGCGCATCTTAGGAAGGCCTTCACATGTGGGTACTGCATCTGCAGGGGTTCAGGCTGCAGCTTCTACCGCATGTTCCCTGGGGACCTTCACCTACCTGGTCAGGATGTCCCCTGGGATCATCTCTCTATCTGGCCAGATGTATTTGATGATAATGATGGCAGTGACATACCAGGTGCCCACGACGCTCAGGAAACTGCCAGGAAGGAGAGAATGACTTCCTGCTCCCTGCAGCCCCAGCTGCTGCTTGTCCAATGCCACCCCCAGGGCTGTCCACCCTCTGCTATAGGGATTGAACAATGCCAAGCAAAGACTCAGGAGAAATGTAGTCTCAGGATGGCCTTGAACTCAGTGATCCTCCTACATCTGCCTCCTGAGTGCTGAGACTAGAGGTGTGCGCCACCATGCCCGGCAGCAATCCCTTTTCTTTTCTTTTAAAGATTTTTATCTATCTATCTATCTATCTATCTATCTATCTATCTATCTATCTATCTATCTATCTATCTATCTGAGACGGTGGGGGGAGAGTGGGAATGGGCATGCCAGGGCCTCTAGCCACTGCAAATGAACTCTAGATGCATGCGCCACCATGTGCATCTGGCAGGGTCCTTAGGCTTTGCAGGCATGCACCTTAACTGCTAAGCCATCTCTCCAGGCCAGCAATCCCTTTTTTTGACAAGGGCATTTAAGCTGAACTGATGCAAGAGTTGCTTTCTCCCTCAATGGTAACTGGAAAGGAATGCTTTGAGACTGAGACAAGGTCTGTCTGCCCTGTCTGGCCCATTCTCACTGTCCCAGAGGGTGAGCTGCATTGGAGGAGAGGGACACCCCCAATAGCCCTTGATTCTCTAGATGCCCACGATCAGAATTTCTATCTGGCCCAGGTTCGGTTGGGACCTCCAAACCTGGCATATTTCTGGAAGCCGATCTCTCTGGGGATGGAGAGGGGCAGGATGAAAAAGAAGGCAGTGAGGCTGATGGTGAACTTGCGGTCTGTGTACCACAGGCCTCCGCTGGCTCCCTCAGGCTGCTTTGCCATCACAGCTATAACTGCATAGGGAGGAAGGAGGGGATGTCACGCCACACCCAGGATGTGGTCCTCCTGCTCTGCTGGGTCTTAGCACCTCCCTCTAATAGGCCAGCAGCCTGGAGGAGGGACTTGCAGAGATAAGTACACAGCAGCCTTCCCCTCCACCCCTGGATCCCCAGGGCCAAGGGGGAAAGCTGAGGTAGGCACTGTGGGGCGGGCCTCACTCTTGTCCTGTTGGTCCCCGATGATGATGAGGAAGGCAATGCAGGTGCCGAAGGTATAGACAGCGATGGCCACCTCGCACAGGACGCCAGTCAGCTTGCCACACACGGCCCACACCACCTCCTGGTAGGTCCTCTCGTTGCTGGCCTGGGAGCAGTAGGCCAGGATGACAAGGCCACTGATGATGAAAACCAGCATGCCCTGCAGACAAGGGCAGAATAGCAGGGTGTGGTAAATGTCAGCCCCAGGGCATCCAGGGCTCATAAGCATTTATTGGGCCAGTGCCCAAAGTGGAATTAGCAAATGAGTCTTATCTTGCAGGGCATTTTTAAACAAAAAAAAAACATTTATTTTTATTTATTTGTAAGAGAGATAAAAAGGGAGGGGGAAGGAGGGAGGGAATGGGCAATGCCAGGGTCTCAAAGCTGCTACAAACAAACTCCAGACACATGTGCCACCTTGTGCATCTGGCTTATGTGGGTCCTGGGAATTGAACCTGAGTTGTTTGGCTTTGCAGGCAAGTGTCTTAACTGCTAAGCCATCTTTCCAGCCCTTGCAGGTTTTTTTTTTTCTTTCTTAATGTGTTTTGCTTTTCAAGGTAGGGTCTTGTTCTACCCCAGGATGACCTGGAATTAATCTCAGGCTGGCCTCAAACTCACCATGATCCTCCTCGTCAGTGCTGGGATTAAAAAGGCATGTATTATCACACCTGGCTTGGCAGGGCATTTTTAATAGACGTCTAGAAGTTGCCAAGTTGCAGTTTTCTTTAAAAGCAAACATTGGGGTGGCTCTGTGGGTAAGAGTGCTTACTGCCCAAGCATGGGGACCTGAATTCGAATCCTAGCACCTGTGTCAAAAGCTGGGCATGGAGGTGGAGAGATGGCTTAGCAGTTAAGACATTTACTCGTAATGTCAAACAACCTAGGTTTGATTCCCTAGTACCTATGTAAAGCCAGATGCACAAAGTAGGGCATGCATCATTTGTAGTGGCTAGAGGCCCTGGCACACTCATTCTCTCTCTCTCTCTGTTTGCAAAAAAAAAAAAAAAAAAAAAAGAACAAAAATTGAAAAAAAAGCTAAAAATATAATTAAAGCTGGGCTTGGCTACATATGCCTATACTCTGAGTGTTGGGAGGGTACATGGGGGTCTTCAGTCAGCTCTAGGCTCACTGAGAGACTCTACCTCAGGGAAATAAGGTGGAAGAGTGACAGACAAGGACACCTGATCCCTTCCTCTGGGCTCTACACACGTGTGCATGGGCATGTGCATACGCTGCACACACACACCACACATACCAAAAGAGCATAAATGGAAGTATGTAAAAAACAAGTTTTGTAAGTCAGGCATAGTGGCGCACACCTTTAGTCCCAGCACTCGGGAGGCAGAGGTAGGAGGATCTCCGTGAGTTCAAGGCCACCCTGAGACTACGTAGTGAATTCCAGGTCAGCCTGAGCCACAGTGAGACCCTACCTCAAAAAACAAAACAAACCAAACAACAACTCTTATTAATTTCAGACATGCAAGAGCGGAGAGCAGTAAAATGGACTCTCAGTGCCTGTCACTCAGCTTCAGAATCAGTTCGTGGACCTATCTTTCCTTTCTGCTTTTTTTTTTTTTTTTGGTTTTTCAAGGTAGGGGCTCACTTTAGTCCATGCTGACCTGGAATTCACTATGTAGTCTCAAGGTGGCCTTGAGCCCAAGGCAATCCTGCTACCTCTGCCTCCCACATGCTGGGATTAAAGGCATGCACCCACCACATCCAACTTTTTTTGTTGTTGTTTAGGTAGGGTCTCACTCTATCCCAGGCTGACCTGGAATTAACTATGTAGTCTCAGGCTGGCCTGAAACTCACAGTGATCCTCCTGCCTCAGCCTTCCGCGTGCTGGGACTAAAGGTGTGCACCACCACTCCCAGCTTGGTTGTATTTATTTTATTTTTATTTATTTATTAGAGATGGGGGAGGGGGAGAGAAAGAGAGAATGGGTGTGCCAGAGTCTCTAGCCACTGCATACGAACTCCAGACACATGCACTACCATGTATATCTTGCTTAGGTGGGACTTGGAGAATTGAACCTGGGTTCTTTGGCTTCACAGGCAAGTGCTTTAATTGCTAAGACATCTCTCCAGCCCCCCTATTGTATTTCAAAGCCAATACAACTATTGTTTTAAGCCAGGGTTGATGGCACCACTTTTAATCCTAGCACTTCGGAGGCAGAGGTGAGTTTGAGGCCACCCTGAGACTACACAGTAAATTCCAGTTCAGCCTGGGCTACAGCAAGACCCTACCTGGAAACCACCCCCTCCCCTAAACAAAAAGAGAAAAACTATCATTTTATATTAGCATTAAACATTTCAGTAGTTTTAAAAGGGCCTTCTTTTTAAAATGTAACCACAAAAACCAATACAAGACGGGCTGGAGGGATGGCTTAGCAGTTAAGGCATTTGCCTGCAAAGCCAAAGGACCCACCAGGTTTGACTGCCCAGGACCCATGTTAGTCAGATGCACGAGGGGGTGCATGTATCTGGAGTTCATTTGCAGTGGCTGGAGGCCCTGGTGTGCTCATTCTCTCACTCTCTCTCCCTCTTTCTCTGTCAAATAAATTAATTTTAAAAAATTTATAACGTGGATGATGCAAAAACCACCCTTATCATTGGGAAGGCTTTCGGAATCTCGGCTGGGCTCAGAGTGGACTTTCGGAGGGACACAAGTAACATCTGACTTGTACCTGGTGCTCTTCCTCTCTTCTTTCCCTCCTCTCTTACTATTTATTTATTTGCAAGGAGAGAGAAAAAGAAAAAGAACAGGTACACCAGGGGCTCCTGCCACTGCAAACAAACTCTAGACGCATGTGCGACTATGTGCATTTAGCTTTATATGGGGTGCTGGGGAATCAAATCCAGGCAGTCAGGCTTAACTAGCAAGTGCCTTTAACCACTCAGCCTCTTCTCATACTCATATTGGTTCTGACCAGTTGGTTTTCAAAAGAAAAAGGAGGGTGGGGGTCCTAGAATAGATTGGTAATGTCTGTCACACGTAAGACAGGAACAGCAGCATGTGTCTCCTTCAACCATCCTCGATTCCAAGCTTCCCCAGGAAAGCAGAGCCCACAGGCAGCGCATGTTGCATGTGTCACCAGTGCACTCACCATCTGCAGCATGATGCCAGCCGCCACGCCCCCAGCGGTGCTGAAGGCCGCTGGGAAGTTGAGCAGCCCTGCACCGAGACAGGCATTGACAACGATGACGATGGCACCAAGTGCAGAAGTGGTACGTCTCTCGGGTCCTCCAGGAGACACTTCGCTCTCGCTCTTGGGGACTGTGTCCACACAAGGACTCTGCAACAAACGGGCCCTCTCTCCGGCATCCGTGCTGGAGCCCCACTCGCTGTAGTCACTGTTAATGCTGACCTGGGCCATGGCCCCGAGACCCCACTTCCTCCAAGAGCCGTGGGTCCTGCCTCACAGCCACATCCCCAGGGTGGCTGAGAGAATACTGGTTCCTTCAGGACTGTGATCTCGACCTGGGTGAACAAAGGCAGGTGTTACTTTCACCCTGAGATAGGGAGTCTGGGGCACAAAACAGAGAAGCAGTTTTCCCAGGATCTCATGTGTAGGACTCACGTAAGAACAGTGAGCTAACCAAGCGTGTGGCTGGAGACGAAGCCTTGTGGTTAACATTCCGATCCAGAAGTGTCTCTGAGCAGAGCACTTCATGGGTGTCAGTGCGGGTGGTCGACACATAAACATGCCAGCTGCACATCACTTGCTTCATCTTTACGTACCAATGAGGCAAATAAGACCTAAACATAAAAGCTTAGGAGTCAGGCATGGGGGCGCACGCCTTTAATCCCAGCACTCAGAAGGCAGAGGTAGGAGGATCGCTGTGAGTTCTAGGCCAGCCTGAGACTAGATAGTGAATTCCAGGCCAACCTGGACTAGAGTGAGACCCTGCCTTGAGAAAACAAAATCAAAAACAAACAATCAAAAAAGCTTAGGAACACTAGCATGTCAGCACCTAGAGGGGCCCCCAGGGAACAGTTGCACCACGGGCATGCCTTCTCTCATTCACACCTATGACAACCTTGTGATCAAAAGATGGTTCAGCAATTAAAGGCATTTGCTTGCAAAGCCTGCTGACCTGGGTTCACTCCTAAGCCACCCATATAAGCTGGACACAAAAAGTGTTGGGTGTGCACATGCATATGAACAAACACACACACACATACATACACAAATAAGTGAATAAAGATAAGAAAAGATTCAGAGAAATCAAAGCACCAACCTAGGATGGTATGAGCAAGTAGTGGTGCAGGAACAGAAGATCTGTCTGCCTTCTCAGCTTTTGCCCATCACAGAATCCCAAGAGGAGCTCCAACCAAGAACTGGGGGTGTTTCAATGTGTTACAGCCCACCGTGTCCCCTGCAACCTAGACATTACATTGTGTGGCTTTTGAGGCCCTCCAAAACTCAGGCCAAGTCTCATTCTTGTCCCACGTGACAAGTCTTGCCATACCCATCACACCTGCATCCTCAATGACCCTGTGCTTGCCATGTTCTCGGGTCCTGTCTTCCCTATTCCTTTGGATACTGACAGAGCCCTTTGTGGGGTCACGTCAGGGTCCAGCAGTGCTCATCTGCTTGCAGCGTTTGCTCATGGGCTTGCTCTCCACAGCGAGACTGTCGGGCTCTGAGACCAGACATGTGGTGTTTAATGTTACTAGGAGCTATAACTGATGGGCTGGGACTCAAAGCCAGGCCTGCTAGCCTCTAGCATTTGTCTTTGTCTCTGCCTCCTCCCTTGTCCTGAGAAGGTCCTTTGGCCTGGATGAATTTAGATAACAGGTGTGTCACCTGACTATTCACTCTCTCCAAAGTTAGTGACAGGTTTTCCATCTGCTTTGGTCCATTTTCCCAGAAAATGAAGTTATCCCGGTGTGGTGGTACACAGACTACACAGTGAATTTTAGGTCAGCCTGGGCTAGAGTGAAACGCTACCTCGGGGGGAAAAAAAATGAAGTTATTTTCTTGCCCAATCTTGAAGTGTTTTGAAAATGTTCTCACAGTTTGGTAGAGAGCCCAAGACACTCAAGAGAAATAATGGTTAAAGAATCAAGCCCGATGGGCTGGAGGGATGGCTTAGTGGTTAAGGCATTTACCTGCAAAGCCAAAGGATTGTGGTTTGATTCCCCAGAACCCATGTAAGCCAGAAGCACAAGGTGGCACATGCATCTAGAGTTCATTTGTAGTGGCTGGAGGCCCTGGCCATATCCATTCTCTCTCTCTCTGACTCTCTCAAATAAATAAAACTTAAAAATAAAGAAAGAAAGAAAGAATCAAGCCCAAGGCGTGGTGACATACACCTTTAATCCCAGCACTTGGGGAGGCAGAGGTAGGAGGAGCACCATGAGTTTGAGGCCACCCTGGGACTACAAAGTGAATTCTAGGTCAGCCTGGGCTAGAGTGAGATCCTACCTCAAAAAACCAAAAGAATCAAGCCCAAACCCTGTTAAAGAGCATCTCTGGTGGCTCCTGTCTGTAATCCCAGCCATGGGGAGGCTAGAGATGAAGGTGGTGAATTTTTGTGACCTGGGGCACATAGCATGTGATCAGGTGGGTCAGGGCTACATAACATGACCTTGTCTCAAAAAATAAAAATGAAAACCAAGAAACAGCATCCCTGAGCCAGGAGGGACTGTACTCCTGGCTTAGGGTCTCAACTCTGAAAACTAACCTTCCCACTTCCCAACTGTGTGATGTTGGGCAACTTTACCCCTGTAAGTCTTTTCTGTGCTAAATTCGGAGTGTTAATATTAGTAAGGACGCTGGGTGTGGTGGCACACACCTTTAATCCCAGCACTCAGAGGCAGAGATAAGAGGATCTCTGTGAGTTCAAGTCCAGCCTGAGACTGCAGAGTGAATTCTAGGTCAGCTTGGCCTACAGTGAGACCCTATCTAAAAAAAAAGAAAAAAAATCCGGGTTTGGTGGTGCACACCTTTAATCCCAGCACTCGGGAGGCAGAAGTAGGAGGATGGCTGAGAGTTCAAGGCTACCCTGAGAATACATAGTGAATTACAGATCAGCCTGGGCTAGAATGAGACCTTATGTCGAAAAACAAAACAAAAACATAAAATAAAAATAAATAAATTATACACATACTTGTAAGGGCTATTGGGCCGGGGGTAATAGAATATGTGCTTGAACCATGCACGAAGCCCTGACAACTCCCACCTCCCCACCAAAAAAGGCCATTGCTATTGTCTGTGTATCTGGAGGCTGTCAATAAAGTTTTTAAAAAGAAAAAAAAAAGCCATTGCTTGTGTTATTTACCATGCCAAAGAATCTCCAGACCCAAGCAAGCAGAGCAGAAACTCAAATTGGGCTCCAGTGCCATTATTTTTGGGTGACAAGGGCCACAAAGGCACTGAGGAAGTTAACCAGAGGAATAGCAAAATGAAGGCCAGACTAACAGGGCAGGGGCCATAGCTTAGAGGTAGACCATGTTCCTAGCATGTGTGAGACCCTGAGTTCAATGCTAGCTCCACTGCAGCACCCCCCTCCCCAGCCCCACAACAAAAGGACTGGGCTGACTGGGTAGTAAGCAGTCAGGAATGGCCTTCCCTGGAGGCTGCCTTTGGCTGGTTGTCACCCAGGTTGTTCCAAAGACTCCTTTACCTGGGTTTTTATTTCTTGAGTTCTAATCCCAGGTTATTTATTCTCTGCTTGTTTCTTTTTAAATTTCTCTTTAGAGTTAAAAAGAAAGAGAAGTGACCAGTTTCAGAGATGATACCCTCACCACTGCCTATCATGAGACATGCCCTCTTAGTCACCAGGGGTCTAGAATGGCTAATGAGGCCCTTGGGATGCTTCTAAGTTGCTCTTCTTTTTTTACCAGAGTATTATTTATTTATTGCAGAATTATGGCTAAGGTTCCAGTTAGTTGGCCCCAGCTGAGGCAGTGCTGGGGCCCTTGGCCCAAGGTGAGGGAGACAAAGAGCAGAGGGACTGCATCTGGCTGGGGCCTCAAAGCTGTGAGACAGTGTTGGGTGCCA
Source organism: Jaculus jaculus (assembly GCF_020740685.1). Classification (NCBI taxonomy): domain Eukaryota; kingdom Metazoa; phylum Chordata; class Mammalia; order Rodentia; family Dipodidae; genus Jaculus; species Jaculus jaculus. The sequence goes on along the minus strand of NC_059102.1, from coordinate 257,228,791 downwards.
GGCTGCAGGTGAGGCCTGTACCATCCGGTTCCAAGTTCAGGACCTTCACTTTGCCATCCTCTATCACCGTGGAGAACCTCTTGAGCCAGCGATTCCCTAAGGGGAGCACCAGTGAGTCATCTAGCAATGAATCTGTCTCCTTTCCAAAGGCCCCAGTGGGGTCAGCTAGGAGCCCAACCTTGCCTTTGGCCTTGTGGGCTCGACCCCACTCTCCGGTAACAAAGACGTCGCTGACACTCAGACATGCCACCCTCTCAACACCCTTGGCCTTTCAGAGCCTCAGCCTGCTCCCCAAACCCAGGCAGGTGGGTCTTAGAACAGCCAGGAGTGAACGCCCCAGGGACTCCAAACAGCACACCCTTCTTACTTTTAAACAGCCCTGCCAGGTTCATCTTGTTCCCAGGCTGCTCCTCAAACACCTCCACCGAGGGGACAGCGTCACCTACCTGGATGGGGGCCATAGCTGTGGGGTGCTGCTGAAACTGCAGACCCCGTCCCGCGCCCACCCTCCTCGTCCTGGTCTGGCTGCGGTGCTCTTACAGGAAGGAAGCCGCACCACTCTAAGTTGCTCTTCTTGATGAGACACACCAAGCTGGGAATGTTGTCCCCATGAGAGGGAAAGAGGAGAATGCAAGTGCTCTGGGGCATCTGACGCCAAGCATGCAACCAAGGGACACAGTCCCAGAGGAAGCTTGCCTCTGCTTCATTCAGTTCATGCCACAGGACTCCTTTCTCTTGCGAAACCTGCCCCCAGGCCAGCAACTCAGCAAAAACTCAAAGCAGGGGGTGAAGATAAGAGTCTGGGGACTCCCAGGCTTCTGGCATAGTTCCAGAGAAACCTGACACCCCTGGCTCCCCCTGGCTCACACTACACAAGCACCGGCGCCACATTGCTCCGTGCTTCCCCAGGAAGGAGGCGTCCCTCGGCACCCCTGCTCCAGTCCTATGCCACCTGCCCAGCCTCTCCTGCCACCACACAAAGGCTCAGGCGGGCTCAGGGGCTGGGTGATCCCTCCCCTAGTACGTTTCCCCATCTCATCGGTCCAGATCGCTTACCCCACTCTCATTGTTGAGCTCCGTAGCGCCCCGCGTACCTGCTCGACAGGCGGAAGGGGGCTGTTTTCGTCTCCCCAAAGATCTGGGGATTTGATTCTCCTCACTTCCCTCCCTGGCTTCAAGCTTTTCCCCAAGACTGCACTTACAATCTACACTTGGCAGGGAGGAGGAGAGCTGTTTCCCCGCTGGAAGCAGCGAGGCGAGGGGAAGAGCGCCAGATCAGAGGGGGGAAAGGCCCAGGACGGGGAGAGGCTAGGCTTGGGTCACCGTGAGCAGTGTCTGGGGTCAGAACTGGACCCATAGCAATGTCCCTGAGATCCTCGGGCTTCTCAGCCTAGCCTCGGGTCCAGCCCTGAAATAAGAGGTTTGGCCCAGGAGCTCCCTGTCAGGGAGGGCCAGGGGCCATCCCCAGGCCTGAAACGAGGCCAGTGGGCTCCGGGGGAGGGGGAGGGGGTAACTCGGGAGGAGTATGGGACTCGATCCCGGCCTAGGGCTGAGGGGACACCAGCCTGGCTAAGGCGCACCTGGGTGGGCGCGGAGAGGGTTTGGGCTCCGACAGCCTTGCAAGGAACCAGTCCCCATGGTGCCGCTTTGGGGGACTCCAGACACCCCGGGACCTGACAGCCCCACCTTCCACCGACTGTACCTCCCACCACCTACCTAGCTAGAGTGCTTCACTCCGGAGCCGGCTCCCGTGACACGTGAGCACGAATCACATGACCACTCCGCTGATACAGGCCGCGGGACACCCTGGGAGTTGTAGTTTTGAACAGGCGACAACCGCGGATGCCACCAGCTCTCAGCCTCTCAACCCCTCACCATTGTCTTGAGCCAGTTTGGGGCCCAGCCAACCCACTTATCCGATTATTTTTTGGTCCTGGCTTCTTGGCTCCTTTCTCCTGGGAGAAGGCTAGCAGGTCTGGCATCTTTGTCTTCAGGGGCCGCGGGCCAAAGCTATTTGGACTCATTATGCTCCCGGGTCTTTGTTCCAGCAATCACTCTCCAGCCAGCGATCCTGGAGTTTCTTTTACTGACTGAGGGATCACTGAAGAGAGAGAGAGAGAGAGAGAGAGAGAGAGAGAGAGAGAGAGAGAGAGAGAGAGAGAGAGAGAGAGAGAGAGAGAAAGGGAAAGAAAGAAAGAAAGAAAGAAAGAAAGAAAGAAAGAAAGAAAGGAAGGAAGGAAGGAAGGAAGGAAGGAAGGAAGGAAGGAAGGAAGGAAGGAAGGGAGAAAGAGAAAGAGAGAGAGAAAGAGAAAGAAAGAGGGAAGTAGGGAGGGAGGAAGGGAAGGAAGGAAAGAAAGAAAGAGAGACAGAAGGAGGGAGAGAAAAAAGCTATCCTGAGGCTGCTCAGGGCTACGACCCCAGAGCCAGATTCTAGAAGTGTTTGAATAAAGGGATGGGTGTCCAGAGCCTTGGCTGTATGCCACTCATAACAAGTCTGTCTCAGCTGTATCCAGGGCAGGCGCTTTACCACTTAGCTGCGCCCTCTGCTTCCAAGACTCATTTCTGTCGGCCCCCCACCCCACTAAGGATGTAGGTTCTCACTCTAGCATAAGATGGCCTTGAATTCATGGTGATCCTCCTACCTCAGCCTCCCAAATGCTGGGATTACAGGTGTGGGCCACCATGCCTGGCACCTGTTGTAATTTTATTTAACTTAAAAAATATTTTATTTATTTGAGTGCCCCCACCCCAAGCTAGGGTTTCACTCTAGCTCAGGCTGTCCTGGAACTTACTATGTAGTCTCACTATGTAGGCTAGCTTCGAATTCACAGAGATCCTCCTACATCTGCCCCCCCCACCCCCTGCAGGCCCCCCCCCCCCCCCCCCCCCGTGCTGGGATTAAAGGCAAGCACCACCATGCCTGGCTTATTTATTTGAAAGAGAGAGAAAGAAAATGGGCACACCAGGGCCTCTAGTCATTGCAGACAAACTCCATGCTCATGTGCCACTTTGTGCATCTGGCTTATATAGGTACTGGAGAATCGAACCTGGGTCCTTAGATTTCACAGGCAAGAGCCTTAATTTTTAAGCCATCTCTCCAGTCTTTATTTTGCCCCGGCCAGTGGGAAGCCATCTCTCCAGTCTTTATTTTGCCCCGGCCAGTGGGGAGTTGAACAAGGACCTGAGGAGAAGCTAACCTGGGTGAGAAAAGGCAAACAGACACAAGAAGGAGACCATGCTAGATGTTTGTCAAGGCCTCAGAGTCTTTATTTTTTACACAGTGGTTATATAGGGGAAGAAAAAAGGGGCGGGAGAATAAGCTGGCTGATGTGATTTAGGGCTTTGGAATTGTCAGGAAACCTAGAGGGGATGTAATCAGGTGTTCATCTAATCTTGCCTCAATGGCTTAACATCCTGACTGTACCAGGCTTCACATCCTGACCATAAACTGGCAAAAGATAAGATTCTGTAAGCAGTCTGCTGACTGATGTTCCAGAAGTACCTAACAGAAAGCTGGACCAGCTTTCTGAGTAATGAGTCAGCTTATGAGCAGGCCCAGGCAAAATGGAGAGGCTTTTGCTCTATGGCTCCCGACATTATTTAACTTTTTATTGACAACCTCTGTCCATAGACCATGTATCATGAAATAATCGCTTCATACTACCCTCCCTTTCCTGTTCTGAATCCTCCCTCCACTGAATCCCTTCTTTCCAAGTGGTCTCTCTTCTGATTTGATGTCATTTTTCTCCTCCTGTTATGCAGGTCTAGTGTAGGAAGTGTCAGTCACTGCTGCAGTTTTTGGGCCTCAACCAGAGACACCCAGGCTGGTCTAGATTCAGCATGAGGCTCAGGCTTCTGTTGAACTTTCCCCTTTCTGCTTCAGCCTCCACACACTACCTAAAACTAGATTCTTTTACCTAATGATGGGAGTTATAGACCAGTATTCTAGAGCTTGTTAATTTATATTAACGTTTTTTTTTTGCTTATAGTTTGGCATTTTACGCTACTGGTTTCCTTTTTGTGCAAAACCTCCAGGTTTTTTTTTTTTTTGTTTGTTTTTGTTTTTCGAGGTAGGGTCTTACTCTTAGCTCAGGCTGACCTGGAATTCACTATGTAGTCTCAGGGTGGCCTCGAACTCATGGTGATTCTTCCATTTCTGCCTCCCGAGTGCTAGGATTAAAGGCGTGAGCCACCACACTTGGCCAAAGCCTTCAATGTTGATGAAATCCAATTAGTGCTTTTTGCACTATATTAGGAATATGTGCTGGAGATATAGCCCAGTGGCAGATCACTAGCATGCTCAAGGCCTTGAGTTCAGTCCCCTGTATCAAAAAAGAAAAAAAAAAACCTGAATTTTCTGCTTTAAAAAATTATTTTAATTGTTAAAGCTGGGTATGGTGGCACTTGCCTTTAATCCCAGCACTTGGGAGGCAGAGGTAGAGGCAAAGGTGGATGGCCCAGTTCAAGGCCACTCTGAGACTACATAGTGAATTCCAAGTCAGCCTGGACTAGAGTGAGACCCTACCTTGAAAAAACCAAATTATTTTAATTCTTATCTGTGTGAATGTGTGTGTGGGGGGGTACACACATGTCATAGTGCATTGTGGGAATCAGAGGGCAGCTTTTGGACTGACCCTTGCCTGTCCACCTTATTTGAGGCAGGCTTTCTCACTCTGAATTCTGCTGTTCTTTGCTAGGCTTGCTTGTTTCTGGAAAATTCTCCCGTCTTGGCCTCCCATCTTACCATACGTGTCAGCTCCTGTCTTTTGACATGGTGTCTGTGGATTAACTCAGGCACTCCATCTTCAGTAGTGCTTTTTCATCTCTCCAGTCCCTTGCCTGAAGTTTTGAAAATGCTCTCTTAGGGTGTTTTTTTTTTTTTCCTTGAAACTTTGTTCCTTCACCATTCACATTAGAACCTGAATTCACTTTTGTATAAACTACTAAATTGGTTGTGTCAAAAATTAGGTAGGGTCTCATTCTAGCCCAGGCTGACCTGGAATTCACTATGTAGTCTCAGGCTGGCCTCAAACTCAGTGATCCTCCTACCTCTGCCTCCCGAGTGCTGGGATTAAAGGTGTGTGCCACCACAATTGGCTTCATTCTTTAAAAAATATTTTAGCTTTATTTATTTTACATAGAAAGTAAGGCAGGTAGAGAATGGGTGTGCCAAGGCCTCCAATCGCTGCAAACAAACTCCAGATACACGCACCACAATCCAGTTAAGTGAACTGCGCTCGGTTTTGCTCAGATGTGAGCTGAATATAGTAACTTCTGAGGGTGATCTAGGTTTTTAATGAGTCCTGGGAATCAAACCTGGGTCCTTTGGCTTTGCAGGCGAGCACCTTAACCACTAAGCCATCTCTCTAGCCCTAAAATTCATTCATTTTGGGTGCAGTGGTATCTGCCTATAATCTCAGCAGTCAGGAGGACCCTGAATTTGAAGCTAACCCATGCTACATAACAAGACACTGTCTCAAATATAACCAGCATGGTGGTCATGCCTTGTACTTCCAACAGTTGGGAGGCAGGAGGACTGTTGCAAATTTGAGGACAGCCTGGGCCACCCAGTGAAACTGTCTCCAAAAGCAGAGATCCTACTACCTCTTCCTCCTGTGCTGGGAAGGGGGTCACAGACAGGAGGATCCCTGGGGCTCCCTGGTCAGCCAGACTAACTGAAAACAGCAAGCTCCAGGTTTAGTGAGCCTGTCTCAGAGAAATAAGGCAGAAGAATGTTAGAGCACAACAGATATCTCTCTCTGGCCTCTGCATGTGTACACAAAAGCTTATGCATACCAAAAAAACAAAAACACCTGAGACTACATAGTTCCAGGTCAGCTTGGGCTAGAGCGAGACCCTACCTTGAAAAACCAAAACACACACATACACACGCACGCACATACATACACACACACAAACACACAAAACCCTACCAAACAAAAAGAAAACAATTACACATACACACAATCCAGTTAAGTGAACTGCGCTCGGTTTTGCTCAGATGTGAGCTGAATATAGTAACTTCTGAGGGTAATCTAGGTTTTTAATTTTTTCTTATTTAGAAAAGGGCTGAGAGTACAGTTTAGTGGTAGTTGCCGGGCATGTGCAAGGCCCTGGTTTCAATTCCTCACACTGTACCACTCCCTGCCACACAAAAGATTTTCAAGCCTTACCTCAGATATACTGAGAACAGAATGCTCAGTTGAGGCCAAGCAGCTATACAGACATATAATTAAAAAAAAAAAATTCTTTTCTTTAAGAGAAAGTGCAAGAGACAGAGAGAGAGAAAGATAAGAGATAGAGAGAGAGAAAGGAGAGAGAACTGGCATGCCAGGGCCTCAGCCACTGAAAACTCCAGATACTTGTGCCACCTAGTGAACATGTGCGACCTTGCATTTGCCTCACGTTTGTGTGTCTGGCTTACATGGGATCTGAAGAGTTGAACATGGATCCTCAGGCTTTGCAGGCAAGCACCTTAACTGCTAAACCATCTCTCCAGCCCTATATATATATTTAAAACCTTTTGTAAAAATAAATTTATTTACTCATTTGACAGAGAAAGGGGGAGAGAGAGTGTGTGTGTGAAAGTGAATGGGCGCGCCAGGGCCTCCAGCCGCTGCAAACGAACTCTAGACACGTATACCCCCTTGTGCATTTGGCTAACGTGGGTCCTAGGGAATCGAACCTGGGTCCTTAATTCATTATGCAGTTTCAGGTTGGTTTAAAACTCATGGTGATCCTCCTACCTCTGCCTCCCCAGTACTGGGATTAAAAAAAAAAAAAAAAAAAAAAGGCATGCACTACCATGCCTGGCCAAGCAGCCAGTATTTTTAGTAAACCATCTGGATCTGAGAACAAGTCTATTTGAAATGATGATGAAACAAAGGCATGACTATTCTGAGCCTGCAAACAGCACTCTTTCCATCAGCCTGGAGGACATGCCCATCCCAGACTAGGACTGGGAAGGATTGTGCATAGTTTGAACTTCAGAAACATCTGGGCTCATGTTCACAAGAGGCTTGGGTGGTGGCCTGTGTACTTAAAATAATGAGGCAATCTGAGTGGTCAAGTTCCTTTTCCTGCTAGTTGTGGTCTGGGCAGACAGCTGGTAGCCACTGTTGCTCCAGGCAGGGAGAATTTAACTTTGTCCTAAGCTAGGACGGTTAGTTGTTTTCTGTAGTAGCTATCTTTACTTTCTTCCCCACTTTAATTTATCAAGGCCTCCAGTGAACAAGTCCATTCATTCATGCTTGGTGGACCCGTGAGCAACAGGAACTTCGCCTCAGGAGAAGCAGTGGCAGGGAAAGACCACGCTGGGCTGGCCTGGCCCTCCCAGCAGCTCGCGGCACTATGGACAGTGTCTCTGACTGACCACCCCACTCCACTGCTTGTCTACTCTCTAGCCCATACCGAATGGATCCTGGCACTAAGAAGGAACAGAATAGCCATGGGAAACAGTAATGTCAAGTAGGTCCCTTGAGGAACTTTTGTCTCCTAAGGCCCGAGGAATTGGACCCATACTGTCCATATCTTTGGACTGGATAAGCTGAATAGTAGGATGAAGAACATGCATTTCCAATCAGTCCTGGAACAGCAAGTGCATCTTTTGGCTTTTCATCAGCTGGATATGACTCTACACTTCTGGTACAGTCACTCCCATCCCTTTCTCCCATTAAGGACAGAAGTAGAAAGTGGTTGGTTCTACAGTATTTTATTGTAACAGAGAAACCAGGGGGCAGTAAGTCTACATGATCAGAGCAGATGGTGGTTATCTTTCCAAAGGGTGGAGTCTGAGCTGGGCTGGCAGCACGAATCCTAGATACTCCTTCCTGACCCTACCCTGCACTGCCTGGCTCATGCGAGCTGACAGGCTGTGTGCAGCCGAGAAGAACGGAGGAAGTCCAGCTGGGCAGAGGCCCCATCCCAGTAGAAACTAATCACACGATCATTAAAGATGCTGAAATAAAGTACAGGTACCTACTCTCCACTGAGAAAGGAGATGGTATGGCATGAGCAGAAAAATGTTCTCCACTGTTAAATCCTGATAGGGTGGGGTTGATGATCATGAACATCTAGGCTATAGATCTCTGAGCCTGAAGAACAGAACAAAACACAAAAGGAAAACCTTCTTTCTCCTTTTGTCAAGTCAGACACAATATAGAATCTATTCTCCTTGCTGCAATGGCAACAGACCCATTGGTTTTGGTAAAGCATCATTTCTGGAAGGTGGTCTGTGGATACAGCTGCTCCATGTGGGGAGGACACACAAGGACGACTGTTAGGGACAGAACGAGGTTTTCTCCCACAGCCTCTAATAACGAGCTACCTCTTAACTGATTCACGGAGCAACTTGTAACACTGCTGATGCTTCCGTTAAAGCTCTGAAATATTGCAGGGTCGTGACCAGCAAGTTTTTTGGTGCTGTGACTTTCTTGAGGTGTAAACACATTCAGAAAAGTTGGAGACAAAATGATGGGCGAGAGTTTGGTTTAGAGCCATCCAAGTTCCAAATTTCAGCCGTGGAAGCTCTGCCCTACTTCACTACCTGCTCTTGTCTGAGGAACGCATTCAATCGCTGGGTGTTATGCACTGTGCCTGAAAGAAATGATCCGCTTACCACCATCCACCCTCCCTCATCCTGCATGTGAATCTCACAATAGCAGAGGCTGAAGGAAAGGTTGTCTCTGTTCCCTGGTATGCAGAGAATTACTTTGTGACCTGGTGAATGGCATGGGCAAGGTAGCCCACATTGCCAGAGGTGACCCCTGCCACAGAGATACGGCCATCCTTTGTCATGTACACAGAGAATTCCTTGGTCAGCCGCTCCACCTGCAGAGAAAAGAGATTGAATACTTCTAGTGAGGAATACCCCAGCCCTGATATGATGCAATTGTCAACTTGCTAAAACAGAAAATAACAGGCTCTGTTTTCTCACTTCAGTCAAAACTCAATGTGTCTGCTTACAGGATAAGAAGCTATTTTAAAGCCGGATGATAAATTCTGAGGCAATAACAAGCGAAAAAAAGAAAAAAAAAAAAAAAAAAAAAAACTCCGAGTAAACAGAGAACCAAAATTAAGGGCTGGGGAAATGGCTTGGGAGTTAGAGATGTTTGCTTGTGAAGCTTTCCCACCCAGGTTCAATTTTACGGCACCTACGTAAAGCAGATTCAAAAAGCAACACGAGCATCTGGCATTGGTTTGCAGTAGAAAGAGACCCTGGTGTCAACCCTCCACACAAATTAAAAATATTTTTTAAAAAAGGAATAAAAAATCAGTTACATAAAGAACAGCAACTTTAGCCGGGCGTGGTGGCACATGCCTTTAATCCCAGCACTCCGGAGGCAGAGGTAGGAGGATTGCCATGAGTTCAAGGCCACCCTGAGATGACAGTTAATTATAGGTCAGCCTGGACCAGAGTGAGACCCTACCTCGAAAAACCAAAAAACAAACAAAAAAAAATAACAGCAATTTTTCCTAGCCCTCTTTGAGGAACCAGAAGTAGTCATAACACAACTATTTGTGTTAGGGATGTGGTTCAGTAGTAGGGTGCTCACTTAGTACAAACAAAGCCCAGGGCCTGATTCCCAGCACCACAAAAAGCAAAACAAAAACAAAACAAAACAAACCCCTCACTTCTAACAATATTAAAAAAAAAAAAAAAAAAAAGCAAGGTGTGGTGGTGCACGCCTTTAGTCCCAGAAGTAGGAGGATCACCGAGTTTGAGGCCAGCCTGAGACTACATAGTGAATTCCAGGTCAGCCTGGGCTAGAGCGGGACCCTACCTTGAAAAACCAAACCAAACCAAACCAAACCAAACCAACCCCCTCTCACCTCTATCACAATATTAAGAAAAACTGAAAACAAAACAAAGGCGATGTGTTTCAGAAAATTACAGAAAAACAAGTAATAAGAGAAACAAAGCTGGGCATGATTGTGCTCGCCTTTAGTCCCAGTGTTCAGAAGGCTGAGGTACGAGGACTGCCATGAGTTCGAGGCGAGCCTGAGACAACATAGTGAATTCCAGGTCAGACTAGGCTAGAGACCCTACCTCAAAAAACCAAAAAAGAAAAAAAAAAAAAAAAAGAGAGAGAGAGACAAACAGGCCAAGTTCAGGGGCAGTTGCTTGTCTGGCTTGCAGTTCCAGCTACAGGTTAATGACTAGAGATGTGAACAGCCTAGGCCCCATGATGAGATTCCATGTGCGCAACAATAAACAAAATCCAGCTGGGCCTGGTGGTACACACCTTTACTCCCAGCACGTGGGAGACAAAGGTGGGGGTCACTGTGAGTTCAATGCCAGCCTGCAACTACATAGTGAATTCCAGGTCAGCCTGGGCTAGAGTGAGACCCTACCATGACCACCCCTGCTAAAAAAAAAAGCAAAACCAAAAAACATAACATGAATGTCACGTGCTACCTTTACCTAAAAGGGCTATAAATTAACAGTTTCTAGAGAAACCTTAAATAGGTTCATGACCTCTGAGGAATTCTGGTCAACCACAGAAGATCAGAGTGAGCTCACCTGCTCAGGTTTTAGGCCAGTGAAACAAAACATGCCGATCTGGTCGGTGATGTGTTGCCAGTTGTGGGTGGAGCCCTCCTTCTTGAGGTTGGAGACCAGCTGGGTCCGCATGCTAATAATGCGGTCAGCCATGCCCTTCACTTCTTGTAGCCTGTAAGGAAAGCCGAGGGGTGTTTCATTCTGGGCAATATTCATAGCACTTTTGCATCCCTCGAGTTCCTCCTAAAAGCCTCAATTCTCAGTTCTCAGTCCTTGGCACACGTCGGTGGCCAGTAGAGAAAGCTATGTTTTTAGAATCCTGTTTTGTATTTATATTTAGTAGGCAGTTATTCTAGTTAACACACTCAAGTATTAAGAAATGTAAGAAAACTGCAGGGCATGGTCACACATGCCTTTAATCTCAGCACTTGGGAGGCAGAAGTAGGTGGATCACTGTGAGTTTGAGGCCTGAGACTACATAGTGAATTCTAGGTCAGCCTGGGCTAGAGCAAGACCCTATCTGAAAACAAACAAACAACAACAACAAAAAGAAACGTATGCAAGAAAACTTAGGATGATTAAGGCAAAGAAAGCCTGTGGGGTAAGAACTAAAATATGACCTTATTATTTTTAAAGTGATTGGAATAAATATTCCTGCCTTCCCCATGAAGACAATACACTGGGACCCTACAATGAGCCAAGCCATGAACCAGGAGCTAAGGACTGAGACATGGTCCTTGGCTTTAGCAGGTTACAACAAAGGTTAAACCTAAACTGTATACAACTGTATAACAAGGCAGCACATTGTACAACAGAACAGCACCGAGCTACGAGAGCCCCACGAAGAAAGGGCTTGCTGCGACCGGGACTGGAGAAGGCAGTCCTGCGTGCTCATGACTGGCTTTCTTGATTCTGAACACTCTTCTCAGAACTGACCCTTACATCCCATTCCCATGGCCCTGTGGGAAATCTTCTCAGCTCCCACTGACTAGACCACTGTGATGATGATGTTTCTTTATCTCACTGGTGTTATAAAGTTACTTTCCTAAACCATCTCTCTTTTCTTTTTTAAAATTTCATTCATTTTTGAGAAACAAAGAGGCACAGAGAGGGATGAAAGGAGGGAGGGAGACAGAGAGACATTGGGCACACCAGGGCCTTCAGCTGCTGCAAACAAACTTCAGACACATGTGCCACCTTGTGCATCTGGCTTATGTGGGCTCTGGGGAATCAAACCTGGTCCTTTGGCTTTGCAGGCAAGTGCCTTAACTGCTAAGCCATCTCTCCAGTCCTCTCAGAGCTACTTCTGAGACAGGGTCATGATATGTACTACAGGCTGGCCTTGAGCTTGTGGCAATCCTCCTACTTTAGCCTCTTCATTGTTAACCCATTGCATCACCACTCTTGGCTAATTTTTTTTTTTTTAATTTTAAGTTTTTTGAGGCCAGCTCTTGCTCTCTGGCCCACACTGGCCTGGGATTCACTATGTAGTCTCAGGGTGGCCTTAAACTCACAGTGGTCCACCTACCTCTGCCTCCCGAGTGCTGAGATTAAAGGCGTGCGCCACCAAGCCAGGCTCCCCCCCCCCCCCCACTGCTGTAATCCATAGCCTTTCCAGACTAGACAAGCATTCTGTCACTGAGCTAACATCCCAGTCTAGCTTACTATAGCCTAGGTGACAAAGCCAAAAACAATTTTAAAATTCTAGAATATGGGCAAGGAAAGAAAAAGCTGGGTTATAGTAGGAGATTTTTCTCTCACAAACTTTCTGAAATGTACTTTCATGATATTCATTTTTTTGCAGGCCAGGGTAGACTCCAACTTAGGATCCTTCCTGCCTCAGTCCCCCAAGCACTGGACTATAATTTATAAGTAGTTGCAACCTTCCCACCCCTGACAAGTACTGAGCTTTAAAATGGTCCCAGCCTATTAAGCAAAGTGACTCATGCTTGTCATCTAGCATTTTGGAAGCCAAAGCAGGCGGATCACGGGTTTGAGGCCATCCTAAGCTATACAGTGAGATCTTGTCTCAACAAACTAAAAGGTTTTAGTTATACATGTATACAAGTTATGTGTCCAAGTCATGATTTACAAATTATTTCTTATGTGGAATATGATCAGAAAGACTAATAGTAGAAAGTAGGTACTGAGGACTTCTGGATAAGATGGTGGCATAGGAACCACGCCAAAGCAGCCTAGGGGAGAAAAAGTTAGCCTCCCAAGCAAAATACACTCTTCTACTAAAAAGTGAGATGTATAAGAAATTACCAACGGCAGCAGAGAAGCAAGAGAGATCCAGAGCATCCAGAGCCCACACAGGCAGGCAGAAGCAGCTCCAGCAGTGGTGGCACCAGGTCCGTGGGCCACAGCTGTCAGGCTCCGCTTGAACTGCAGGAAAAACCAGGTGAGGGGATTTCCCACTCACACCGGAGGTCCTTGCAAACTCAAGAAACATGAAGGTAGGACCACAGAGACCAACAGAGGAACAGATCATGGGGTAGAGGATCACATGGACAAGAGGGAGAACTAGAGCCACCATCCACAGCCTCCCCCCAGCACTGCAAGCACAAGCACCAGTAAGCACCAGAGACCTGGGGAAGGGAGATCACAGCACCCAGCAATGACGACCAGAGCAGTGATCCAGCGACCCAGGCAGCCTATCTGAACCCACAGCGCACCAAAGTGGGACAAGCAGGAGCACAGCATAACTGAGACCAAAATCATCCCAAAAGGTAACTGGGATTACACCAGGTCAGTACACGCCAAATAAGCCTGGAATATAGGCTTGAATCAGAAGTGATAATTGCTCCTTCCATATCAGGATAAATTATATGTTAAATATGGTGGATGGACAGATTTACCATTCTTAAATAAGCTATATTTTGGGCTTGTTATTTGTTGCTTCCTGATTTATAATGGCTTTGTTTCCACTTCTGTTGTACATTAGGGAAGGGTCTCACTTGGTCATAAGCTGACTTGGAACCCTCAACAAACCAGAAATCTTAACCTCCTAGTTGACAGGATTAAGGGTGTGGGGCAACACACATCTTAAGGGACTGTGACTTTGTTAGAGGAACTGGTTGTCATAACACCTACTCTTGCAAATACCCTATGCTGTTTTTCATTGAATGTGTATATTGTTTAGTTAAATTTTAGAATCTGCCTGTATTTTATTCCACTTAGCCTACTTGAATACTGTCATAGCAGGTGTGATAGGTGTGCCAAATTTGCCAACAGCAGAGACCAACTCTGAGCCCCCGATATGGTAGTATTCCTCGGGGTGACCAGCCAGCAACCTGGTGGTAGGTTGACTACACTGGACCTCTTCCATCATGGAAAGGGCAACGTTTTGTCCTTACTGGAATAGACACTTATTCTGGGTATGCATTTGCCTTTCCTGCACGTAGTGCTTCTGCCAAAACTACCATCGTGGGCTTACAGAATGCCTTATCCACCGTCATGGCATTCCACACAGCATTGCTTCTGACCAAGGAACTCACTTCACCGCCAAGGAAGTACGGCAGTGGGCTCATGATCATGGAATTCACTGGTCTTACCATGTGCCCCACCATCCTGAAGCAGCTGGCTTGATAGAATGGTAGAATGGCCTTTTGGAGAAACAGCTACAGCGCCAACTAGGTGGCAACAGCTTGGAGGGCTGGGGGAGTGTCCTCCAGCAGGCTGTATATGCTCTGAATCAGCGTCCTATATATGGTACTGTTTCTCCTATAGCCCGGGTTCACAGGTCCAGGAATCAAGGGGTAGAAATGGGAATGGTCCCACTTACCATCACCCCAAGTGACCTGTTAGCTAGATTTTTGCTTCCTGTTCCCGTAACCTTACACTCTGCTGGACTACAAGTCTTGGTCCCAGAGGGGGGAGTGCTTTTGCCAGGAGACACAAAGAACATTCTATTGAACTGGAAGCTAAGACTTCCCCCTGGTCACTTTGGGCTCCTAATGCCCTTGAGTGAACAGGCTGAGAAAGGAGTTACAGTGATTGCAGGGGTGATTGATCCAGATTACCAGGGGGAAATTGGGCTGCTCCTCCACAATGGAGGTAAGGAAGAGTATGCCTGGAGTGCAGGAGATCATTTAGGGCGTCTGTTAGTGTTACCATGACCTGTTGTCAAAGTCAATGGACGACTGCACCAACCCAATAGAAGAAGTGTGATAAATGGCCCAGATCCTTCAGGAATGAAGGTATGGGTTACCCCTCCAGGTAAAGAACCAAGACCTGCCGAGGTGCTTACTGAAGGTGGAGGAAATACAGAATGGGTAGTAGAAGAAGGCAGTTACAAATATCAGCTAAGGCCACATGATCAGTTACAGAAACGAGGACTGTGATTGTAATGTTTCTGTACTGCCTTGATAACAGAGTGTTTGTATCTACACCAATATTAAGATTATATCATTAGCTAACTGTTGAATTTATATTAGACCCATTCATTGTATTAGAGACTAAGCTTGTGTTGGGGGGAAGATTTTGCGGTTCTGGTTGTACATGGGATAGTTATGTGATGTTAGGCGGAATTATGAGCTTGTTACTGTTTTCATTTGGAAATTAAGTATGATGTAAGGAGACATGATTTGATGCCAAGTTGACAAGGGGTGGCCTTGTGATAGTCAAGGTGTTGTCAACTTGATCTGTTAGTAATCCACAGGCTGCTTCTAGGAAGGATCAACTAAAAGAGGAGGTCTTTCCCTCAGGGTGAGCCCTTCCCCCAGAGTGGGCGGCCCCGCTCAGAGGGGGACTTGACACAAGGAAGCTCTGGGCAGAAGAGTTCCCTTTTCCTTCCTTCCTTCCTTCCACTTGGCTGCCGGAGCTGCTCCCTACCTTCTAGCGTGGATTGAAGACCAGCGCGGACTAAAGACCAACATCAACTGAAGACCCACGTGGATCGAAACCCAGCGGCTCCTCAGGAAGCCTCCAGGCTTTCTGGCACCATCTGCAGTGCCGGGTCGGGACTGCTGAGGCATCTGGCCACGTGGACTGAGCACCTACCAGGTTCGGTGATTCTCGGGCCTGCAACTGCTACTGGACTACTGTAAGCTAATCCAATAAATTCCCTTTTTCAAATAATTCATTCTAGCAATTCTGTTCCTCTAGAGAACCCTGACTAATACAGCAGGCAAACCCAACATCAAGAGTCATTTTTGTAGATACTCTGAGAGACTTAAGAGCCAGCCCTAGCACCTTAAGCTCCTACCCTGAAGATATACAACATCAGATTGATTGATACATCTAATAATACTGCACCTAACTAGAAAATCCCAGCATTAAATTAATACAAGATGCAAAAATATGTACATTATAAAACAAGAGACACCAAAAATCAAGACAATATCAATCCACCAAAAAGTATTAATGCATCAGAAATGACCTCCAGTGAGAATGAGTTTGAGGAAATGCCTGAGAAAGACTTCAAAAGAATGATTATAAATATGCTCAAAGAAGTCAAAGAGGAAATCAAGGGAATGAAAGAACAAATCAAAGGAAGCAAAGATGACACAGAAAACCAATTTAATGAAACAAAGAGGTAAATACAAGACATATATAAGAAAATCAAAATAATAAAGAAAAACCAGTCAGAATTACTAGCAATGAAGAACACAGTCAACGAAATAAAAAACTCTGTAGAAAATCTCACCAATAGAATGGATGAAGGAGAGGACAGAATATCTAAACTAGAAGACCTGGTGGCAGATCTAATACAGTCCAACAAAGAGAAAGACAAACTAATAAGAAAGTATGAATGGGAATTTCAAGACATTCGGGACACTATGAAAGATCAAACATAAGAATTCAGGATAGGACTGGAGAGATGGCTTAGTGGTTAAGTGCTTGCCTGTGAAGCCTAAGGAGCCCAGTTAAAGGCTTGATTCCCCAGCACCCACATAAGCCAGATGCACAAGGTAGTGCATGCATCTGGAGTTCGTTTGTAGTGGCTAGAGGCCCTGGTGTGCTCATTCTCTCTCTCTCTCTCTGCCTCTTTCTCTGTCTGTCATTCTCAAATAAATAAACAGCAACAAAAAAAAAGAAAAAAAGAAAAAAAGAATTCAGGGTATAGTAGAAGGACAAGAATTTCACTCCAAAGGCATAGTAGGCATTTTCAACAAAATCATAGAAAACTTCCCCCAAGTTGGGAAAGAGATGCCAATGCAGATACAGGAATCCTCTAGAACACCAACCAGATAAAACCTGGAAAGAACCTCTCCTCACCATGCTATAATCATTCTACCAAACACACAAACCAAAGAAAAAATATTGAAAGCAGTTAGAGAGAAAAATCAAGTTACCTACAAAGGCAAGCCCATTAGGATCATGGCAGATTACTCAACATAAACTTTAAAAGCCAGAAGGGTGTGGAGTGATGTATTCCAGTTCTGAAAGATAACAACTGTCAACCAAGGGCACTTTATCCTACAATCCATCCAAATAAACAGAGAAATAAGGATATTCCACAACAAAAGCAGGCTAAAGGAATATTTGAAGACAAAACCAGCTCTACAGAAAATACTTGAAAGAATCCTCCCTTTGAAGAGAAAAAAGAGCACAAATATAAGGAACCTGGAAAAAACAAACCATACTCAAATACTAGTTAATACAAGAAAGCAAAGGTCAAACTGGAAGAACTACAAAAAAATGGCAAAAATACATGCACACTTTTCAATAACATCTCTTACTATCTGGCCTCAATGCCCCAACCAAAAGACATGGTTTGCAGACTGGATTAAACAGCACGATCCTTCAATTTGTTGTCTCCAAGAAACTCAGCTTTCTACAAAGGATGGACACTAGCTTAGGGTGAAAGGTTGGAAAACAGTGTTTCAAGCAAATGGGCCTAGAAAACAAGTAGGGGTTGCTCTCCTAATATCTGACAAGGTAGACTTCAGTCCAATGTTAGTTAAGAAAGATAAGGAAGGTCACTTTATATTGATTAAGGGCACACTCCATCAGG
The DNA here is from genome assembly GCF_020740685.1 of Jaculus jaculus. NCBI lineage: Eukaryota > Metazoa > Chordata > Mammalia > Rodentia > Dipodidae > Jaculus > Jaculus jaculus. Next base: position 257,211,329 of record NC_059102.1, on the reverse strand, counting down.
AGGACATTACAATCCTAAACATATATGCACCTAATGTTGGGGCTGCCAACTTCATCAAACAAATACTATTAGAACTAAGGTCACAGGTAACACCAAACACAGTTGTAGTGGGTGATTTCAACATCTCACTCTCATCAATTGACAGGTCATCCCGGCAAAAAATAAACAGAGAGGCATCTGGATTCAATGAGGTCATAGAACAAATGGACCTAAAAAGCTAAAAACCATAGGTTTGTACAATATTGATTCAATATTAGTTGCTACCAGGACAAGAACATATAGTGGCTGGGAGAACATGTAGTGCTTGTCTAGCATGCACAAAAATCTAGGTTTGATGTCCACAAAATAAAAATGTGATCTTCTCGAGTTTTCTTATGTAAAGCACTTGAATTTGAACTTGTCAGGGGGAGGTAGGTTTTATTAAATTTGGAGATAAAGAAGCTGCTAGTTTTGAATTATGTGTGTCTTTTACAGGGAAATACCAAAATATCAACAAAGAACACTTTTTTTTTTTTTTTTTTTGAGTAGGGTCTTACTCTACCTCAGGCTGGCCTGGAATTCACTGTGTAGTCTCAGGGAGGCCTCACACTCATGACAATCCTCCTACCTCTGCCTCCTGAGTGCTGGGATTACAGGCATGTGCCACCATGCCCAGCTTACTTTTCTCTCTTTCTCCCCTCTATCTTTCCCCTCACATGCAACCTGTGAGACACTATCTGGTCCTAGAGGTCACGTATAGACCAGCTGGAGCACTAGCTGGCTGCAGCATGGCCAGGAGTCTTTACCATTGCTTTCGCAAATCCGGGGAGGTCAGGATGGTAGAGGCGATGCGGGCACCATTGAGAGGAGGGTTGGAATACATGGGGCGAATCAAGATCTTCAGCTGTGACTCCACCCTTTTGGCTTCATCTGCATCTTTGCAAATCACAGTGAAGGCTCCCACGCGCTCACCTGAAAGACACACAGGTATAGTCTAGTGCTCCTTTCAAACACACTCTGGCAAATCATGATTGTTTGCTACTGTTATCCTGAAACTACATAGTGAATTCTAGGTTAGCTTGGGCTACAGTGAGACCCTACTTCAAAAAACAAAGAACTAAACCAAAACAAATTTGCAAGGAGAGAGAAAGAATGAATGAGAATAAGTACACCACAGCCTGCAAATGGACTCCAAATGCATGTTCCACTTTGTGCATCTGGATTTACATGGCTGCTAGAACCTGGGCCTGCAGGCAAATGCCTTTAATTGCTTAGTCATTTCTCCAATTTTTTTTCTTGTTTTTTGAGGTAGCCCAGGCTGACCTCAAATTCACTATGTAGTCTCGGGCTGGGCTGGCTTCGAACTCACAGTGATCTCTCTACCTCTGCAAGTGCTGGGATTAAAGGCATGCGCCACCACACCTGTATAGGATAGTTTTTGTTTTTCTTAATGTAAATTAAATACTTTATTTATTTGAGAGAGAGAGAGAAAGAAAGAGCAAGTACACATGTGTCAGGGCCTCTAGCCACTGTAAACAACTCCAGATGCATGGGCCATCTTGGGGTCCTGGGGACTAGAACCAAGGTCCTTTGGCTTTGCAGGCAAGCACGACTAAGCCGTCTCTCTAGCACTGGATAGTTTTTAATAGCCAGAATGGGGCCTTGAGGCACAATAAAGAACGAATGTTCAAGAGCATGCAAGATTGCTTTTTTTTTTTTTTGCAGGTACTCTATCCACTGAGCCACACTCCCATCTTCTAAAGATCCTATTATTTTATCTATTTTCTTGGCTCTCATACCCATCACTTTTATTTAGTTCTCTTTGCTGAAGGACTTTAAGAACATGAATAAGATAAGGTTAAGAAAACCAATAAAATCTATTGTAGTTTAGGCCTGGTGTGGTGGCGCATGCCTTTAATCCCAGCACTTGGGAGGCAGGGGTAGGAGGATTGCTGAGAGTTCCAGGCTACCCTGAGACTGCATAGTGAATTCCATCCAGGTCAGCCTGAGCTAGCGTGAGACCCTATCTCAAAAAAAAAAAAAAGTCTGGCGTTTTCCTCTCTGGGAAGGTAGGGAAATGGACTGCCGGTATTTCAGCACAAGCACCCATATACACATGGGTGTTCCCCCACACACAGATTTTTCCTCCCTCCAAACTCTCTGCCTTGGTGACATTCTCTTTTTCAAGTTCACCAGAACGTCTGTGACAGCTTACCATATAAGCCCATGTTCTTGGCGTATGACTGGCAGAGGCAAACATTTATGCCCTGTTCGATGAAGTGGCGCACAGCCCAAGCGTCCTTGTTGCCATCCCCGCTGGCGAAGCCTTGGTAGGCCATGTCAAAGAAGGCAAAGAGATTCTTTTTCTGGCAAGGAAGAGAAGACCAGAGCATGAGGTAGGCCCTGCAGGTACTTTAGGCTGTTACCTGTGCTTAGTAGGAAGCATAGCACTCCCTAGATGGCATAGAAAACATGATGAATTCTAGAGTTAACATATTAATGCATTAAACCTTGCTTTTTAAAAAAAATTTTATGCATATGGTTTCTCAAAAGACACCAAAAAAGAGGATCTTTTTTGTTGTTGTTGTTGTTCATTTTTATTTATTTATTTAAGAGTATGAGAGAAAGAGGCAGATAGAGAGAGAAAGAATAGGCATGCCAGGGTCTCCAGCCACTAACTCCAGATGTGTGTGCCACCTTGCACATCTGGCTAACATGGGTCCTGGGGAATCAAGCCTCAAACTGGGGTCCTTAGGCTTCACAGGCAAGCGCTTAACCGCTAAGCCATCTCTCCAGCACAAGAAAGAGAATCTTGATCTCAATGTGCTTAGAATACTTCTGAGTCAAACAGGAGGCTCTTTTGTCTAGGGTCCACAGTGATCTGGGTCATTATTTTTGGCCTAATCACTTGTTTGTTTGCTTTTGGAGTTAGGGTCTCACCCTAGCCCAGGCTCACCTCAAGTGTTGAACTCATAGTGATCCTCCTACCTCAGACTCCCAAGTGCTGGGGTTAAAGGCTTGTGCCATAAGTTTTATCAGAATTTACTGACTCTGGACTAGGGAATAAATATTATTTTCAGTTATCATCAATCACAGTACGGCTAATGTGCAAACGAGAAGCCCTTCTCTGGCAGCTCATCCCTGTGTGGTATGGTGCAGGCTCAGGACCAATGAACCCTCCCTGCTGAGGCTGTCAGGTTGGGCCTCCCAGGCTGGTTACTAGACACAGAGCTGTCATCAGCCGGGTTACCCTCCTCACCTTCACCACTGTTGCCATTTCCTTCCACTGCTCTGGACGCGGGTCCACTCCTGTGGGGTTGTGGGCACAGGCATGCAGCAGGAGAACACTCTGCTCTGGCATTTTCTACATACAAAAAGAACCAAGTCAAGATTTTGCTTCACAGTTTTAAAGGAAATAGTGGGAACAAGAGAGGTTGCTATTAGTTGAGAAATGACAAAGAAAACTTAGGGTGAGGGAATTAACTCACTCCTTGTATTTTAAGTGAGACAGTGTGACCTGTTGGGACACATCAAATGTTCGCAAGGAAGTTTAGTCCTTTTTTCTTACCCCTCTGCCCTGAAAGCCACACTTACTGAAATGTCCTCCATGGCACCCGTGAAGTCAAACCCACAAGTCTTGGGGTCATAGTATCGATAACCTTGCAGCTGCATTCCGGCATCTCTGAAGATGGGTGTGTGATTGCCCCAGGATGGTTTGGGCAGAAAGACATCTCGGCTGAACTTGAAAAATCTTTGCTATGAGATGAGATGAGAGGGAATGAAAAAAAAAAAAAAAATGGAGAGGCAAAAAACGGTATGTTTTACGTACAGCATATTTTTCCTAAAATCCAGCTCCTCTCAATGGCTGACACAGTACTGACCTAGCAGCAAGACAGGAAGCCAGACTGACAGTTCTTCTGGCTGTGTAGCAAAGGACATGTGTGGTCCTCACTGTCTTCATTAGTAAAATGGGGCTAAATGAACTTCCTTTATAGGGACTAAATAACTGAACTGCTCCCAGTAACAGTATGCGTTCATTATACTTTTTGTTATATATTACTATTATTTATTAACATTAATTTATTATATTTTTTCTTATAATTTCCCCACAGCACTTGTTTTATCATGAGAGAACAAAAAACTTGCCAACTCTGTGGAAAGAGGTTGTTACTGGTCAGTAGTCACAAGACAGGAAGGCTTGTCACCTCAAAGCTCTTCCCCAAAGGAGTTTCTACTCACCAGAAAACTGGCTCCGATCCTTAAGGCCCCAGTTCCAGAAATGGTCTGTACAGTGACAAACTGCAGAAGAGATACCAGGGTTAGTCGGCTCTGCCCACACGGTATCCTTTGCACTTTAGAAGTAAACGCCCACAGCTTGTTAACATCATCCATGTTATATGTAAAATTTGAGGACACAAAAATTCCTCTCTGGTTTCCAAAGGAGTGAGTTTTACACACACACAGAGACAACTAAATGACTACAAGAAGACATTCCTCTATAATAATGTAAAATAGAATGATGCTTTGACCATCAAAATTCCTTATAAAGCAAGTCAAATGTATCAGGAAAACCTCAGTATCTTTTATTTCCTGTGATGCTGCACATGGTAGGCCAGCATTCTGCCAAGAAGCTACATCCCATACCATGTGGGTTTTAAATCTTAGGCAGAAAAAATAAACTTAGCAAATGTATTCATTATATGGCTTTTTTTTTTTTTTTCTTACAAAAGAAAGTCAACCGCAGAGCACAGGTTTGTACACTGGTATCATGGCCTTCTCTCTTTCATTGCCCACACTGGGTGAGTCAGATCAGCTAAGGACAGTTATCCTCGTCCTGCCCCGACAGTCTATCCTGGCTGGTTTCCTCCTTGCTTCTCCCATTCAAGCTGGAAGCTTAGCACATGATCCTGGGGACTAATTATAGGTCTAAAACTAAGTACAACCAAGTATTTCTAATGCATAGTCAGCATACAATGACATAACACATGGACACTCACGGCAAACTGGACCAAACCAGTCAAATTATTATTTACCAAAATTACTAGTCATTTCTGGAATTGGTGCTACATGATAGTTTTTAATTTTTGCCAATTTACAATCTGAAGAGGAGTTGTAAGTGTAACCACTAATCATTACATGAATATAAATTAAGTTATCTTTATCCACTCATTTAACATTGTCTAAGTTATTTTAAATCTGTTCAGGTCCTGCACGATGCCAGTTGGCTTGGCTTACCCGGCCACTTTTCAACACCTCGTTGTTTTCACCCAGGGCCAGCTCTGCAGATGCCTTACAAAATTCTGCCAGCCCCCCGATGGGCAGGTATTCTTTGTCCAAATTTTTTGCAGCAATCTGGGCCTCTGCCTAGACAAGAGAAAACTTAGCCTTAAATTTTATTTGAAGTTGTCCAACAAGAGGATGGGTGATAAGTTCCTATTACAGAACATAAATACTTCTTCCTTTTCTCTTACCTCTTCCTCCTGAGTACTGGGATTAAAGGCATGTACCATCATGCCTGGCTATATTTTATTTTTTGAAAGTAAAGCACTTTTTAAAATTAATGAATTTATGGAGAAAGAGAGAATGAGAACATGAATGAATGAGAGGAAATGGGTGCACCAGGGCCACTTGCCAATGCAAATGAACTTCAGACACATGTACTCCTTTATGCATCTGGCTTTATGTGAGTACTGGGGAATTGAACTCAGGCCATCAGGCTTTGAAAGCAAGCACCTAACTGCTAGGCCATCTCTCCAGTCCTAAAAGTAAAGTTTTATTTTACGTATTCTGAAGTAAGGGTTCACTATGTAGGTAGGCCAGGTTGGCCTGGAACTCGCCACTCTCCTGCCTCAGCCTCCTAAGTGCTAGGGTCACAGGCTTCTGCTGCTCTGCCTGTCTCAAAGTAATGTTTTATGTGGAAGGGTAAGTCTCTCTTGGTTACCATTTAACATGAAATGGCATCTTGGCATGCACAAGAAAGCTTAGGAGCATACCTTAGGTATATATGAAATAACACAACTAAGCTAACCATATACAAGGAAAGCATTTCAGGATATATGCCAGCCTAAGAATACCAATAGCCAGGCATCCATGCTGTAGAGTCAGATGCCTAGCTGCCTGTCACCGTCTGTGAGACCCTAGGTAAAGTTACTCAGCCTTCCTGAATCTTGGCTTTCCTATGTGTTAAGAGGAGGAACACCTGTGTTATGTCTCAGGACTGAGGTGGGTTGTTAATGAGGCAATGGACAACAGGGCTTGGTGGTTCTGGCCTGCAACATCATCTTAAACTCAATGAACAATACTTCTTGTGCTGCTGGACATCAACCCAGGGTCTCCCGCATTCTGGGCTAGCTCTTGAACACTGTATACTTCCAGCCCCGGATAAGTGTGGAGGTCAAAGGACAAGCCTGGGTACCAGTCCTCACCTTCTACCTTGTCTGTGGTTTACTGCTGCATAATCCAGGCTGGCTGGCTTGCAAGCTTCTGGAGATTCTCCTGTCTCTGCTTCCCATCTCGCCGCAAGTGCACTGGGATCACAGACACATGCATGCTCTTGTATTCAGCTTTATGTGGGTTCTGGGGAGCTGAAATCAGGCTATGCTTGGGCAGCAAGCACTTTTACCCACAGAATCATCTCCTCAGCCCTGAATAACTTTTAAAACTAACAGAAATACTATTAATAAAAATATAATTTTGCTGGGCATGGTGGTGCACACTTTTAATCCCAGCACTTGGGAGGCAGATGTAGGAGAAGCTCTGGAAGTTCAAGGCCACCCTGAGCTAGAGTAAGACCCTACCTTGGTGGGGGGGGGGAAGAAATATATATATATATAAACTAAAACTGGGCATGGTGGCTCATGCCTTTGATCCCAACCCTTGGGAGGCTGAGGTGGGAGAGTAACTGAATGGGAGGCCAGTCTGGGTTACAGAGTGAGTTCCAGGTCACTTTAAAGTACAGTGAGACCCCCCCACCTCAAAAACAAAACAAAAAACAGTAATAAAATAACAACAGAAAGTGAAAAAAGTTATCCTGCTATTCAGTGTGACGAAGGGACAGAACATGCCTATGTAACAGTAACTTTCACTCACAGAGGGCAATTCCTCCTGCTTAGACACAGCGTTAAAATTCTGGTCTGCATATGCACCTCAGATATGACACCTTGTCTGGCTTTCAGTCTTGGAGCCCAGGTAGCTCCAACCTCTTGTTTTCACAGCTAAGGAAGATCACAGCCCAGATAACCTAGATGATTCACACAACCAGAGCCAGAACTGGAACCTAGCGTGGCTGAGTGACACTCATCCTCAGTCAGCAGGATGAGGGTGGCAAGCTCACCTTCCGGACACTAGGTAGCACGTAAGGCTTTCCATTATCATCCCGGTAGGCACCAACTCCCAGGTTCATCTTTTTGCTGTTGGTGTCTCTCTTGTAGGCCTCAGTGACTCCCAGGATGGGATCTGGAGGACCCATTTCTACGTGGGCCCACCAGGAGCTGAAATGAGAAATACTTGACCTCAGTCATATGAGCTATATCCCCATAGCCAGATATCTGTGATCTGTCAGATCCATTTCTGCAAATGTCTGTGTTACAGCAACAGGCTCAAACTGCCAATAGTACAAAGACTTTAGATTGCCTTGCAGAGTAGGGAGCACAGATCCTGTGAGAAAGGCAGTTCCTGAGTCATTCTGGGGAGGATGTGTAGGCTTTTAGAAGCAACCTAAATTCTTAGGCGAAGAGTACTCTGAGAAGCAAGGGCTGTGTAAGCTTATTAGTTATCCTCTTCTCAGACTCAAGGACAGAATTTGGGCATCATATTACACATAGATGCCTGGGCTCCATCACTGAAGGTAGATACTAAAAATATACTGTGGTGTTCTTTTAAAGGACTTGTATTCTTTCTGTTTATTTATTTATTTATTTATTTGAGAGCGACAGACATACATAGAGAAAGAGGCAGATAGAGAGAAAGAGAGAGAATGGGCACACCAGGGCTTCCAGCCACTGCAAACGAACTCCAGATGCGTGTGCCCCCTTGTGCATCTGGCTAACATGGGTCCTGGGGAATCGAGCCTCGAACCGGAGTCCTTAGGCTTCACAGGCAAGCGCTTAACCGCTAAGCCATGTCTCCAGCCCCGGACTTGTATTCTTTATGACCCATCTGGCTGTTGGGTAGGGTACTGAAGGATGGATATAGAAGGATCACTGAAAAATATGCTAACTCAATAAAACACAGGAGAGGACCTAACTAGAGACAGGGTGGTGTGGTTAGGAAAAGAATTGTTGGGCATTTAAGAATGAAAAACTAACATGAAGAACTAGTTGTAACATTCTGTGAGTTCCCTTATATATATATTTTTAAAAATGTTTTTTGCTTATTTATTTCAGAGCAACAGAGTGAAGGAGGCAGAGAGAGAGAGAGAGAGAGAGAGAGAGAGAAAATGGGCACGCCAGGGCCTCCAGCCTCTGCAAACGAACTCCAGACGTGTGCGCCCCCTTGTGCATCTGGCTAACGTGGGTCCTGGGGAATTGAGCCTCGAACCGGGGTCCTTAGACTTCTCAGGCAAGCACTTAACCGCTAAGCCATCTCTCCAGCCTGAGTTCCCTTATATTTAATGGGCAGAGATACTAATCACTTTGTGTGAGTTATAGTTTTACATTAAAAACAACAAGGGCTGGAGAGATAGCTCAGCAGTTAAGGCTCTTGCCTGCAAAGCCTAAGGACCCTGATTTGACTCCCTAGTACCCGTGTAAAGCCAGAAGCACAAGGTGGCACATGCTTTTGGAGTTCCTTTGCAGTGGCTAGAAGCCCTGGTATGCCCATTCTCTCTTTTATCTGCCTCTTTTTCACTCTCATAAATAATCAAAACAACAACAAAAAACCCATTAACAATCTGAGGTATCATCCACTGATGCCCAATGGGTCAGGCAACTTGAAGTGTCTCTCAACTTTCTTTGGCCTCAGAACTTTCTGACTGCTTTTCTGGTTTTGATGCCAGATTTTGTTTGTGGCTCCCTGAGGCTCATTATTGTTGGTGCCAATAATGGCTGTGTGTTTAGTTTTATGTGATAAGCTTTCAATGAATTCTGCAGAAGGATGGCAGAAATCCACTGTCAGGTGAGAGATGACAGATCACCTGCTTGGTTTGGGTGCCTTTGTCTATTTGGAGCTTAAATTAGGAATTCTGCACCTTTTACAACTCAGACCTGTAAGCTCTTTACATTGCCTTTGGAATTAATGGCTGAAGGTAAGGATGGGAAAAGCTAGAATGCTACCATGTGTCAATAATGTGGAAAGCCTCAGTGTCTGCACGTGGAATTGTTATACTTTCAGTTGCTAATTTTGTTGTTTTAAATAATGAGTACCAGGGCTGGGGAGATGGCTTGGTGGTTAAAGGAGCTTGCTTGGAAAGCCTGCCAGCCAGGATTCAACTTCCCAGTACCCATGTAAAACCAGATGCATCAAGTGGCACATGTACCTGGAGTTCAACTGCTATGGCCAAGAGGCCCTGCCCATACTGTCTCTCTCAAGTAAATAAAATATTAAAAAATAATGAATAATATTTTTATTTCTCATTACATTTGTGTGTGTGTGTATTTTCAAAGTGGGGTTTCATTCTAGCCTGGGCTGAACTGGAATTCACTATTAGTCTCGGGGTGTTTTCGAACTCACAGCGATCCACCTACCTCTGCCTCCCGAGTGCTGGGATTCAAGGCATGTGCTATTATACCTGGCCTTTTTCCCTCCTCTTCACAGATTTTTATTAGCGTTTTCAGCACCTTTAGGTGGGTTCTCATGCTTTAAAAGTAAGCACTTTGCTCACTAAGCCATCTCCTCAGCCCTTCAATGGGCTATTATTTTTGGCTGAGGGTGTTGGTGGGTGGGGGGGTGGGGGAGGGAAGGTAAGATCTCATTCTAGTCCAGGCTGACTTGGAACTCACTCTTGTAATCTCAGGATGGCCTGAAACTCTGATCCTCTGCCTACTGAGTGATGGGATTAAAGGCATATAACCATGGCCTGGCGCAATGTGCTACTTTTAAATAAAATATATGTATGTGTGTGAATATGGCATGCCTGTATCATGGTGTGCATTGGAGCTCACCCATCTCCTCATATATGATCTCCTGTCTTCACACTGAGCTATATCCCCAGACTCAGTGTGCTACTCTTCAAAATTTTTTTTCAGCTTATTGAATCAGTTGATTTAATAAAGCATAACTTTTTATTAAATCAAAATTAAACAAGTACTGTTTTACCAAAAATTTACTTTACTCATTTTACTATTTTATTCTTGTTTATTTTTATTTATTAGTTTGAGTGAGAGAGAGAATATGGGTGTGCTAGGGCATCTAGCCACTGCAAACTAACTCCAGATGCATGTGCCACTATGTATATCTGGCTTACGTGGGTACTGGAGAATCGAACCTGGGTCCTTAAGCTTCACAGGCAAGCACCTTAACCACTAAGCCATCTCTCTTCTTCTTATTATTATTTTGCGTTTTTGAGATAGGGTCTTGCTCTGGCCTAGGCTGATCTGGAATTTATTCTGTAACTCCAGGCTGGCCTAAGACTCACAGTGATCCTCCTATCTTTGCCTCCTAAGTGTTAGGATTAATGGCATGTACCACCATACCTGGTTACTTTACTTATATGTGGCTTGAATTCCTAAAATGTTTCTGAATTCATTTAATTTTTATTTATTTATTTATCTGACAGAGAAAGAGGGAGAGAGAGAGATATAGAGAAGAGAAAGAGAGAGAAAAAATAGGCATGCCAGGGCCTCCTGCCACTACAAATGAACTCCAGATATGTGGGCTCCCTTGACATCTGGCTAATGTGGGTCCTGGGGAATTAAACCTGGGTCCTTAGGCTTTGCAGGCAAATGCCTAAACGGCTAAGCTATCCCTCCAGCCCCTGAATTCATTTAAGAAAAACAATTTGGTGTATTCTGTCCATAAGGCTGGATCAATAGGTTTTTCAAAGAACAGCATGTATATTTTTTACTATGTCAACTTAAAGACAATTTCTAAGACCTTTACATATGTAAACTAATACTGTATTAATGGATTAATCACTGGACAACTAGACAAGTTCTATGATAGGATAGAACTGACTATTAAGCATAATTCCCTCCCTTTCCCTACTGAGCACAATTTAAAGTTTATATTCATGTGCCTTTTATTTTGACATGCCCTGAGGACAGTACAGTTGTGAGTCATGCTTATGGGTACGTTCTTGGCTACTACCGCAAGGTGGCAACATGGGTGTGGCCATGGAAGTGCCATTCTGGGTCATGAGTTTTGCTTGTTTGCTGAAGGTGTCTATACAGGGCCTCACATCACTGTCTCCCTCTTCTGTTTTCTCTGAAATAGAAGTTACTTTGGTTAAAAGATATCTAATAGGGGTAGAGACCATATTGTGCTTGGATCAAGTGACTGAGAAATCCCATATTATTTTTGATTCCCAAGGAAGAGGAGTAGGTTGTCTCAACACAATAGCACTCAAATGTTTTGGTTTACAGATGTCTTTTTAATTCTTTACAACTTAAAGGAGTCCACATAGGTTTTGTTAACCACCCCACCCCCCAACACAACCTAAGTTTATTTCTACAAATAGCACAAGGACACCAGCATCATACACATGGCAGTCACTGGGTCACACAGGCTCTGTCCTTACACTGAGACAGATGCCTTTACTATGGAGTCACAGGAGGACCTGGAACCTCTGGGACAAAGTTGCAGACACAGTCCCAGTCCAGCCTTTGGCTGGCAGAGCCTAAGACGCTTGACATGGTGGGTGCAAGACTCTATCTTTTCTTTTTTTTTTGAGATAGAGTCTCACTATGTAGCCAAGGGAGGCCTAGAACTGGTGACCCATTTGCCACCATCCACCAAGCATTGGGATTACAGGCATGCGTCACCTTATGTCTATAAGCATGCTTTCTGAGTTTGGGGTGGGCCATGTAGGAAAGCTGACTGAGCTGAAGCCCGTTCCAGAGCTATTAATGTGCAGTATAGCCATTAATATTTACTGTATCAAATGGAAACTGAGAAGTATTTTATTTCTTGGCCAACAGAAAACAGCAATAATGGAAGCATATTGTACATTAATGTAAATAAATAACACCTTAATTTTACTATGAAAATAGTTCTGACCTGCCAGGTGTGGTGGCTCATGCTTGCAATCCCAGCATCTGAGAGGAGGACTGCAAGTTCAAGGCCAGCTTGGTTTACACACAAAGCATGACTGCATCAGAACAGTAACAATGATGACAAAGGAAAACTAGGTTTGGCCTGTCAGACTTCTGGAGACAACTCTCCTGAAGTTTGTGTTTCAAATATGAAAGAACAGACGAGTTCAGCTCAAAAAACTGCTCCCTCTTTTTTGATTGGGGGGGGGGGAGAGCTTTATAACTTTATTTGGCAATGAGTGGTTACTTCTCATCCACAAGGAGTATCTATAGATTTCTGAAAATTGGTCACAGGTACAAAGGTAAACAGAGGGTGAACTTTTTCCATTGTATTTTCCTTTTCTTTTCTTTATTTGCAAGCAAAGAGAGGTAGAGAGGAGAGAGACAGAGAGAATAGGCATGCCAGGGTCTCCAGCAGCTATAAATGAACTCCAGACACACGTGCCGCTTTGTGCATCTTATGGGGAATCAAAATAGGGCTGTTAGGCTTTGCAGGCAAGCACCTTAACTGCTAAGGCACCTCTCTAGCTCTTCATTATATTTTCTAGATAACCATAAACAAAGTATGGATGTGTCTTATGTCTTTGGCCCAGGCAACTTAGTTAAGCCCAGTTTTCACAGGCATATGTGGAGTCCCTGTCTCCTGCATGGAACATCTGAGATTTGAGAGCTCTGGGGGCAGGCATGCATGACTCCACGAACATGCCTGTGAGTGCTGATGGCATATTCTCAGGTCACCACCTTGTTGTATTAGAGCATCCTTTTTTCTCCCACCATGCTTCTGGGAAGTAACCATTCTGAGAGAGGCGGGATAGAAAGGAAGAGTGTGAGGGATTGTGGGAGAGGTAAAGCAGTGGTCCATGGTTTGTAATGACCATCCAGAAAGAATCTATAATGCCTTTACATTTTAGTAAAGCTTGCTGCATGTGGATGGGCTCACGTGCATCCCTGGACTGGTGATTAATGACTTCACTTGCAATATGGAGGGTCATTCCAACCGTCTTCCCAGTCAGCCCAGACAGGAGAGTGTGCTTTAAAAGAATACTTTATTCTATGCTTTATACTAACTCTATTCTGGCATTGATTAAATTTTTTGTTGTTGTTGCCTTTGATTAAACAAAACCGCATGAAAATGGTTTCTCACACTGAAAGAGCACCAGTTCTTTATAAGTTTGCTATATTCTTATTTATTTTTTTTTTGAGGTAGGGTCTCACTCTAGCCCAGGCTAACCTGTAATTCACTATGTATTCTCAGGGCCTTGAACTCAAGATGATCCTAGTACCTCTGCCTCCCAAGTGCTGGGATTAAAGGCGTGTCCCACCATGCTCAGCCCATGCTATATGTTGAATTTTTTAAAAATTATTTTTAGGGGCTGGAAAAATGACTTAGCAGTTCAGACACTGGCCTACAAAGGCAAAGGACCCAGATTTGATTCCCTAAGACCCATGTAAGTCAGATGCACAAGGTGGTACATATGTCTGGAGTTTGTTTACAGTGGCTGGAGGTCCACTCTCTCTCATTCTCTCTCTCCATATCTCTCAAGTAAATTAAAAGAAAATGAAAAAAAAAATTTTCAAAGCCAGGCATGGTAGTGTACACCTTTAATCCTAGCACTTGGGAGGCAGAGGTAGGAGGTTTGCTATGAGTTTGTGGCCACCCTGAGACTACATAGTGAATTCCAAGTCAGCCTGGGCTAAAGCAAAAGAATACCGTGAAAAACAAAAGCAAATACATAATATATATTTGAGACATAGAAAGAGAAAACGAACACAGGAGCACTAGGGCCTCCTGCCACTGCAATGGAACTCCAGACGCATGCATCACCCCGCGCAGCTGGCTTTCCATGGGTACTGGGGAGTTGAAACCAGGCCATTAGGGTTTGCAAGCAAATGCCTTTACCACTGAGCCATCTTTTCAGTCCTGAAAGTTTCATTTTAATATCTGTCATTTGGGCTAATTAGGTAACCAATGATTACTTCTCAGAAACCCATGACTCTATTATCTAACAACTTCAAAAAATTTGGCCTTTTAAAATTATATCTAAGATATACATAACAACATTCTCAGGCTTTCATTCAAAGTTATCTTTGAAATTTCCTAATGGAGCCTTGGAAAGTACTGGTTTTCTTCTGGCAGAATGTGTGTATGGATGTATCAAAGTGAGAGCTTACCTACTAGTAGACTACCCCTCTGAGAAAGGATTATTTTACCCCTTTCTTCAGGGAAATAAGTCAGAAGCTTTGCATTATATAAACAAAGTCTTGAAGATGTCCTACGTCGATCACTATTTCTACGGGCTGTGTGCTGATGTGTCAGGAGGAGCTGGGGACATGAAGAGTACAATCTTACCACTGGGTTAGTTCAGTGGGTGACACAGGGAGGTAGAAACAGTGCAGACGGGCCGTGCGTGTGCGCGCACGCATATTCAGATGATTCAGTGATGAAGATAGGCTCAGGGCACAGGGGATGCTCTGAGGAAGCCCTGAGAAGACGATCTAGGAGCTTGAAGAAGGGGTCGAGGTTAGGAGGGTTCTCAGGAGGAGGTGACCAGTGAGCTGAATGCTAAGCTAAGTATGACGCAAGGAGGCAAAGCGCACCCCAGCACAGGCTTCAGATTGAAGGTCCCCCAGCGCATGAAAGCTGGGTGCTACAACAGCAGAAAGCAGACTCAAAAGAGGCCAAGTTCCATGTGACTTAGGTGAAATCCCCAAGTTCTTCAGTAAATCATTTATCTAGACTTTGCCAGACAAACGCTTCTGCGAGGCAGAGCATGTGCCGTCTGTGCTCACCATGCTGTGAGCTGGTCAATTATTCACTAGTTTTTTCTGCCAGCAACAGTTCTCATTGAACATCATCAGCTCACTCTCTGGGAGGCATGCTGGCTGGCAGGTTTTGTGAGGCAGTACAGGGCTCAGCCTCAGCAGCTGTGACTGATGCGCAGTTACTTCTGTTATTTAAGAGCACACTGTTCTGGGTCTGGGATTTCCCAGGCTTTTACTTCTTTCAATGGTCTCTTAATGGCCTGCCCTGAGTCAGCAGTTCACCGATCTGTGAGCCGTGTGAGTGGAGGCAAGTGCAATTCTCATGTTCTGCATCTGCTAAATGGGGTACTTCACAGGGCTGCTTTAAGGATGAAAAAGCACTCAGAAGAGAGCCATGTAGAAGGACTGCTGAGGTTAACTGGTATCAATTGTTAAATTGTTGCCACTACCCTTTTCCTTGTAACCACCCAACCACTAGCATGGAGTCCCATGAGGCCAGTACATAGAATTTAAGAAGCAGCCGGGCATAGTGGCACATGCCTTTAATCCCAGCACTTGGGAGGCAGAGGTAGGGGAATCGCCATGAGTTCAAGGCCATCCTGAGACTACATAGTGAATTCCAGGTCCGCCTGGGCTACAGTGAGACCCTACCTTGAAAAGCAAAAAAAAAAAAAAAAGAGAGAGAGAGAGATAGATAGAGAAAATGAATTTAAGAAGCATATGGTTGCAGCACCTCAGATGCAGGTTTTTTTTTTTGAGGTAGGGTCTCACTCTAGTCCAGGCTGACCTGGAATTCACTATGGAGTCTCAGGGTGGCCTTGAAGGCATGGCCATCCTCCTACCTTTGCCTCCTGAGTGCTGGGATTAAAGGTGTGAGCCAGGCTTTTTTTTTTTTTTTGGGGGGGGGAGGTTTAAATTATTACTGCTTACTATCTTCCTATAGTTTCAGGTGGTTTCAACCCTTCTTATCCTTTCTGTGACTTTAGGGAAAGGACTCAGAAATCCCCTCTGCCATGTTCTTAGTTGTATCGCAAGCTGTGAGCAACAGTCATAAAATACCTTCAAACAACTCAACTGGGCCAGGACAAAGTTTTGGCCATTTCGCATTCACAATACAGACAGAAGCCATGCCACCACCTGCCTATCTACATCACTGTCATTAACTGCTGAGTGAAAGGAATGATTTAAATGTCAAGGACACTCAAACTTCTAGAGAACAACTTTCAGGGCTGGTGATAAAGCTCAGCAGTTAAAGGAGCTTACTTGAAAACCCTCTTGGTCCAGATTCCATTCCCGGGAACCCACGTAAAACCAGATGCACAAAGTGGAGCATGCATCTGGAGTTGATTTACAGTGGCAGAAGGCCCTGGTATGCCTAGTCTCTTTGTCTGCTTCTGACCCAAATAAACATAATATAAAAAGAAAAATGGGCTACAGAGATGCCTTAGTGGCTAAGTGCTTGTCTGTGAAGCCTAAGGACCCTGGTTTGAGGCACTATTCATCAGGACCCACGTTAGCCAGATGCACAAGAGGGCACACGCATCTGGAGTTTGCTTGCAGAGGCTGGAGGCCCTGGCATGCCCGTTCTCTCTCTCTGCCTGCCTCTTTCTTTCTCTGTTGCTCTCAAATAAATAAATAAAAGGTGCTTAAAGAAAAATTTCCATTTTTAAAAAATAGGCCCTTAAAAACAATGAGAGATGCCCCTGATCACAAAGACAGAAGGCATAATTCTTTTTTTTTTTTTTTTTAGGGGGAGGGGTGTAGGGTTTTACTCTAGCCCAGGCTGACCTGGAATTTACTATGTGGTCTCAGGGTGGTCTTGAACTCATGGTAATCCTACCTCTGCTTCCCAAGTGCTGAGATTAAAGGTGCACACCACCACACTCGGCTCTCTCTCTTTTATCATTCTTGTTAAACAGTGTAAAAAGCACTTACTCTTTTCAGTGCTTTAAAACAATCCTCTCAGAAACCAAAGCTCTGAGTTTTTTGGTTTAACCTCTTAAGAATGCCAAAAGCAATTTCAGGACTAAATTTTAAACAATCTAAATATAAGAGCGGGGACACTCACTGAATAAACCTCATTATTCCAGCCTTGAGACTCTTTTTAAAGAAATTGTGATACACAAAAGCCAGAGTGTTCTAAGGGTAAAACTGATGCTGATAACCTATGACCTACAAAGTGATTCCTACCAATGCCCTTTGGATAGAAACAAAGCCTCAAATATTGAGCAATATTGACCGCTCAAGCAAAAGATACTGGGTACAAAGTATTCAGATAAGCATTCCCATTTTAAATGCTTTGTGCTTCCCAGGTATTCAACTCTGCTCGGTACTCTACAATGACCCCTGTCCATTTTTGTTTTTCGAGGTACAGCCTCTCTCTAGTCCAGGCTGACCTGGAGTTCACTATGTAATCTCAAGCTTGCCTCAAACTCGCAGTGATCTTCTGACCTTTGCCTCCTGAGTGCTGGGATTAAAGGTGTGCACCACCATGCCCGACTCTACAGGCTTTAAAAACATAGGGTTTCTCATGTTCTTTTTTGGTGAGGGCACAGATGTGCATGCCCCATGCTCATGGGTGTGGAGGCCAGAGGAGGATGTTGCATGTCTTCCTCCATAGCTCTTCAGCCTTATTTTCCTGAGACAAGAGTGTCTCAGTGAGCCTGAAGCTGGCTGTTGAACTAGCTGACCGTGGAGCTCCAGCAATCTTCCCGTCTCCACCTCCACCAGCACGGAGGTTACAGGCATGCACAGCCAAGTCCAGCTTTTCACATGGGTGCTGGGGATCTAACTCAGGTTGTCACAGCAGGCACTCTTACCCACTGTACCATCTCCCCAAGCCCTTTTCTGTACCTTCCCCCTCTTCTTTTGAGACGGGGTTTCTCACTGGCTGGGATCTCATCGAGTACACTAGACTGGCTGGCTTGGAAGCCCCAGTGACCAACCTGTCACCATTTTAGCACTGGGATTATAAACCTGGCATTTTTACATGGTCCAGGGGTTATATTCAAGATCTCAGATCCTCAGGTAAGGACTCTACCCACTGACCCATCTCCAGCCCTCTTCTTATTTATGTTTTACACTAAAGCTCAGGATGGCCCTGGAGCCAGTTCATGGCAACTCTCTTACCTCTGCCTCTAAAGTGCGGAGATTACAGATGTGAGCCACAATGCCTCACTACACATTGTTTCAAAATGAGACGTTAATTAACTTGCCCATGACTACAGAGAACATACCACAATTTAGGTCTCTTAAGTATCTAATTTTTTTTTTAAAGTAGTGGTTATTTTATCACAACTACACATTGCCTTTCTAAGTGGCTTCATGTTAAACCTCAGTTGTTACACTAAAAACTAATTAGAATCAGTAATTAAAACCAGGCTGGGGGGCTTAGTGGTTAAGACACTTACCAGCAAAGCCTAAGGACCCATGTTGAATCTCTCTCCAGATCCCATGTAAGCCAGACACACAAAAGGTGAGGCAGGCATCTGGAGTCCAATCGCACTGGCTGAGACCCTGGCAATTCTCTCCCTTGCACTCTCTCTCTTTTAAAGGTAGAATTCTTTCTTTAAAAAATTTTATTTATTTATTTGAAAGAGAGAGAGAGAGAGAGGCAGATAGAGAAAGAGAGAATGGGTGTGCCAGTGCCTCCAGACACTGCAGATAAACTACAGATGCAAGTGCCCCCTTAATGCATCTGGCTCACATGGGTCCTGGGTAATTGAACCTAGGTTCTTTGGCTTTGCAGGCAAGTGCTTTAACAACTAAGCAATCTCTCCAGGCCCTTTCTCACTCTCTTTAAAACAAAACAAAACAAAACAAAACAAAACAAAACAGGCTGGGTACTTTAGCTCAGTGGTAGAGCACATATTTAGTATTCTTTAGGCCCCAGGTTCTTTCCCAGCACTTACAAACAAGCAAACAAACATTAGTATATGTTGCAGTTACCTTCACACATTTGCTGGGACAAAACATCCAACTAAAAGCAGCTGATGGGAAGGTTTTATTTTGGCTTATGATCTCAAGGGAAGCTTCAAGATGGCAAGGCATGAGCAGAGGCTGGATGTCACAACTGCCATAGCAGGTGGAAACCAGCAGCAAGAGAGTGAGCTCATCTCTGCAAGGGGAAGCTGGCGGAACACTCCAAAGCCTGCCCCAGCAACATACCACCTCCAGCAAGCCAAGTATTCAGAACCCATGAATTTATGAAGGACATCTCATTCAAAATATATATATGAGAGAGAGAGATAGAATAGGCATGCCAGAGCCACCAGCCACTGCAAACAAACTACAGATGCATGCACCCCCTTGTACATGGATCCTAGGGAATTGAACCTGTGTCTTTAGGCTTCAAGGCTTAAAGACACAAGTTCAATTTAACTGCTAAGTAATCTCCCCTGCCCAACTACCAGTATTTAAAAATTTTATTTTTATCTTTGAGACAGGGTCTCATGTAACTCAGGCTATCTTCCAACTTATTACATAGCTAAGGTTGGGCTTGAATTCCTGAGCCTCCTGCTTCTACCTCCTGAGCACTGAGAATCCAGGAGTGTGACATCCAGTCATCTAACACTTGTGTCCATGTAAAATGCTTGGCATGATTGTATACCTATAATCTTGGTGATGGGGAGGCAGAGACAGGTGGATCCCTGGAGCAGGCTGGCCAGCTGCTCTAGTCTTAATCAGTGAAATTAAGACTAATGAGAAATCCTGTTTTCAAAAGAACTGGACAGCTGGCTGCAGATATGGCTTAGCGGCTAAAGTACCTGCCTATGAAACCAAAGGGCCCAGGTTTGATCCCTCAGTACTCACGTATGACAGATGGACAAGGTGGTACATACGTCTGGAGTTCATCTGCTGTGGCTAGAGGTGCTGGCATGCTCATTCTATCTGTCTCTTTCTCTCTCTCAAATAAATAAAATATTTTTATTTATTTATTTATTTTTTAATTTTTATTAACATTTTCCATGATTATAAAATATATCCCATGGTAATTCCCTCCCTCCCCACCCCACACTTTCCCATTTGAAATTCCATTCTCCATCATATTACCTCCCCACTACAATCATTGTAATTACATATATACAATATCAACCTATTAAGTATCCTCCTCCCTTCCTTTCTCTACCCTTTATGTCTCCTTTTTACCTTACTGGCCTCTGCTACTAAGTATTTTCATTCTCACGCAGAAGCCCAATCATCTGTATCTAGGATCCACATATGAGAGAGAACAAGTGGTGCTTGGCTTTCTGGGCCTGGGTTACCTGACTTAGTATAATACTTTCCAGGTCCATCCATTTTTCTGCAAATTTCATAACTTCATTTTTCTTTACCGCTGAGTAGAACTCCATTGTATAAATGTGCCACATCTTCATTATCCACTCATCTGTTGAGGGACATCTAGGCTGGTTCCATTTCCCAGCTATTATAAATTGAGCAGCAATAAACATGGTTGAGCATGTACTTCTAAGGAAATGACATGAGTCCTTTGGATATATGCCTAGGAGTGCTATAGCTGGGTCATATGGTAGATCAATCTTTAGCTGTTTTAGGAACCTCCACACTGTTTTCCACAATGGCTGGACCAGATTGCATTCCCACCAGCAGTGTAGAAGGGTTCCTCTTTTTCCACATCCCCGCCAACATTTATGATCATTTGTTTTCATGATGGTGGCCAATCTGACAGGAGTGAGGAGGAATCTCAATGTAGTTTTAATCTGGATTTCCCTGATGGCTAGTGACATAGAACATTTTTTTAGATGCTTATATGCCATTCATATTTCTTCCTTTGAGAACTCTCTATTTAGCTCCATAGCCCATTTTTTGATTGGCTTGTTTGATTCCTTATTATTTAACTTTTTGAGTTCTTTGTATATCCTAGATATTAATCCTCTATCAGATATATAGCTGGCGAAGATTTTTTCCCATTCTGTAGGTTGCCTCTTTGCTTTTTTCACTGTGTCCTTTGCAGTGCAAAATCTTTGTAATTTCATGAGGTCCCAGTGATTAATCTGTGGCTTTATTGCCTGAGAAAATATTTATTTTTAAAAAGTGGATGGTGTCTTGAGGATGACACCTGAGGTTGGTTTCTGGTTTCCATACCATGTACACACAAGTGCACGTACACTCACTCAAGTACACAAACATGTGTGCACACTATACAAAAGTGAAAACAGTGCTGGAGAGGTGGTTCAGCAGAAAAAGTGCTCTTTCTGTGCAAGCATGAGAGCTTGACAGGTCCTGAGACTGGCAAAGTTAAAATCTCCAGATCCCATGTAAAACAGCTAGGCATAGCCATCTGAGTCTGTAACCCCAGTACTTGTGGGGGAGCAGAGGCCCAAGAATCATCAGAGCCCTGCAAGCTCTGAAGTCAGTAAAAAGAGACTTCAGCTCAAAAACAAGACCAAGTAAGGCCGGTGTGGTGGCGCACACCTTCAATCCCAGCACTTGGGAGGCAGAGGTAGGAGGACTGCTGTGAATTCAAGGCCACCCTGAGATGACATAGTGAATTCCAGGTCAGCATCTGCTAGAGTGAGACCCTACCTCAAAAAACAAAAACAAAAAACACAAGACCAAGTGGAAGAGTGATGGAAGAGGACACAGTGTTCCACTCCAGCCACCACAGGTAAGAGTATGGGGCACCCGAATGGCACATATGTGTACATACAGCATGCCATCACACACACACTCTCTTTCTCTCTCTGCACACATACACACAAGCAAAATATATGAAACAGAGTAAAAGTAAAAAATCAAGGTTTGAAATAAAAACTATTCAATGTGCAAGACATGCCAAGGGCTGCAGATATGGCTCAGCAGGAGAGTGTTGGCTTAGTATGCACCAACCCTGGGGTTCCACCTCTAGGACCATAAGGGGGGGGGGAACAACAACAAAAAAACCTGCCGAGTATGATGACATTTAAGAGGCTGACATAGGGTGATTGGTCCAACCTTGAGGCCAGCCTGGTGTACACTGCAAGGACTACATACTGAGGTCCTGTTCCAAAAGACCAAAAACCCAAACAAAACAAAATAAAGAAACAAACAAAACACTAAGCACTGCTGATATTCACCACTGAACAAAATAGACAAGGCTTCTGTTCTCCTATAATTTATATTCTAACAGGAGAAAGTGGAGGTCAGGTTCTCAAACTGAAATGACTCACCATGCACTTTAAGTAGAACTTCAGGCTTCATAGCCACATCCAGAAAACAAGGGATTAAGTTACAGTTACCATCACAAGGAAGAAGGCTTTCTCTAGCCCACAGAATTGCTTTTATTTACTTGTTTGTTTGTTTGTTTTTCAAGGTAGGGTTTCACTCTAGCACAAGCTGACCTGGAATTCAGTATGTAGTCTCAGGCTGGACTTGAACTCACAGGGATCCTTCTAACTCAGCCTCCTGAGTGCTGGGATTGAAGGTGTGGACCACCACCTTTTTACTTGCCGCATAAATACTAGGCTGGGAGGCTTAAAGGGCACGCATTGACAATAGGGCAAGGAGCCATATCTCCAAGAGAAGTATCAAAGTCATGCTAAAATTGTAGTGCCAAGAGTACGGGGCTGAAAGGACAAGCTGTTCTGCTGACTTGAAGACCTCCTGAGTCTATTCAAAGGCAAAGCCAGACCAATTATGAAAGGTCAAGCCGGCTGTGCTTCTGGTTCGGGCACTACTCGAAGGAGACTGCTCTAAATCGGCTTCCTTGAATAAACTAATCACCTGGCTCAGGAAGGAATTAGTAATTCCTAGTTAATTTTAGGCTGAGAACTTTCTCTAGGCACTACACATCCCAGAGACCGCAAAATTAGCCGTGCTCTGTCTGCTGCACCGCCACCGCCGTGTCGCCAGCAACTGGTCCAGTGCCTGGCTCTGAGAACTGGGTTACGAAATACTTATGGGCCGAAAGAGCAGTGAGATGAAGACGGACGGCTTCCCGAGGGGGAACATCCTGAGGGCTTAAAACAAAAGACGAGGAGGCCCATTACATCGCGGCCCTTTCCCATCGACAGGCCAAACGACGCCCCCTCGGGGGAGGGTCACCGGGGGCTCAGGTGGAGACACAGACTGGAGGATGTAGAACACCAAGGTCATGGATGCGGGGAGGGAAGGAGACTTAGAGCTGGCTCCCCAGGATCCTTCCTCCACGCCGTTTTCTTCTCCGGGTACACAAGCGGCAGCAGCCAGCCACCGGCCGGCCGGCGTCGCCCCATCCAGCCAGTTGGGGCCGAAAGGACCCTGACAGGTGCACCCCGCCGCCCCCCGCCCAGGGCAGCCGGTCAAGGGCACTCGAGCCCCCCGGTGCTGCAGCCAATCAGCGTTTGACTGGCCCGGCACCGCAGCCAATCGGCGCGAGGCTGGCCCGGAGCCGTGGCCCGCGTGTTTGTCCCTCGCGCCGTCCCGGGCTCCGGTCCCCTCCCCCGCCCCCACCCTGAAAGGGAGTGCGGTTGCCGCCGAGGGCCACACTTCCTAATGCCCGGGATTGCGCGGGTTCGTTCGGCAGCGGTGCAGGGCAGGCAGGGATGAGCCCATCGAAGGGTCACTGCGAGGCGCGGACGCTCAATCCTCCACCCCCGGGGCAGGGAAGCCGAGGGGGTGCACAGAAAGCAGGGCTGCGTGCGTTTGGGAGTGGACACCGGGAGATGTTCAGCAGCACTCACAGCCCGCCCGGGCAGGCCTGCGGTCCAGGCTCCATCTCAGTATCCCTTGGCTTACCTGGCTCTGGCGGAGGCTGCGGCGGCCAGGCCTGGGTGGAAGGCGGCAGCCACGCCGGAGAGGACACGGCCGGAGTGCAGCAGGGCCATGGTGGGCGGAGGGCAGTGGGCAGCTGCAGGGCCGGGCGGAGGAAAAGCGGCAGCGCGCAGTGAGGCGCGGGCTCCTGAACAAGGTGAGGACGCTGACTCCCCTGGGCTCGGCTAGAGCGGCCGCCTGCCAGGCCCGAGCGGCGTCACAGCGGCCCCTGGCGGCCGGGGGCGGATCCGCGAGCCCTCCCCTAGGAGGCCCCGGAAGCCGTGGGCCAGGGCTCCGGGGTTTATCCCAGCCTGGGAAGGCGGCAGCGCTGCACCGGGCGCTGGCCACGCCGCATCCAGACCGCCGACGCAGCGACGAGTGTACCAGTTCAAAACGTGGGAAGACGTAGGCTGACGCCGGGCAATTATTTTTCTCAATGCCTTACAATCATTAGGACTCAAGGCGGATTTAACTTCAAGCCTCGATCATCTGGGGATCTCTTGCCCTACGTCCAAGTCCCACAAGATCCCAAATGCTGCCATCTTCCCCCGCCCCCGGCCCGCCATGGAAAAGGATAGCAAGTTTATTTTGTGGGACAGTTGTAAGAATTAACTAATATTAGCAGATTACGTCTAAAAACGGCCAGATTTAGTAAACACAAGAAAACCTATAGTTAATGACAAACTTCTGCAGGTCAGATTCTCAAAATTGTGTGTGTGGAAAGGAATGAATGTTTAAAAAATTTTTTTTGTTCATTTTTATTTATTTATTTGAGAGTAACAGAGAGAGAAAGAAGCAGATAGAGAGAGAATGGGCGTGCCAGGACCTCCAGCCACTGCAAACGAACTCCACATGTGTGCGCCCCTTGTGCATCTGGCTAACATGGGTCCTGGAGAATTGAGCCTTGAACCGGGGTCCTTAGGCTTCACAGGCAAGTGCTTAACCACTAAGCCATCTCTCCAGCTCCCCCCCCCCCCTTTTTTTTTGGTTTTTCAAGGTAGGGTTTTGCTGTAGCCCAGGCTGACCTGGAATTCACTATGTAGTCTCAGGGTGGTCTCGAACTCTCTTCCATTCTCATGCCTCTACCTCCCAAGTGCTGGGATTAATAAAGGCGTGTGCACCCACACTGGGCTGAATCTTTTTTTGGGGGGATGGGTTTTCGAGGTAGGGTCTCACTCTGGTCCAGGCTGACCTGGAATTCACTATGTAGTCTCAGGGTGACCTCAAACTCAAGGCGATCCTCCTACCTCTGCCTCCCAAGTGCTGGGATTAAAGGTGTGCATTACCATGCCCAAGGCTGAATCATTTTTGAAGGAAAAAAAAAAAAAAGAAAGAACTTGAGAGTCAAACAAGTCTACTCTGAAATTGGGTGTATGCACTGAAACCCGGATAGAAATATGCCTCTTGGCAACTTGTATCCTTTATGGTCCCACACTGCCTTTTTCATAAAGTATGCAGTTCCCTGAATAGGGTCACATGGTAGGTTTCAGTCCTTCTCTCTAACTTACTCTGGCGGGCTAGCTGCTTTACTGACCTTGACTTGTGGGTCCATAGGCAGCGACTTAGTATTCTACCACTAACAGCTTGCTTGAGTTACTGTAACAAATCTCATGTCTGGTGGTTTAAAGCAACAGGAAATTATTCTGTCCCAGTTAAGGCCAGAAGTCCAAAATAAAGGTCCATGTCTTCTGATGGTCCAGGAAGATATGATTCTCTTCCAGCTTCCGGCAATTACCTGTAACTCTTTGTTTATTTAAAAAAAATCATTTATTTATTTGTATGTGTGTCCAGAGTTTCTTGTTTGTGCCACATTTTGTGTGTAGCTTTATGTGGGTGGGTGAGGAATTGAAACCTCATCCACAGGCTTTGCAAGCAAGTGCCTTTAAATGCTGAGCCATCTCCCCAGCCTATGCCTTTAATTCTTAGCATTCCTTTGCTTAGAGATACTTGTAATCTCTGCCTTTGTCACCACAGTAGTGTTCTCTTCCTGTCTGTTCAGTATGATACCAGTTGTAAGCTGAGTGTGGTGGCAAAAACCTGTGATCCCAGCACTGGGGAATCTGAGGCAGAAGGATTGCTTGTTTGAGGCCCACCTGGGCTAACAGTGGGAACCGTACCTAAAACAAAATCAATATTGTTAACATTTTGGGGATGGGTGTTTATTACACTGGGCTGGTGTGGCCTTTCTGCCTGCCAGGTTCTCAGGAATTTAGATTCTTCCAACCGTACACACATGTACACAGGCACACACATACACGGCTTTAAGTGTGGCCATCATCTAGGAGTCCAAGATGGCTTCAGTAGGAGGGCAAAGTGCTCATACTAGCTGTCACTTAAGGGAGTTAGGGGGAGATAGAGTGGTAAATGTCAGATGGAGTAGAGAGCAAGCCAGAACAGAGGGCAGGAAGGGCTCATTGTCCACCTGGGAAATCACGAGACCTTCTTAAGAGAGCTGGCATGTACGCTGCACTTTGCAGAGCTTGTGCTGTGCCCGAGGCTGTGGGGACAGCAGACGCCAATGCAGCCTGAAGCTCAGTGTGGAGTATGTAGGAGAACAAGGATACCCTCTGACCATTGTCCCTCTGGCCGTTCCCTCGGTTTCCGCCTGTACCTTACAACCTGACCCTGCTCCTAAATTACTTGGATTCCTGAATCTTGCTGTTCAGGTTTGGTCAGATCTGTCTCTTCTTCCCATGTGCAGGTCCCTTAAGCTACTCATTTGTCCCTGTAGTCTCAGCAGCTTCTGGCAGTCCCCCAGCCTTCAGACTCAACCGTGACAACCCTACTTTATACTATGAAGGAAAGACCTTTAAAAAAGTCCATCAGTTTTGTTTGTTTATTTATTTAGTTTCGGGTTTTGGGGTTTTTTGTTTTTTTTTTTTTTGAGGTAGGGTATCACTCTGGCCCAGGCTGACCTGGAACACACTTTGTAGTCCTAGGTTGGCCTTGAACGCACATGATCCTCCTACCTCTGCCTCCCAAGTGTTGGGATTAAAGGCATGCACCACCACACCTGGAGACACACACACACACACACACACACACACACATAAAATAGTGAGAGAATGGGCATGCCAGGGCCTCCAGCGACTACAAATGAACTCCAGAGACATGTGCCACCTTTTGCATCTGGGTTACATGGGCACTGGGGAACCAAACCAGGGTCATTAGGCTTTACAAGCAAGCACTTTAACCACTGAGACATCTCTCCAGCCCTATTTTTTAGATTTTTATTTATTTATTTGACAGAAAGAGGGAGAGAGAGAGAGAGAGAAAGAATGGGTGCTCCAGGGCTTCCAGCCACTGCAAACGAACTCCAGACACATGCACTCCCTTGTGCATCTGACTAATATGAGTCCTGGGGGATCGAACCAGGGTCCTTTGG
Organism: Jaculus jaculus; assembly: GCF_020740685.1. NCBI lineage: Eukaryota > Metazoa > Chordata > Mammalia > Rodentia > Dipodidae > Jaculus > Jaculus jaculus. The sequence goes on along the minus strand of NC_059102.1, from coordinate 257,184,287 downwards.
TTTTGCAGGCAAACGCCTTAATCACTAAGCCATCCCTCCAGCCCTTTATTTATTTATTTAGCTTTTTTTTTTTTTTTTTTTTTTTTTGAGGTAGGGTCTTGCTTTAGCCCAGGCTGACCTGGAATTCACTCTGCAGTCCCAGGCTGGCTTCAAAGTCATGGTGATCCTCCTACCTCTGCCTCCTGAGTGCTGAGATGAAAGGCACGCACCATCATGCCTGGCTGGTTTTGTTTATATTTTGTTAATGTTCTTACTATGTTTTGCTTAAGACAATGCAGTTCTCTGGACTAGCAGTGGGAGCCACCCTTGGGTTTGTGGCTCGTCTCTAGGACTCAGATATCCCAGTCCATGTGTGCTCCCCTCTGCTGGGGCTGGAGCTTTTCTAGGCCTCTCATTCCCTGCTGGCCCCAGACAAGCCCAGAGGAAGCATTTCTGAAGTGAGTTAAGAAAGTGCTAGGCTGAGCATGGTGGCACACGCCTTTAATCTCAGCACTTGGGAGGCAGAGGTAGAAAGATTGCCATGAGTTCTAGGCCACCCTGACACTCTATAGTGAATTGCAGGTTAACCTGGGCTAGAGCGAGACCCTACCTCAAAAAAAAAAAAAATAATTAAGGGCTTTTTGGGGGGCTGGGGGAGATGGCTTGGTGGGTAAAGTGCTTCTGCACAAGGGTGCGGACCTAAGTTCAGATTTCCACATCAAGCAGGACGCTATAGTAGGCATCTGTAATCCTAGCACTCCTATGGCAAGATTGGAGGTGGTGAAGGCCATGGGCCGACTAACCTGGAGAACGAAGTGATGAACAACCAGAGACCCTGCCTCAGATGAGGTGAACGTTGAGAACCTACACCCAGTGTTGTCCTCTGACCTCCATGTGTGCGCGCGTGCTAGAGCACACCATAACACCCAGACAGGGGTTGCTCTGGAGCCCTGGATGCCTATGCACACACGGTGGGGTGTGCATTGTGAGAGAGTCACATGCTAGAGAAGCCTTTTATCAGACTCAAATTTGTCATCATTTGTTTTAACACTACTCGGAGCCACAGCTGGATTCTGCTGGAGTTGTGAGAGCTACCCCAGACAGAGCTGCCTGCTCACCGGGGATCGATCCAGACGAAGCTCTGCTGGGCAGGAAATAACTCCTCTCAGCCGGAAGCTGATTGCCTGCATTCAGTCCTGTTGAAGTTGAGTGTATAGAACTCCAGAAACCCAAGGGGTGCTCAGCTCATGTAGAGCAGCTCTTCTCATGCTGGAAAGCGCACTATACTCACCTAGAGGGCTTGTTAGAAAATGCAGGCCCAGGTGTCCACCAGGTGTTGGAGATTGTGCCTTCTATTCCCTACCCGCTCAAAAGGCCATTGCTGCTGGCTAGCAGGTCACACTGCAGGTATATTCCCCCTAGTCCATAACCTGCCAACATTTTGTAGATGTAAAATCAAGACCCAGATAGAAACCATGCCCCAAACTCCACACTTCCCACTACACTGTACGCAGGGGGTGCTAAGGCCAAGAGGGGTGTGTGTGTGGAGGGGGAGCACTGCCTGAGGTCATGCAGAAAGCCAAGGTTTGATACAGAAGCAGAAGCACAGATGAAAAGGCCAGATTTGGGGCTGCGGAGATGGTTCAGTGGATAAAAGTCACTTGCTGTGGCACACATATAATGCCAGGCTTGGTGCCTCATACCTATAATTCCAGCACTCAAGAGACTGAAGTAGGTTTGCCAGGAGTTCCAGGTTATCTGAACTATACAGTGAGGCCTTATCTTAAAAGAGGGGGATCTGGAGAGATGACTCAATAAATAAGAATACACAGCACCCATGTAAAAACTGGTCATGGTGGCACATGCCTGTAATCCCAGCCCTGGGGAGATGGAAGTAAGAGGATTCCTGAGGCTTGTTGGCCAGCTAGTCTAGCAATATTGGTGAATCCCAGGTTCAGCAAGAAATTATGTCTTAAAAAATGAGGTGGATGGGCTAAAGACCCGAGTTTGATTCCCCAGTACCCACGTAATGCCAGATGTACAAGATGGCACATGCATCTGGAGTTTTGTTTGCAGTGGCTAGAAGCCCTGGTGTGCCTATTCTCTTTCTTTCTACCTGCCTCTTTCTCACTCAAATTAATAAAACATTAAAAAAAAAATAAGGTAGAGGAATGGAGAAATGGCTCAGCAGTTAAGGTGCTTGCCCATAAGGCCTAATGACCTAAATTCTGTTCTCTAGTATCCATATAAAGCCAGATGCACAAGGTGGTACATGCATCTGGTGGTCATTTGCAGTGGCTAGAGTCCCTGGTGCACCTATTCCCTCTCTCTTTGCTGAGCATAGTGGTACACACCTTTAAACCCAGCACTCAGGAGGCTGAGGGAAAAGGATCACTTCAAGGCCCAGTGGTGACTACATAGTGAACATAGTGAATTTCCAGGTCAGCCTAGGCTAGGTGAGACCCGAACTCGAAAAACAAAACAACAAGACAAACAAAAAGTAAGGTGAGCTGGGCGTGGTGGCACACGCCTTTAATTCCAGCACTCGGGAGGTAGAGGTAGGAGGATTGCCATGAGTTCGAGGCCACCCTGAGAGTACATAGTGAATTCCAGGTCAGCCTGGGCTAGAGTGAGACCCTACCTCGAAAAAAAAAAGTAAGGTGGCAAGGAAGATACTCAGTGTCAGCCTCTAGCCTCCACATGCACATGTGTATACACATATGCATCCATATAATACAAATATGCATACATGCCCAACACACACACTCACAATGGGGCTAACTCCACGAAGAGGGAAGAGTTCAAAGGCCTAAGATGGGAACGTGTCTGTTAGTTTGTAAAATAGCAAGGACCTCAGTGTATCTGGACTTTACAGTGAGGGTGATAAGTGGAGATCCCAGTTAAATAGGCATAGTGACCACTGTAAATACTTACTTTACTCTGAGCAGCAGGGGAGATGTGTGAGGGGGTGCAGCAGGGTATGTCATGATTTAGTTTATGTAAAAATTTTTAAAATTTATTTATTTATTCGAGAGAGAGGCAGATAGAGAGAGAATGAACATGCCAGGGACTCTAGCCACTGCAAATGAACTCCAGACACATGTGCCACTTTGTGCATCTGGCTTTATGTGGGTCCTGGGGAATTGAACCTCAGTCCTCTAGCTTTGTTGAAAAGTGCCTTAATCATTAACTAAGCCACGAGAACCATTTTTCTCTTGAGCCCTGAGAACTGTTTATGTTGTTGCATGTTTTAGTTCTTGGGTGTTCTTTTTCTTTTCTTTTCTTTTTAATTTCAAGATAGGGTTTTGCCCTAGCCCAGGCTGACCTGGAATTCACTATGTAGTCTCAGGGTGGCCTTGAACTCATGGTAATCTTCCTACCTCTGCCTCCCAAGTGCTGGGACTAAGGATAATGAGCCACCATGTCTGGCTAGTTCTTGTTTTTTGAAAGGAGGACTCACACTATAGCCCAGGTTGGCCTGATGCTCATTATGTAGTGCAGGCTGACCTCTAAACTCGCTACTAAGTCACCTTTCCAGCCCATAGTTTATGTTTTTTTTCTCAATTTTTATTAACATCTTCCATGATTATAAAAAATATCCCATGGTAATACTCTCCCTCCCCCCACTTTCCCCTTTGAAATTCCTCCATTATGTCCCCTCCCCATCTCAATCAGTCTCTCTTTTATTTTGATGTCATGATCTTTTCCTCCTCTTATGATGGTCTTGTGTAGGTAGTGTCAGGAACTATAAGGTCATGGATATCCAGGCCATTTTATGTCTGGAGGGAGCACATTGTAAGGAGTCCTGCCCTTCCTTTGGCTCTTACATTCTTTCCACCACCTCTTCTGCATTAGACCCTGAGCCTTGGAAGGTGTGATTGAGATGTTACTCAGTACTCCAGTCATTTCTTTCCAGCACAATGATACCTTCTGAGTCATCCCAAGGTTACTGCCATCTGAAAAGAGAAGATTCTCTACCCAAAGTGAGGGTAGCGTTAATAGCATAAAGGGTATACATATTAAGAGAAATGCTTACTGGACAGTTTGATAAGCATAGTATATACATTTATCCATACATCAGCAGATGTTACATCCCCAGGGCTCATGACTACCCCTGTTTTAAGTTTTCAGTCTCAGGGATGTATTCCCTCCCATGGAGCGGGCCTCCAGTCCAATTGGAGGCAGTTGGCTTCCACCATGACAGACATGCCACTATTGCACCTGTTGGCTCATTTGGCCTGGCTTGCCAATTATAAGGCTTGCAGTGTCCACTGCTGAGTATCTTCACTGGTGGTATCTCTTTCTCCCATTGAACTACATGTAGAATGGCTTCTTCTAGCTTTCTGTCAGCTTGTCTACATGGAGGATGTTATCAGCTCAGTTCCAGCAGGAAGTAGTAATTCCAAAATGAATAGTAAATGAAGCCAGATTTAGGAACAGGAAAAGAAATGGGGCTGGGAATATTACTGTGGTAGAGTGTTTGCCCTTATTCATGAGAGCCAAGGGTTCTATTCCCAACATCACAAACAAATAAAGGAATTCAACTGTCTTTAAAAAAAAATCACTGATGAAGGGTAGCTTTATCAATTTCGACAACACACATAGATATCTACAAGGGTCTTTTGTGTCCAGCATGAGCTTGAGTGACCTGACTGGACTGTTAGGCTGTTATAAAACTGGCACCAGAGACTGAGTGGAGGATCAAGACGGAAGTTTATTTTAACGCCAATGTGGGCACAGGGGAATTTCTTTCAAAGCCTGGGCTCTGATTCTTGGTGTTTCAGAGTTTATATACCTTATCTTGGACTACTGTCATTATTGTTAGGTCTCAGAGCCCTGAGCTCCGGTCTAGTACCAGAGACCTTGAGTATGAGATAGGCAAGTTTTGCGGAAACAGAAAAATGGTTAATTAGTAGGCAGATGCCTGCAGCTGTGCTATGGAGATAAAAAGATGATTTTCAGTACAGGTTAGAAGCTGCAATACAAATCATGGCCTTAAACCAGAAAGATTACAGCGTTTGGGCAAAAGACTGTATAGTACAATGTAACCAATACTGAAGTCTATGCAGTACAGGACATAACTTTGGGGAAGAAGCTTCTGACTTAAATGTCCTTACCCCAACTGCCATCTCAAGGCCATAGTATCAGTTCTGCAGGTCAGCTAGTCCCCAGATTGCAGGAAGAAAGGAGGGAAGTCTTGCCCTGGGCCAGGAAACTGAATGGGAGTGTTGCAGAGAGTCACACCACAGCATGTGCTCTCGTGATCAACTTGTGTAGGCAGTAAAGAGGCAAAACGGGAGGAGACAGAAGCCGAGTGCTTCAGTTACAAGGGATCAGAAGCTAAATGGCTCTGTTGAGTTGACCTGATTTGGGGAAAGGTGGCCTGACTTTTGTCACTGCAGAAGTCCCCACCCATCCTGCCAAGCGACTGCTGGAGGCGTCAGTGGGAGAAGGTAGAACAGTATTACAGTTTGGATCTGGAATATCTCCTAAAATAGCTTTGTCCTTAGCACAATGCAATGGATTTCAGAAAGTGATTGGCTCATGAGGGCCCTGGCCTTATTTACAGATTCATCTACTGATGAGTTCCTAATTATTTTTTGTGTGTGTGTTTTTGAGGTAGGATCTCACTCTAGCCCAGGCTGAACAGGAACTCACTCCCATAGTCCCAGCCTGGCTTTAAACTCATCAATCATCCTACCTCTGCCTCCTGAGTGCTGGGATAAAAGGCATGTGGCACCATGCCTAGCTGAATTCATAATTTTTTTTTTTAGGTAGGGTCTCACTCTGGCCCAGGCTGACCTGGAATTAACTATGGAGTCTCAGGGTGGCCTTGAACTCATGGCAATCCTCCTACCTCTGCCTCCCGAGTGCTGGGATTAAAGGTGTGCGCCACCACGCCCGGCTTGAGTTCATAATTTTTTATTATCTTGTTTTGAGCCAGGCCTCACTCTAGCTTGGGCTGACCTGAATGGACTTCACTCTGTTGTCTAGGATGGTCTTGAATTCACAGTGATCCTTCTATCTCAGCCTCTTGGCTTTTTTGTTTTGTTTTGTTTTTCGAGGTAGGGTCTCACTCTAGCCCAGGCTGACCTGGAATTCACTATGGAGCCTCAGGCTGGCCTTGAACTCATGGCAATCCCCCTACCTCTGCCTCCCGAGTGCTGGGATTAAAGGTGTGTGTCATCATGCCCAGTGAATTAATAATTATAAAATAACAATAATTATAAAAATATTTACTAATTTGTAAGGAGAGAAAGGGAGAGAAAGAGAATGTTAATGGGCATGCCAGGGCCTCTTGCCACTGTAAACAAACTCTAGATGCATGCTTTATGCATCTGGTATTACATGGGTGCTAGGGAATTGAACCCTGAGCCAGTAGGCTGTGCAAGCAAGTGGCTTTAACTGCTGAGCCATATACCCAGCCCATTAAAAAACCCTTCTTTTAAGCTGGGCATGGTCATGCACGCCTTTAATCCCAGCACTTGGGAGGCAGAGGTAGGAGGATCGCTGTGAGTTCAAGGCCAGCCTGAGACTACAGAGTGAATTCCAGGTCATCCTGGGCTAGAGTGAGACCCTACCTCGAAAAACCAAAAAAAACCCTTCTTTTTACAAACCTTATAGAGATACATAATGTACCCTTGTAATTCCCTTCCACCACACTCATTTGTTCCCCTCCTTCTGTGTCCTTCCTTGCACTGAACTCCCTCTTTCCAACAGGTCCCTCTTTGTTATAGTTTCCTTCTTATTGCTGGCACAAAGCACCTAACCAAAAGCAGCCTGTGGGAGGAAAGGGTTTATTTTGGCTTACAGACTCAAGAGGATGCTCCATGATGTCAGAGATAAGCATGGTATGAGCAGAGGGTGGACATCACCTCCTGGCCAACATTAGGTGGAGAACAGCAGCAGGAGAGTATGCCAGACACTGGCAAGGGAAGCTGGCTCTAACACCCAGAAGCCTCCCTCCACTAACACACCTCCAGTACGGAGCCAATTTCCAATTTGCTATCAGCTGGGGAATCAATCATTGAGATTACATGAGTTTATAGGAGACACCTAATTCAAAGCACCACACTCTTCTGTTTTGATATCATCATTTTTTCAAAAAAATTATTTTTATTTATTTATTTGAGTGAGATAGAGAAAGAGGGAGGGAGGGGGGAGAGAGGGAAAATATTGATGTGCCAGGGTCTTCAGCCAGTGCAAATGAACTCCAGATGCACATGCCTCCTTGTGCATCTGGCTCACATGGGTCCTGGGGAATCGAATTTGGGTCTTTTGGCTTTGCAGGCAGGTCCCTTAACTGCCAAGCCATCTCTTCTGCCCCAATATCATTTTTTCCCCCCTCATATTATGCAGGTCTTGTGAAGTTAACATCAGCCACTGGGAGGTCATGAATGCAAAACCACACAGTGTCATCATTCCAGAGCACTCTTCCCTGTCCTTGCTCTTACATTCTTTCTGCTGTCTCTTCCACAATGGTCCCTGAGCCTTGGAGGGTGTGATAGGGATGGAAGAGAGTGGATTCTTTTTTATTTTAGACACACACACACAAACACACACGCACACACACACATTGAAGAGCCCAAACCAAAGTAACACCATGACAGACTTTAAATATATTAATAGGCCGAAGTTTCTGTTTCCTTACAGGGCCCAAATTACTGACATAGCACTTTGCAGTTACTGGGAAAAACAACTACAAACTGCTCAGTACCCAAAATAATCCCTGTAACGGGCCAATCAAAAAGGACCAGGTAAAAGTTATACATTCCTGTGGGTCTTGTGACTATAGATAAGTTTGCTTAACATTCCTCAGCTACGATGTAACCAATCAGCTTGTAACATATATACTCTTGCTAAATGTCAACCAGTCATGTAACTGCTACATTGGAAATTCCCCTTTTCTTTGTTTGAGGCTAATAAAAGCTCCTCCCAGAAGCCATTCGGGGCTCTTGGATGGACCCCCTGCATTGGTAAAGTCTGGCTCCTGAGCTTAAGCCATAAATAAAGCTCTTTGCTGTTGCATAGTGTCCAACTCTCTTGGTGGTCTTTGGAGACTCCACAATCTTGACATAACAACAGAGAGAGAAAGAGAGAGAGAGAGAGAGAGGGAATTGGCATGCCAGGGCCTCAGCCACTGAAATTGAACTCCATATGCTCTGCCACCTAGTGGGCATGTGCGATCTTGTGCTTGCCTCACCTTTGTGCGTCTGGCTAACATGGGATCTGGAGAGTAGAACACAGGTTCTTAGGCTTTGCAGGCAAGCGTCTTAACTGTTAAACCATCTCTCCAGCCCAAGGGTAGGTTCTTTTATTTTTTTTCTTCAAAGTAGGGTCTCACTTTAGCCCAGGCGGACCTGGAATTCACTCTGTATTCTCAGGGAGGCCTTGAACTCATGGGGATCCTCTTACCTCTGCCTTCCAGGTGCTGAGATTAAAGACGTGCACCACCATGCCATGCCCAGCACGTGTGGATTCTTGGTGCAAAGGATGTGTCCAGCTGGGTTCTCCCTCCCTGTTTCTAACATACTTGTTAGCTATTCCTTGCCTGTTACAACTCAGCATGAAAGGCCTTATCAGAGGCTAGCACCATGCTTTTGAATGTCCCAGCCTTCAGAACCATGACTTACTGTGTGTAAACTACCCAGTTTGGGGAACTCTGTTACCATAGCAGAAGATGGACAAAGACACCTACATCCCTCCTCCTTCACCCCAGACTTCCCCAGGAAAAGGCAAAACCTCTGAAGATGGTTAACATTTCCTCTGCACATGAGTGTTACTCTAGAAGGAGGTAGGAGCAGAATTTTCTGTGGACTCTGTCCCTCCTCAGAGATTCCTTCCACAGAATAGTTCCTAAGACCTTACAGAACATGCTGGCTTCTGGCATTGTTCTCATTGAGACATGTCATACTGGCCCACAGAACATCTTCAAACACTTCTGTAGACATACCATCATGCAGAAAAACACCTATATATGGTCTTGATGATTATAAGGAATTGAATAAATGATTTTTTTTTCCTAAAGAGACAGAATCTCACTATGTTGCCCAGGCTGACTCTGAATTTTTGGGCTCAAGCAATCCTCCTGCCCCAGATTCCCAAGTAGCTAAGACTATAATTTAGTGTTACTCTATCTGATTTAATAAATGCTTTTAAAAGTACTTCACAGGCTGGAGAGATGGCTTAGGGATTAAGGTGCTTTCCTGCAAAGCCTGATGACTGGAGTTCAGTTCCCCAGTGCCCACATAAAGCCAGATGCATAAGGTGGTGCATGCGTCTGGAGTTCATTTGCAGCAGCTGGAGACCCTGGCATGCCCATTCTCTCAGTCTCTCTTCTCTCTGCTGATAAATAAATAAAATTATTATTATCATTATTATTAATTTTTTGAGGTAGTGTCTTGCTCTAGCCCAGGCTGACCTGGAATTCACTATGTAGTCTCAGGGTGGTCTTGAACTCACAGTCATCCTCCTACCTCGGCCTCCCAAGTGCTGGGATTAAAGGCATGCGTCACCACACCTAGATAATGAAATTATTTTTTTAAAAGTGCTTCATTGATGGTGCTGTTCTGTGGTTCCCTGTGTGCAGGCTCTGCATGCGCCGCGAGTCACCTTTACTCTGCTCACACGCTTTTCACCACGCGGGCCCCAGTGTCCTTGTTGGTTAGAGGCACAAAGCCGGAGCTGCAGGTGCTTCCGTAACGCTGCGCTCGTGCAGCCACTTACCTGCAGGGACAGGCAGAGCGGCAAACGTACTGGTGAGTGCCCGTGTGTGCCCCATGCTGTGCCAAGGACTACGGGGCACATAGAGGCCAACACAGCCTTGACGTGCTCGTGAAGGAGGCTCTGGAAGCTTGGGGTGGTGAGAGGTGGCACGGAGGAGGCAGCGCATGGCAGGAAGAGGAGGTGTCTGCTCCGTCAGCGGTGCTTCACAGCTCTAGTGTCTGCGAGACACGGGGAGGGCTCTGTTGTCCCCCCACCCAGTGTTGTGAGCATCGGCACCACATACTGAAGGGACACACCCAGCGCCAGCCACACAGACCCGCTCTGGTAGCCTCGCTTTTCACACTGCTTCACCCATTGTTTCTTCAGTGAGGTCTGCCCTTCTGGCTGCCTGTGCTGGACCCACCCTTCCCTGCCCATGGGGAAGGACCAAGCCCCAGAGCCAGCCAGGATGGAGATGGGAGGTCCTGAATGTGCTCACCCACAGATTTCACATGTGTGCCTCTCTTCTGCCCCATGACTTGACATGCTCACTGCTGAGTCAGGTTGAGTGCTTACCCATTTCCTTGAGCCAGAAAGCCACGAGTCCTTGATCTGTCTCTCAGCAGCCATACTCCTGAGTGGACCTCCAGAACATCTGGAATATCAATAATAATAATTATGATACACTTATTCACTCAGTTATTTCTCAAAGTGATGCTGTGCAGTTGGTGCTGTGATGATCACAACCGTCTGAGGTATTGATTTCATGAATACAAAACGTCCCTTGCTGCAGTGGCAGTGTGAGCATTAGCCACGAGGAGTAAGGTGCAGCTTCATTCCAGCACTCAGGGGCTGAGGACATAGCTCAGTGACAAGTCAGTTACCTGGCAGTCCTGAGATCCTGGCTTTGATACTCAGCACCCAAGCAAGCCCCACATAAAACAAACAATAGTTGGACCATCGGGGTGGTGCACGCCTTTAATCCCAGCACTAGGGAGGACAAGGTAGGAGGATCAATGTGAGTTTGAGGCCAGCCTGAGAGTACATAGTGAATTCCAGGTCAGCCTGGGCTAGAGTGAAACCCTACCTTGAAAAACAAAAACAAAACAAAACAAACAAATAAAAAAAACCCCCCAAGAAACAAAAAGCAAATCTCTTCTGTCACCAATGACTACAGCCATCCGGAAGTGCCTGAGCTGTTCCCACCTCCAGCCACTGCTTGTCAGGGACCAGACAGGCTCATACATGCTAACTGGAAATGATGGATGCTGTCATGACATACCATGAGCTTCCTGAGCCATAGTCGTCTTCCATACAACTTATTCAGAAGGAAAAACCCTCTCAAGCTGGCTGAGAATACAGAGATTACCCAGCTCACTTGTTTCATTTTCCACCTGGAAAAATACTGGATTTGATATGGAAGGTGACTTAATTCGTTCGAGGTGAGTTCCTGCATGGTGTAAGTAGAATTGGAATCAAGACTTCAGATTTCAGACCATCACTCTTTAAAAAAAAAAAAAATTATTTGTGTGGAGAGAGAGAGGGGGTGGGGGACTCTAGCCACTGCAAACAAACTCAAGATGCATACGCCACTTTGTGCATCTGGCTTTATGCATGGGTACTGAGGAATCAAACCCAGGTTGTTAGGCTTTGCAGGCAAATGAGCAACTCTCCAGCCCCAGACCATCACTCATATTGATCTTAGCTACTTGAAAGTGGTAAAAAGCACCAGCTCCAAGTTTTGGCTTTCTACATGGATGAAAAGATGGAGTGTGATTACCAAAGGAGAGGCTTCCCAAACAAGGGAGGCTGTGTGAAGCAGAATTGCTGTGAAACATTTAAAAACTTTTTTTTTCAAGGTAGGGTTTCACTCTAGTCCAGGCTGATCTGGAATTCACTATGAAGTCTCAGGGTGGCCTCAAACTCACAATGATCCTCCTACCTGTGCCTCCCTAGTGCTGGGATTAAAGGCATGTGCCACCACACCCAGCTAAAAACCTTTAAAAAATATTTTTAAAATTTATATTTATTTGAGAAAGAGGGAGAGAGAAAGAGGCAGATATATATAGCTATATATATCTATATCTATGTACACATATTTTGAGAGAGAGAGAGAGAGAGGGAGGGAGAGAGAGAGAAAGAGAGAGAGAAAGAGAGAGAGCAAATGGGCATGCCAGGGCCTTCAGCTGCTGCAAATGAAGTCCAGACGCATGTGCCACCTTGCGCATCTGGCTTATGGGGGACCTGGGAAATTGAACCTGGGTCCTTTGGCTTCATAGACAAATACCTTAGCCACTAAGCCATCTCTCTACTCTTATTTAAAACCTTTTTATCAGGGCTGGAGAGATAGCTAGCAGTTAACGCACTTGCCTGCAAACCCTAAGGACCTGGGTTCAATTCCCTATTATCCATGTAAAACCAGATGCACAAAGTGGCATATGCATCTGGAGTTCATTTGCAGAGGCTGAAGGCCCTGGCATGCCCATCTTCTCTGTCTGTATTCTCTCTATCCCTGCTTGCAAATAAATAAATAGAAATTTTTAAAAAGTTGTTTTTATTTTTAATCATTTTGCCTTCTCTTTGGGCACCCAATAACACATATATATTTAAAGGTAGGGTCTTACTTTAGCCCGGGTTGACCTGGAATTCACTGTGTAGTCTCAGAGTAGCCTCAGTCTCATGGTGACCTACCTATCTCTGCCCCCTGAGTGCTGAGATTAAAAGTATGTGCCATCATGCCTGGCTGACAAATACATACTTTACTGGCATATTTCAGTTGCTTATGCCATTTGATTTAAAAGTGTCAAGTGTGGGCCATGTCAATAAGAAAACTGTCCCAATTCTCACCAGAACCTAAAACTATGGAAGGAGGCTAGATATGGATAATGATAATGATAATAGAGATTTAAAAAGGATAGGGGTGTCAGAGAGATGGCACAGTGTTTAAAGGTAATAGTTGGGTTCACTTTCCCAGTACCCATGTAAAACCAGATGCACAAAATAGCTCATGTGTATGGAGTTTGTTTGCAGTGATAGGAGGCCCTGGCACACCCATACTTTATCTATCTCTCTCTCAAATAAATAGATAATATTTATTTATTTGTTTATTTGAGAATGATAGAGAGAAAGGCAGGGAGAGAGAATGAGAGAGAGAAACAGAGAGAGAGAGAGAGAGAGAGAGAGAGAGAGAGAATGGGCGCGTTAGGGCCTACAGCCACTGCAAATGAACTCCAGACACGTGTGTGCCCCCTTGTTCATCTGGCTAACGTGGGTCCTAGGGAATTTAGCCTAGAACCGGGGTCCTTAGGCTTCACAGGCAAGTGTTTAACTGCTAAGCCATCTCTCTAGCCCAATAAAAAATATTTTTAAAAGAGGATGATAATTGGCTAGAGAGATGGCTTAATGGTTAAGGCACTTGCCTGCAAAGCCTAAGGACCCAGGTTTGACTCCCAAGAACCCACATAAGATAGACACACAAGGGGACACATGTGCACAGGTGGTGCATGTGTCTGGAGTTTGATTACAGGGATTAGAGCCCTGGTGCTCCAATTCCCCCTCTCTCTCTCTTACACTCTCATAAAAAAAAAAAAAAAAAAGAGTGATGAGTTGGGTGTGATGGCACATGCCTTTAATCCCAGCACTTGGGAGGCAGAGATAGGAGGATCACTGTGAGTTTGGGGCCAGCATGGGACTACATAGTGAATTCCAAGTCAGCCTGGGCTAGAGTGAAACCCTACTTTGAAAAACCAAAAACAAACAAACAAACAAAAAGATCCCACAGGCAAATGTATTTTGGAAATAGGCTTGATTCAAATCACATAGTGTTCTCTTCTGCAGATCTTGTCAGAACTTTTACTATCTGCCTTATGGTTCTCTATGGGCAAGGGTTAGATGCAAAGTTTCTTAGACTTTGATGTCCATGAAACCCTTTTGTTCCAAGTAAAATACCCTCATGGGTCTCATGTTCTATGGAGCGAACTGTTTCATTCTAATAAAGCTCTTCCAATATTCTAGCTTTCAGATGAACACTCAAAGGCTCTGAGACACCTCACTTGGTTTAGCACACATCTGGTTCATGTTAGATCCTGCCTGAACTCAGATTTCCAAATCAAAACTCAAGTGCCAAATCCTGTTCTTAACTCTGCTGTGTCTCTAATTCTTAACTGGGCATCTCTAAGAGGGTGATTAATAACATGGCAGGGCACACTGACAGACAAATGATAGCTTGGTGTTTTCTGTTCATTTTCATACAGTCTTGATTAGAACTCTAAGGCCTGAGCCCTGTCATTATCCATTTTGCAAAATGGCAAGTCAGAGATTGTGAACCATCTGAGATTTAACTTTACTGGCAAGTTTACATTTAGCTTGTCACAGATTTATATACATGTACTATCAGAAGACATAGGCCCCTTGGGACAGAAACACAGGCTAGTTATGACTCATTGGTAGACAGCAGCCAAGACAGTGTTTGTGTCAACTCTCCTCATCCCAGTTGCCCCACAGTGACACGAAGAGGGCCACAAGGCACTGGGACATGCCATGAGACGGCCCAGTGAGAGGAACCCTGAAATTAATAACTGCAAGTGAGATTACTCATTACCCTGGAGTGTGAGCTAATATCCTCCAAGGCAGGGGGAGGGGAAGGTTAATTTTTACTGTGCTGGGACATCTCTGGGGAGGGACAACTCCACCTCTCCAGGAGACATTCACTCTTTGGCTTCCAAAGCCATTTGCTATTCAAACTTATCTTCTGATCAGGAGGTCCAGACCATGCAGAAGAATGAGATATCTCTCAGTGATAATATGGAAGTGAAGCTTACCACAAACTGTCTGATCTTAGGCATGTGGAGATTTTTAGGAAAACAAATTAATATATGGATGGATGATTTAGGCAGAGGCATTTCTACTATAGATATACCAGTGTTTAATCTTTGTTAGAAAAATATTTGAGCAATGAGTTCACATGATAGCATAATTAATCTCAGATCTGTATGGCTGAAATGGATTCTTTCTGAATTCTGCAAAAATAATCAATCTAAAATAAAAAAATAATAGTCAGCCTGAGGCCCAGGGACATGCTATTTCAGTCTTGCTAGTCTAACATACCATGCGCTGAATGAGCAAGTTTTTATTCCTGTCACCTGCAAGAGACTCAGCTTTCCCCCACAATGCAAGATAAAGGAGTAGTTTTTGCCAGCATTGAGTTTAATTGAATAATGTAAATTTTAGTGCGCTGTCATAAAATGCTATTGGACTGTCAATGTCACTAATTTAAAATTTTATTTGAGGTGCGGGGACTCGGGCTGCTCGCGGCTCTAGCACGCCCTTGGGCAGCCGGCCGCCCGCCGTCCCTTCGGCTTCCGACGCACTGTCCGCCGAGCAGGTGGATGTGCGGCAATAACATGTCTGCTCCGCTGCCCATGGTGCCCGCAAGGCCACCGCTGCGGTTATTTTCCTTCAGGGATTGGGAGATACTGGTAAAAGCCTTGATAGATCAAGAAGTGAAGAATGGCATTCCTCCTAACAGAATTATTTTGGGAGGATTTTCTCAGGGTCCTATCAGTGGCATCAACAGAGAAATATCTATTCTTCAGTGTCATGGAGATAGTGACCCTTTAGTTCCCCTAATGTTTGGTTCTCTGACTGTTGAAAAACTAAAAACATTGGTAAACCCAGATAATATAACCTTCAAAATCTATGAAGGCATGATGTACAGTTCGTGTCAACAGGAAATGATGGATGTCAAGCATTTCATTGATAAACTCCTACCTCCAGTTGATTGACGTCACTAAGCGGCCTTGTGTAGATTACACCAGCATCATTGTAGTAGCCTAGAATATACACCTTTTCCCATTTCTGATCTTTAAACTCCCTCATGTTTGTAGTGTTAAAATGTTTTGCAGTTACATGCCAATGATACAGACTAGATGATGTCCCCTCATGGGAAACTTATGATCTTTAAGTTTCTATATGTTTATTTGTATATCCAGAACATACTAGTATTAAAGTAGGTGAAGCAGCTAGCTTCCTTTTCCCAATGTAATTCAGCAGAATACTGTAATCAGAGTTCTTATTATCATTTGAAAATTACTAGTATGCTTAAAGAACATCTATTCAGACCGTAAGTGGTTCAGATATAAATGACTTGTTCATGCTGTGGCCTAGACTATGGGTTAGACCACAGTTGCATAGTCACTATGCAGTATCTATATTTTTGTATATGCATTCATATGTATGTAAGGATTGTAATACGTAAGAGTTAGATGCCATGACGTTATTCTTTATACTAGGTATAATGCTTTTCAATGTCAAAAAAGGGTAATATTTTCTTCAAGTAATAGTCCTTTTATTGGGGGACTAGGCTTTTCTTTTCTCTGATATTTCTATTTAACACTCTTGTCATTAAAAAAAAAATGTTACTTTTGAGATTTTCTATAGCAGATCAAATACTGTTTCCCTACCATAGAAATCTGCCAATATATACTATAACTTGACACAAACACAATGGTATCTCAATCACAAACATATGGCATTTAAAATCTAAGTACACTTTAAAAGAAACCAAACATTACTTTATGTATTTCAAATAACTGCACCTCAGTCCAAATTCAGACCTCTATAGTTATTAGAATCTTTAAGACAGGTAATAATAATAATTAAATGTTTTTTTTTTCTGTAAACAACTGAAAGGTTAAATCATGTTCTGGTATGTTTAGAAATACTATGAATTTCTAACATGATTAGGTCTACTTATATTGTAGTTTAAGCTTAAGATATTTCAAGCCAACTTATTGTAGAAGAACAATCTATTAGAAATTTTTGCTTTATTTTTTTCTGTTAGGGAAATCAATTTAAATTTTCATTTTAGACAAATTATTTTTTTAAGATCAGTTGTGCTGTGCATATATAAAATAGCAATTAATTGATTTTTTAGTTGTCAGAGTGTCCAGATTACTGCTAAAAGTATTTAAAACAAACTTATGGGTAATAAAGATTAATCATAGCCAGGTGTGGTGATGCACACCTTTAATCACAGCACTCAGAAGGCAGAGGTAGGAGGATTGCTATGAGTTCCCAACCACCCTGAGACTACATAGCAAATTCTGGGTCAGCCTGAACTAGAGCAAGACCCTACCTCAAAAAAAGGGGGGGGGGGCTGGAGAGATGGCTTAGCGGTTAAGTGCTTGCCTGTGAAGCCTAAGGACCCTGGTTCAAGGCTCAATTCCCCAGGACCCACATTAGCCAGATGCACAAAGGGGTGCACGTGTCTGGAGTTCGTTTGCAGTGGCTGGAGGCCCTGGTGCACCCATTTTCTCTCTCTCTCTCTCTCTCTCTCTCTCTCTATCAGCCTCATTCTCTCTCTGTCTGCCCTCTCAAATAAATAAATAAAACAGAAAAAAATTAAGAAAAGATCAGAACCTTAATATAATACTTATCACACAATTTAATATGTAGCAGAAATGCACAGTTGATATTTTTTGAACTGTGTTAATTTTCCTGCTGTATTTCAACTTACCAAAACAATGTTAAGAATGCATCTTTATAAATGGGTGCTACTTGATAATGGAAATTATTTAATAATGGACTAGATAGGATATTAATAATGAAGCCATATGTTTGTCTCATTTAAAAATTTTTAAACAATCACTTAATATATCATTTTGCTTTACTTTGAAGAACATAAATGTATTTCAATTATGCAAATCATTAAGTTCTTATTTATAGCAAGAAATATTCTGTTGACTTGTGCTACAATGTGGGAAAATGTAAATGTTTTTCATGGTTTCTGTCAATGTGAAATAAAATTTAATTCTGGTAAAAAAATTATTTGATAGGGCAAAAGAGGCAGATTTTATACACACACATATGTATACTTTGTATATACACATACATACATACATATATACATACATACAGAGAGAGAGAGAGGAAAAAATGTGCATGCCAGGGACTCAAGTCACTGTAGACAAACTCCAGATGCATGTACCACCTTGTGCATCTGGCTTACATGGGTCCTGGGGAATTGAACCTGGGTCCTTAGGCTTTGCAGGTAAACACCTTACTTAACTGTACTGGCATCTCTCCAGCCCAGGATACTTTTATTTTCTTTTTTATTTTGTTATTTTTATTTATTTATTTGAGAGTAACAGAGAGGAAGAGGCAGAGAGAGAGAGAGAGAGAGAGAGAGAGAGAGAGAGAGAGAGAATGGGTGCACCAGGCCTTCCAGGCTCTGAAAATGAACTCCAGATGCGTGCACCCACTTGTGCATCTGGCTAACGTGGGACCTGGGGAATCGAGCCTCAAACTGGGGTTCT
The DNA here is from genome assembly GCF_020740685.1 of Jaculus jaculus. Lineage (NCBI taxonomy): Eukaryota > Metazoa > Chordata > Mammalia > Rodentia > Dipodidae > Jaculus > Jaculus jaculus. Next base: position 257,166,288 of record NC_059102.1, on the reverse strand, counting down.
TAGACTTCACAGGCAAGCGCTTAACCGCTAAGCCATCTCTCCAGCCCTATTTTTTTTTAATTTTAAATATGCAAAAACCAGCAGAGACTCTGTCGGCCATTTTGGCTTGAACTAACTTTCTTATTTTTTAAAATTCTGGGACCTTCTAGTTCTGAGATTATATGTGTGTGTGTGTGTGTGTGTGTGTGTGTGTGTGTGTGTGTGGTGTGTGACTATGCATGCTCACATGTGTGGGTGCATGTGTATATATGGAGGCCAGAGGTTGATGTCCAGTGTTAACCTTAACGGCCCCCTTATTTACTGAGGCAAAGGGCTCACATTTGAACCAAGACGCACCCATTTGGCTAATCTAGTTAGACAACTTGCCCTGGAGATCTCTGTCTGTCTCTTGAGCTGCTGAGGTTACAGGCCGGCTGTCACACCACCCAGCATTTATGTGGGCTCTGGGGATCTGAGCTCTAGTCCTCATGCTTGCAAAGCAAGTGCTTTATTTACTGGGCTCCTGACCTGCATGTGCTCTTTGGGCTAAACAAACCAATGGCATGGTTAGCAGAACTGACTAGCCATACTTGTTTTTGTCTTGAGAAAATGTCCCCTTGACTTTGAAAAGCCCTCCTGAGTGTGAAGGTCATAAAGCACAGGTTGATGCATCAAGGAGGGTAATTGTCAGCCTCCAAATGACAGGGTTTTCATGGAAAGGTTTCACTTTTTTTTTTTTTTTTTTAAAGAGAACCTCAGGCTGGAAGGATTGCTTAGTGGGTTAAGCCATTCGCCTGCAAAGCCAAAGGATCCAGGTTCAATTCCCCAGGACCCACGTTAGCCAATGTACAAGGGAGCGCACACATCTAGAATTTGTTTGCAGTGGCTGGAGACCCTGGCGCGCCCATTCTTTCTCTCTCTCCCTGTTACTCTGTAGAGCCTCTTCAGGCTGGCCTCAAATGCATTCTGTAGCTGAAGATGACCTTAAACTTCTGATCTTGCTGCCTCTACCTCCAGAGTCTTAGGATTACAGGTGTGTCCCAGCACACCTGATCTATGTGGTGCTGTGAATCAAACCCAGAGTTTCATGCATGCTAGGTAAGCACTTTGTTAAGCTATAATTCAAATGTTCCTAGTTTGTTGAAAAAGTTGTGTGTAATCAGCATTTCAACCAGTTTCTTTCTTTTTTTGGAGATAAGGTCTCCCTGTGTTACCTGGGCTGGCCTGGAACTTTCTCTGTAGCTCAGCTTGGCCTCAGACTCACTAATACTGGTATTCAGCATGCCCCACCACATATGACACTCTGCAATCAAAATTTTAACATTTTACCATCTACTAAAGCAATTCTACTTTTTTTTTATTGTTGTTGTTTTTTGAGACACTGTATCCTAGGTTGTCCTGAACTCACTATGTAGACCAGGTTGGCCTTGAACTCATGGAAATCTGCCTGCCTCAGCCACTTGGGTGCTAGCATTAAAGACATGAGCCACCATGTCCAGTCATCCTACATACGTTAGCCATTACTATCTGTTCCTTCCATCCCCACTTACCTCTCAAGTTCTAGGCCACTGCCAATTTACTTTGTTTCTGTAGATTGTCTATTCTGGATGCTTTGTATAAATGGCATAAGAGAAAGTGGTCTTTAGTATAATTTTTATTTAGCATATGTATGCATGCTTATATGTGTATGGGTGCACATGTGTGTGCAAGCCAAAGTTGGATGTTGGGTGTCTCCCTTAATCGTGTTCTCTTTTATTATTCATTTATTTATTTATTGTTTTTTTGAGGTAGGGTCTCTAGTCCAGGCTGACCTGGAACTCACTATGTAGTCTCAGGGTGGCCTCGAACTCACGGCGATCCTCCTACCTCTGCCTCCTAAGTGCTGGGATTAAAGGCGTGCGCCACCGCGCCCAGCTCTCTCCACTTATTTTTTGAGACAAGGTCTTTCATTAGCCCTCCGGCCGACTCAGCCAGCCGGCGAGCCCTGAGGGTCCTTCTGTCTCGGTCTCCTCAGTGCTGGTTTTGCACATGTGTGCTACTGGCACAGGCACACGCCTGGACTTTACGTAGAGGCTGGGGATCTGAACTCAGGTCTTCATGCCTGTACACAAGCCCCCCCAGCCCTTATCTATAATCTCACTATCTATCTGGTCTCATGCAGCCTAGGCTGGCCTTGAATTCGTGATCCTCCAACCTCTGCCTCCCAAGTGCTGGATTACAGGCGTGTGACATCACATTCGGCCTGTTAAGAGTTTTCTTTCCGTTTTTTTTTTTTAATTTAAAATTTTTATTTATTTATTTGAGAGAGAGAGAGAGAGAAAGAGGCAGATAGAGAGAGAGAGAATAGGTACACCAGGGCCTCTAGGCATAACACGTGAACTCTAGATGCATGTACCACGTTGTGCATCTGATTTACATGGGTCCTGAGGAATCAAACCTGGGTCCTTTGGCTTTGCAGGCAAATGCCTTAACTGATAAGCCATCTCTCCAGCCCAAGAGTTTTCTTTTTTGAGAAAAGGTGTCACAGACCATGGGACTGGCCTTGATATTAACTAGCTATGTGGTTAAGGGTGACTCTCAACTCCTGATCCTCCTACCTCCAATACCCAAGAGCTGGGGTTACAGCCCTGCACTACCACACCCAGCTTGTACTGAACTTGAATCATGAGATCTGTTCATTCTGCTCACAGAAAGCCTCTGAACATGAGGAAAGATTTACCCTCTGTTCTTAGTGGCTTGCCTCACTTGTCCCATAAGACCTTTGGTGGACACAGTCAACCCTACCTTGGCTTTGCTGCAGTTGATCAATTACAGAATCGGTGTATTAGTTCTTTTTCTTCCCAGCTGGTTAGTAGCAAAATGCCTTTTTCCCTCTGATGGAAGACATAGAAAAAGAAAATCCGGGCTGGAGAGACGGCTTAGCGGTTAAGCGCTTGCCTGTGAAGCCTAAGGACCCCGGTTCGAGGCTCGGTTCCCCAGGTCCCACGTTAGCCAGATGCACAAGGGGGCGCACGCGTCTGGAGTTCGTTTGCAGAGGCTGGAAGCCCTGGCGTGCCCATTCTCTCTCTCTCCCTCTATCTGTCTTTTTCTCTGTGTCTCTCTCAAATAAATAAATAAATAAATAAATAAATAAATAAATAAATAAATAAAGGAAAAGGTCAGATTTAAAAAAAAAAAAAAAAAAAAGAAAATCCCTGCCAGATATGGTGGCACATGCACTTAATCCCAGAACTCAGGAGGCAGAGGCAAAAGGATTGCTGTGAGTTTGAGGCCAGCCTGAGACTACAAAGTGAGTTCTAGGATAGCTTGGACTAGAGTGAGACCCTATTTAAAATAAAAATAAAAACATGCCTGGTATATAGTGAATTCCAGGTCAGCCTAGGCCGCAGTGAGACCCTACCTCAGACAAAAAAAGGATAAATAAATAAAGATAACCAAACCAACCAAATAACATCAAAAAAAAAAAATCTCGTAAAACTCCAATTTGGGTGGGGTTTCAGGACCATAGGTTTTGATGCTGCCCGTTTGTCTGGAACTCCACCCTGCTAAGAGCCCTCAGAGGCTCTGGCTCTACTTTCTTTTATGATAGCAGATGGACTCTTTTCAACTTGCTGCTATTATTTCAAGGCTGCTTTGAAAGAACTGATTTTGGCCAAGGTCATAACTCAGCATTCACATAGATGAGGGCTGGGCCCTTGCAGTGATTAAAGTGTTCTTTCTTTCTTTTTTAAATTTTTATTAATATTTATTTTTTAGCTTTTTGAGGTAGGGTCCTGCTCTAACCTAGGCTGACCTGGAATTCACTGTGTAGTCTCAGGCTGGCCTCCAACTCACAGCCATTCTCCTACCTCTGTCTCCTGAGTGCTGAGATTAAAGGGTGCACCACTACACCCAACAGAGAGGGAGAGAGAAAGGCATGCTAGGGCCTTTAGCCACTACAACTGAACTCCAGCTGCTTGCACTACTTTATGCATCTGGCTTTACATTGGTACTGGGGAGTTGAACTTGGGTTGTTAGGCTTTGCAGGCAAGCACCTTAACTGCTGAGCCATCTCTCCAGCCTAAATTTTCTAAATTTTATTAAGACTACAACTGTATAGATTAAGGAAACATAATAATCCCCATATAGAATTAATATGGTAAAACCATACAAGACCACTTGCTATATTGTTCAGGAATACACACACACACACACACATATAAAACAAGTTTTTTTTTAAATTTTAGAAAGGGAGAGAGGCATTCCAGGGCCTCAGCCGCTGCAACCTAACTCCAAATGCTTGCGCCGCTAGTGGGCACGTGCGACCTTGTGCTTGCCTCACCTATGTGCATGTGGAGCTTTGTGCTGGAATTCACTATGTGGTCTCCGAGAGGCCTCTAACTCAGGGTGATCCTGCTCCACAGAGGCTAAAGGGGTTCTTTACTAGATGATCCAAACTCTACAACAGGCATTTATATATCAAAAATGTTTGCAACGGCAATACTCTTTCCTCCCTTCACCCACCCCGCAGCTGCCATACTCAGAGAGCAGAACCCCACAAGAGAGGAGAACACATGGTCATTCTAAGGCACTGACTCCACGAAGGGTGCTTCTCTACTGCTCCTCCTGCAGTGAGTCAGGGTGTTCATGTCCTGTGCGCCTGCTTCAGCATCCAGGTCTCTTTTTCTATTTCCCAGACACTCTCCTCCACATATTACCCACCTTAGCCAGTTCTAGAACTCAGCTGTTCCTCAGTGACATAAAAACATCATGTGATTTTAACTGTTACAGAGTGAACAATGCCTACAAGTATGATTAGTTTAACAATGAATGACATTTATCAAATATGCACATAAAGAAGTTGGGATGGTTTGATTCAGGTGTCCCCCATAAACTTAGGTGTTCTGAATGCTAGGTTCCCAGCTGATGGATATTTGGGAATTAATGCCTCCTGGAGGGAGTGTATTGTTGGGGGCAGGCTTATGGGCTTTATAGCCAGTTCCCCCCCTGCCAGTGTTTGGCACGCCCTCCTGTTGCTGTGTCCCACCTTATGTTAGCCAGGGGGTGATGTCCACCCTCTACTCATGCCATTGTTTTCCCCTGCCATCGTGGAGCTTCCCCTTGAGCCTGTAAGCCAAAATAAACCTCTTTTTCTAGAAGCTGCTCTTGGTTGGGTGATTTCTACCAGCAATGCAAACTGGACTGCAATTGTGTGGCTTTGGCCTTTTGGAGCTGATTTTCAAGAGGAATGTGGAAGGAGTTGAAATCTTGGCCTAAGAGATGCCTTGCAGTGCTGTAAGTACAGCTTGATGGACTATTCTAGTCTGAGCTGCAAGACCTGAATGCAATAAGAACTATGGACTGTGAGGTTTGGCTTATGAGGGTGAGAAAGAGCTTTGCTTGAACTGGGCTAGCAGTTTGTGTGAGAATCTTGCTCTTATGCCTATGTCCTGAGAAGTTGTGCAGGGTTGCTTTGCGTAGAAATGAACTGGTGTGAGCAGAGGGATATGGCACAGAAAGAAAAATCTTTGGGTGAACTCTTGCCCGTTCAGCTTCAACTGAGAGATTACAACTTTTGAGACTGGGCTAGCTGACCTGTGCTGGGGCAACAAGAAGAATGTAAACTCTTTAGAAGGGGCCTGAATGCTCAAGGAGTTCTGTTCTTCAGTCTGCTTTAATCTCCTCTGGATTAACAAATTGGCAACCTACCTGGTATCGTGGAGTATAAGACATGCTGGAAAGAGGGTCATTGAGTTTGCAACATGGTCTTGTGCTTTGGAAATGGCCATGGGCAGTGTGAAGCGGGTTTGCTGGTTGCCTGCATAGAGACCCCATGGGGCCATGAGGATGAACCGTGGCTTGCAGTGGAGACCCAGTGGAGATGCTGGGACCATGAGATGGCTGCCAAGGAGCTGCCGGCCCCGATGAAGTTTTCCAGTACTGTGAGTAGCCTAGCTGGAGGGGCAGAATTGGAATGCCAGAGACTTGTTGCTGGTTAGAATTATCAGACTTGAAGATTTGTCACTGGTTAGAGTTGCTGGACTTGAAGCTACAGAGTTTGATGTTTGCCCTGGTTGTTTTAAATCTTGTATTGGTTGAATGTTCCTTTGCTATGCCCAATGCCATCTTTTGCAGTGTGAATATTTATTCTGTGCCATTATGGGTTTTTTGAGGTTATTTTTTGGTATTATGGCTCAGTTAAAAGATCTTGAACTATGGGGATATATGAACATCATTGGGATTGATAAAAACTATGGGGACTTTTAAAGTCAGACTGAATGCATTGTATTTTACATCATGTATGGATATCAGTTTATGGGGGCCAGGGGCAGAATGTGGTGGTTTGATTCAGGTGTCCCCCATAAACTTATAAGTTATCAGGTACATATTCCAAAATTCCCAGAATTTAATCAGGAAATTTACAGGGCACTTTTTAAGGTATGTCTTATGAAAATGAATCAAAGCAGCATTTGAACTAGTAAATGTGTATACATATCCACATTTGACCTGTATGCAAAAACTTAATGAAATAGAGAGGAAATTATGATTTCAACCTTTTTGGGGAATCTAATATTAGTACTTAAGTGTAAACCACTTACCTGCCAAGTAAGAACAACTTGAGGTATTTCCAATGCAGAAGCAGTTACCTTAATGCTAGATCCCACAGGAACGAGAACAGTTTCCTCTGAGCATGCGCGTCTGGCTTACCGAGAGGCAGGTGAGGATCTGTGAAGCAGTTTCCCCAGCTCACCTCTGTTCTTTCTTCCCTTATGAAGTGTGAGCTTCTAGGGAAATATCACACATAAAGAGATTTCAAGTGAGTTGGGATTCCTCACTGTAACATTTTAAACATATAAAGAGGAAACTTAATTTTTTTCTTCCCAGGATGTTCCTGAAATCTCAAGACACAAGCGTTAATTTCTATTCCAGACAAGGTAAGTATCTAAGCTTACCTGTGAAATCAAATCCAAGCCTAACAGAGAGCTGTAATAGAAAACAACACATTAATCACATCCACAAAAATGGAAGTTATTTTTTTGTTTTGTTTTGTTTTTGTTTTTGGTTTTTCCGAGGTAGGATCTCACTCTAGCACAGGCTGACCTGGAATTCACTGTGTAGTCTCAGGGTGGCCTTGAACTCACAGCGATCCTCCTACCTCTGCCTCCTACCTCTGCCTCCTGAGTGCCACCACACCCCTGCTAAAAATTGTACTTTTAAAGCCTTTTACACATGACACACAAAAGTGATGAAGTGTTTTATTTAATTTGGTTTTGCTTCAATTTTTCTGCAACTGAATCCATTAAACACATACATTCACAATCCCTTTCTCAATGGGCACACATACATGGTATTGATATGATCAATATAGCTAATTTTTATACCCATCATATAGTCTTGTAAATCATTCATCCATAAGAAGCTAAGAACAAAGGCTGTTTTAAAAATAATATGCTAGAGCCAGGCGTGGTGGCGCACGCCTTTAATCCCAGCACTCGGGAGGCAGAGGTAGGAGGATCTCCAAGAGTTCGAGGCCACCCTGAGACTACATAGTGAATTCCAGGTCAGCCTGAGCCAGAGTGAGACCCTACCTCGAAAAACCAAAAAAAAAAAAAAAAAAAAAAAATGCTAACTTCAAAATGACATACTAACCAGCCATCAGCATTTGAAAGCTACGTTGAACAGGACTGGCCTTGATGCACATGCAGTAGATTTTTTTCAGAACATAAAATGGTAATGGTAATTTCAACAGTATTACTTCTGTTTCTATATTTATTTATTTTATTTTTATTTATTTAGTTCGTTTTGGTTTTTTGAGATAGGGTCTCACTCTAGCTCAGGCTGACCTGGAACTCACTATGTAGTCTCAGGGTGGCCTCGAACTCAGGGCAATCCTCCTACCTCTGCCTCCCGAGTGCTGGGATTAAAGGTGCGTGTCACTACGCTTGGCTACTGTTTCTGTATTTATGATTAATCACTAGCAGTACAACTCCCAGAAGAAAGGAGATGGATATAATGGTGATGCAAGCAATCCCCCAAAATGGATTCTTTCCTCCCATCCATGAAATTGTGCTCCCTTTCCATCCATCAAAGGAGTGCACAGGGTAGTTGCATGTGATATTCAAATACTATTGTCCAGCTGGTAATGCTGGATGAAAATCACTTCTGTGCTCTGTAAGATGATACAACTAATGAAAGTCGGCAATGCTGCAGTGTGCATCAGAACAATAGAGTCCTCAGTATGAACCCACTGTTATCCTCATCATAGTGAGCACTAAACCAATTCCCTGGCTTTGTTGTACCTTTGAATCCTTCTTCCAGGCTTCCCCCTCCAGGGGTGTTTCTGAATATCTTTTTGTTTTGTTTTGTGAGGGTCCAGGCTGACCTGCAACTCACTACGTAGTTTCTGGGTGGTCTTGAACTCACCATGATCCTCCTTACCTCTGCTTCCCAAGTGCTGGGATTGCCACCATGCCAGGCTGTGAATTTCACATTTTTATCCGTCCACCAAGCAATACCTTTCCTTTTCAAAGGAACTGGCACAGCTGTGGGATCAGATTCATTGGCGACCAGAAATAATTCTGGTGTATCATCACCCATGCTGTTGGCCATAGCTCCCCAAGGAGCAATCGGTTTGTCTTCCTTTCTTCCATAGGCTCACATTCTTTACTAGAATTAAGTAAAGCACTAGGATCTCCACTGGCTGTCATCTCAAGATTTCCCATACTTCGGTGGTCTTGATAGAAATTAGACAGCCCGTGATAGTGAACACATTGCCCTCAAATGACTTTTCCAATGTGAAGTTAATGGTACAAATGCTGAGTGTCACATCCAGTGGCAGACATGTACGGCAGGGACTGGAAGGCTGTGTTCCGGCGTCATCATTCTCCATCTCGCAGATGTTGTTGGACCGGGCGAAGGTGCCGATGCCAATGCGGATGAAGATGAGGCCCAGATGAAGAAGGTGGGCAGCTCCGGGCCGGCCATGAGGATGGGCTGCCAGGGCAGCTGTTGCTGTTTGAGGGCCCTGCTCTCCGGCCTTTGGGTCTTGGCGGTGCCCCGGGGGCACACGGGGCCACTGTCCTCCTCATCCTTCGCTTTATAGTCTATTGCCCCGAGTGGTGCTAGGCCAAGTCCAGGCAGAGTGCCAAGGGGACCAGCGCAGGCGGGCACCGCTCCCACCGCAACCACCCCACTGCCACCCTGGGTCTTCAATTGTATTCTGCTGGTCTATAGGTCTGTTCTTATACGAGTACCATGCTGTTTTTATTACTGTGGCTTTGTAGTACATTTTTAGATTGGATATGGTGATACCTCCAGAGAGATGTTTCTTTTACTGAGGATATGTTTAGATATCTGAGGCCTACTGCCATTCCTTTTTTTTTTTTTTTTTTTTTTTCCGAGGTAGGGTCTCACTCTAGCCCAGGCTGACCTGGAATTCACTCTGTATTCTCAGAGTGGTACCGAACTCATGGCGATCCTCCTACCTCTGCCTCCTGAGTGCTGGGATTAAAGGTGTGTGCTACCACACCCAGCTAATTCCATATAAATTTTGAGATCAGTTTTTTCTGTCTCTATGAGAAATGGTGCTGGAATTTTGATTGACATTGCGCTAAATCTGTATATTGCTTTTGGAAGAATTGCCATTTTCACAATATTAATCCTACTTATCCAGGAGCACAGAAACTCCTAACTTCTCATGTCCTCCTCAATTTCTTACTTAAGTGTTTTTATGTTTTCATTATATAGGTCTTTTACATCCTTAGCTAGTACAAAGTATTGAATTTTTTTTTTTTTTTTTGCTATTGAAAATGGGACAGACTTGCTGATTTTTTTCTCTGTATATTTGTCCATTGCATAAAGGAAGGCTACTGAGTTTTGTGTGTTGATTTTGTATCCTGCCACTTTGCTGACAGAATGACTCACCTTTAGAAGCTTTGAGACAGAGACTTTTGGGTCACTTATATACTGGATCATGTCATCTGCAGATAGGGCTAACTTGACTTCTTCCTTTCCAATTTGAATCCTTTTTTTTTTTTCTTTCTCCTGTGTTATTGCTTGGGCTAGTACTTCTAGTACTATGTTGAAGTGCAGTGGTGAGAGCGGGCACCCCTGTCTTGTTCCTGGTCGCAGAGGGAACTCCTTGAGTCTTTCCCCAGTAAGTATTGTTTGGGCTTCAAGTGCTTTTTATATAGCTTTTATTGTGTTGAGATATAAACCCTCCATGCCTATTCTCTCCAGCATTTTGGTCATGAAGTGATGTTCTCTGCATCTGTCATCTGTGGAGGTGATCATGTGGTACTTGTGTTTCAGTTTATTTATGTGGTGTATTACATTGACTAATTTCTGTATGTTAAGCCAGTCTTGCATCCCTGGGTGAATCCTGCTTGATCAAGGTGGATAATGTTTTTGATGTGTTGAACTTGGTTTGTGAGGATTTTGTTCAGGGTCTTTGCATTTAAATTCACCAGGGATATAGGCCTATAGTTTTCTTGTATTTCTGTCTAGTTTTGGTATTAGAGTGATGCTAGCTTCATAAAAGGAGTTGGGGAGGATTCCTATTCTATGATTATGTGAAACAGTTTGAGAAAATTGGGTTCAGCTCTTCAATGAAGTTTTGATAGAATTTGGCTGAGAAGCCATTCAGTCCTGGATTTTTCTTTTGGGGGAGGATTTTTATTACCTTTTCACTCTCCATGGGTGTGATAGGTTTGTTTAGGAGATTGGTCTGCTCTGAGTTTAGCTTTGGTAGATGGTATGTGTCTAGGAATTCATCCATTTCTTCCATATTATCCAATTTTAGAAGTATGTTTTGATGATTCTTCCAATTTCTTTGTTGTCTACTATGACCTCTTTCTTTTCATTTCTGATTTTGTTAATTTGAGATGACTCCTTTTTTTTTCATTTGATCAAATTGGTCAAAGTTTTGCCTATCTTATTTATTTTTTCTAAGAACCAGCTCTTTTGTTTCATTAATTTTCTTAATTATTTTCTGTTTCCCATTCATTAATTTCTTTATAAAAATATTTTTATTTATTTATTTGAGAGAGAGAGAAAGAAGGAGAGGGAAAGAGAAAGATAGAGAGAGAGAAAGAGAGAGAATGGGAGTGCCAGGGCCTCCACCCACTGCAAACAAACTCCAGATATGTGTGCCACCTTGTGCATCTGGCTTACATGGGTCCTGTGGAATCAAACCGAGGTCCTTTGGCTTTGCAGGTAAGTGCCTTAACTGCGAAGCCATCCCTCCAGCCCCAATTCATTTATTTCTGCTCAGACCTTGATTATTTCTTCTGTCTGGAGCTCTCAGGGTTGGATTCTCCTTGTTTTTCCAACACCTTTAAGTGGATGCCTGACTGTTCTAGCATTTTTTTTTTTTTTTTTTTTTTGAGGTAGGGTTTCACTCTAGTCCAGGCTGACCTGGAATTCACTATGTAGTCTCAGTGTGGCTTCACACTCATGGCAATCCTCCTGCCTCTGCCTTCCAAATGCTGGGATTAAAGGCGTGTGTCACCACGCCCAGACTGTACTGGAATTTAAAAACATTATAACATTCCTTTAATCCCAGCACTTGGAAGGCTGAGGCAGGAGGATCACTGTGAGTTCAAGGCCACGCTGAGACTACATAGTGAATTCCAGGTCAGCCTGGGGTAGAGCAAGAGCCTACCTTGAAACAAAAACAAAAACAAAAACAAAAAAGTCCTAAGAAGAACCTGGGGGTTGGTGAGATGGCTCAGTTGGCAAAGTGCTTGCCAGACAAGCATGAAGTCCAGAATTTGGATCACCAGAACCCACGCCCAAGATACATGCTTGGCAGGTGTTTGTAATCCCAGTGCTGGGGAAGTGGAAACAGGGCCAGATTGGTGAACTCTAGGTTTAGTGAGAGATCCTGTCTCAAAAAAGAAGGTGGAGGGCTGGAGAGATGGTTTAGTTGTTAAGACACTTGCTTGCAAAGCCTAAGTACCCAGGTTCAATTCCCCAGTCCTCACGTTGGCAAGGTGAAGCATGCATCTGGCGTTCGTTTGCAGTGGCTAGAGGCCCTGGCGTGTCCGTTCTCATTCTCTCTCTTATATAAACAAATAAATCAAAGTGGAGAGAGATTCAAGAAAATACCTGATGCTGACCTCTGGTTTCCTTACACATGTACATACTATGGTAGTTTGAAAGTATGTCTCCCAGAGACTTGGGTGTTTTATTAAAGCTTGCAACTTGGATCTCAGCTGCCTGGGTGGCAGAGGCACTGGGGGCAGACCTTGGGCTCCAGCTGTGAGGTGTGTTTGGGGGCGGATCTGATTTCTAGACCAGAGGTATGCAGAGCAGTCTGAGCTCTGGCGGGGCCCCTGCTGCTTGCTGCCATTTGTGCTGGTTGCTGTGGTGTTTGCTGGCAGCTGTTGTTTTCTCTCTGCTTGGATGGATGGAAGCTGCTTCTCCCACCACTGAAGGAACTTCGCCCTCCCTCCCGGATCTGTACTAGTGAAAGAAATCCCTTCCTCCTCTCATCTGTGCCGGATTTGGTTGCTCATCCCAGCAATGTGAAGCTGGGTACCCCCCCGACCCCTGTAAACACAATATACCTCACATCTGAACATGCATATACTCACATGCGTACACGTCACTCATGTACACACAGACACAAAAAGAACCCAGCACCATCAAGAGAGGCCTGGCAAAGGCAGAGTGTGGGAGATTGTCACGTCCATGGCTTAACTTTATTCTTTTGTTAATGTAACTTAAGCACATACTGATTTGCTGACGCGAATTGTTCCATGGGCAGCAGAGTGCTTTCAAATTAAGAAGCAAAACCGGGCGTGGTAGCGTGTACCTTTAATCCCAGCACTCGGGAGGCAGAGGTAGGATTGCCGGGAGTTCGAAGCCACCCTGAGACTACATAGTGAATTCCAGGTCAGCCGGGGCTAGAGCAAGAGCCCACCTCAAAAAAAAAAAAAAAAAAAAAAAAAAAAGAAAAAGCCACAGTTCATAGTTCATTTGTTTAGAACTTTATTCTTATTTATTTATTTATATTTATATTTATATTTATTTGAGAGAGAGAGAGAGAGAGAGAGAGAGAGAGAGAGGGAGAGAGAATGGGAGAATGGGCACATCAGGGCCTCCAGCCCTGCAAACGAACTCCAGACGCGTGCGCCCCCTTGCGCATCTGGCTAACGTGGGTCCTGGGGAATCAAGCCTCGAACCGGGGTCCTTAGGCTTCACAGACAAGCGCTTAACCTCTGGAAATTATTTTAATACACACACACACACACACACACAAGCTAGCTCAGTCAGTACAAAACTGACTAATTAAAAAAAAAAAAAAAAAAGGAGGGCTGGAGAGATGGCTTAGCGTTTGCCTGTGAAGCCTACGTACCCACGTTAGCCAGATGAGCAAGGGGACGGACGCATCTGGAGTTCGTTTGCAGGGCTGGAGGCCCTGATGTGCCCATTCTCTCTCTCTCTCTCTCTGCCTCTTTCTCTCTCTGTTTGTCTGTCACTCTCAAATAAATAATTACAAATACAAATAATAAAATAGCTACACCTGGGCTGGGCATGTGGCACAGGCCTTTAATTCCAGCCCTCAGGAAGCTGAGGTAGGAGGATTGCCGTGAGTTCAAGGCCAGCCTGAGACTACATAGTGAATTCCAGGTCAGCCCTACCACGAAAACCAAAACAAAACCAAATAAGGCAACAACAAAAATGGCCACATCTGGGACCAGGAATGTGCCGCTCTGTAATACAGCACTTGCTTATATTGCGTGATACTGAGTGGGATCCCAGACGTTTGTGCTCCTGTGGCGAGTGGCGTGATCTAGTCTTCACTAAGAAGTGCTTTCAGAACCAAATCTCACTTTTCTCTGCGGGTGAATCTTCGGGGCCCTCTAGTGCGTCTTAGGCTGGTTTTAGCATCTGTAAGCAGAGGCTGCCATCTTGTGGCCAAGTGTGGGAATACACCCTGTAGGACGGGTTGAGCTCCTCCACCTGCATTCTCAGCAGGCTAGTGCATCAGCTTTCAAAGGACAGTAATTCCATCTTTTTATTTATTCAGTTTTTGAGATCAGGGTCTCACTCTGTAGCCCAGGCTGACCTTGAATTCATTATGTTGGCCAGGCTAGCCTTGAACTCATGGTGATCCTCCTATTTTTATTTTTATTTTTAGATTTATTTATTAGAGAGAGAGAGAGAGAGAGAGAAAGGGGGAGAGAGAGAGAAAGGGGGGGGAGGGAGAGAGGGAGGGAGGAAGGGGGAGAGAGAGAGAGAGAGAATAAGAATGGGAATGAGAATGGGCATGCCAGGGCCTTTAGCCACTGCAAATGAACTCCAGATGCATGTCCCTCCATGTGCATCTGGCTTATGTGGGACACGGACTTGGGTCCTTAGGCCTCGTAGGCAGTGCTTTAACCTCTAAGCCATCTCTTCAGCCGGATCCTCCTATTTTTTAGCCTTAGACTCACAAGTGTTGAAAATAAAGTTGTGCTCAACCATGCAAGGCTCAGAAAGTAATTTTGAAAGTGTGTCAATTTGAATAAAAGCAGATGTATTCTGGAATAAGAAATTATACTTGTTTATTTATCTATCCAGAGGGTTGAACCCAGGGCCTCACACCTTAGGCAAGTGCTCTACCATTGATTCACATCCCCAGTCTTGAGTAATTAACTAATTAATTAATTAATTTTCAAGGTAGGGTCTCACTCTAGCCCAGGGTGATCTGGAACTCACTCTGTAGACTAAGCTGCCCTTGAATTTACAGTGATCCTCCTACCTCTGCTTCATGAGTACTGCAAATAAAGGTGTGCATCACCACACCTGGACTTGAATTTATTTATTTTTTGAGGTAGGGTCTCACTCTGGTCCAGGCTGACCTAGAATTCACTATGTAGTCTCAGGCTGGCCTCGAACTCATGGTGATCCTCCTACCTCTGCCTCCCGAGTGCTGGGATTAAAGGCGTGTGCCACCATGCCCATCTTAAGTTTATTTAGTTTTTATTTTTTTTAAAAAAAATTTTTAAATTTATTTATTTGAGAGCGACAGACACAGAGAGAAAGACAGAGGGAGAGAGAGAGAATGGGCGCACCAGGGCTTCCAGCCTCTGCAAGCGAACTCCAGACGCGTGCGCCCCCTTGTGCATCTGGCTAACGTGAGACCTGGGGAACCGAGCCTCGAACGGGGTCCTTAGGCTTCACAGGCAAGCGCTTAACCGCTAAGCCATCTCTCCAGCCCTTAAATTTATTTTAAAATTCATAGAAACTTAATAAATTGTCAAGCAACTTAAGGCTGTATATCCAAGCTCTTTACAAACCAACTTAGTCTGTTTTGCATTGTGCTTACTTAAGGAAGAAATTCCCAGATCTTCATAATACTGATGTGTGTACATACCAAGCCAAAATGTTCAAGATCAACTTTCCTATGTACTTTTTACTTTTTAATGTTTTTGTGTGTATGTGTACAAGTGTGTGCACAGGTCAAACATCAGGTGTCTTCCTCTATCACTCTCCACCATGTTTTCCTGAGATAGGGTTTCCCTCTGAACCCAGAGCTCACCGATTCAGCTAGATAAGCTAGCCAGCAAGGTCTGTCTCTGCTTCCCCAGCACCAGGATTATTGGCATGTGCCGCAGTGATCTGAACTCAGCTTCTCATACTTATACATCTGCCCATCACTCCTTTTTCCATCTTCCCAGGGCTTTTTTACATTTTTTGTTTGAAAGTAGTTTTTTATTTTTATTTTTTAATTTTAAAAATATTTTATTTTTCTTCATTTATTTGAGAGAGAGAGAGAGAGAGGGAAATAAGCAGGGAGAGAGAAGGAAAGGAAGAGAATGGGTGCACCAGGGCCTCCAGCCACTGCAAATGAACTCCTGATATGTGCACCCCCTTGTGTATCTGGCTTACATGGGTCTTCGGGAATTGAACTTAGGTCCTTTGGCTTTGCAGGCAAATGCCTTATCCACTAAGCCACTTCTCCAGCTCCAGTATTTTTCTTTTTTGGGATAGGGTCTCATGTAGTCCAGGCTGGTTTCAAACTCACAGTACACCTGAGGATGACCTTGAATTTATGATCCTCCTGCTTCCATCGCCCAAGTGCTAGGATAATAGGCGTGAAGCATCATGCTTGACTTATGTTGTTATGGGAACTGAACCCAGGGCTTCATGCAAACTAGGCAAACTCTCTATCTGTAGTTCTCATAGAAAAGTTTTAGCATGGGCATATGTTAATATGAAATGAAAAGAAGTGTTCCTTCCCACACCCTGCCATCTCTATTTTTTTAAGGCAGGGTCTCATTCTAGCTCAGGCTGACCTGGTACTCACTATGTAGTCTCAGGGTG